>NC_092877.1:7528195-7828195 GCF_028372415.1 Notamacropus eugenii
ATATCCTAGCAAAGCACAAAAATATGTGATCAGGTCAATGGGGTCACAGACAGGATTCCAGAGTGCATCGCCCAACTGTGAACAAAAGTACAAGCTGAGAAAAGCTCAAAGGATACTCAGCACAAGGTTGACCGCAAAGCAATGAATGTTTTCACCAAGCAGTTTTCAAAGACCACCTACAAGTGCAGAGGTAACTACCGATCACTCAGCTCTCAGTGATAATAAAAGTCACCACTGCTGCCAGAACAACAGGTGGCGACAGGAAAACCTACTTATTGCGTTAGCCACCTCCTTCAGCTTTTCCTGGGATCTGCTGATGAGGACAATCTTCATTCCACGCTTTGCTAACTGCAAATAAGAGAGAGAATAAAGACAATTCAGTAAGGACGAGGCAATGGTTTAATCAGCTAATGGAACCTTAAAAAAAATTCTACCTGAAAACAGATTCCTTCCTGGTCATTACGACTACTCCTTTTAAGTATAAAACTACACAACTATAGATAGTTTGGTTTAAAAAATTTAAATTGCACTGATATGTTATTGACAGGACTGGAAAAAATGAAGTGACTATAATTCTTTCTTACAGACTATAATTTGGGCTCTACGAAATAAAAGGCTTTTTCCTAATCAAACACAGTGTACCTTGGCTCCATCACCTTTCTGTCAGGAAGCTGTATAGTCAGCTTTGTCACTGCTCCCTTGAACGGTCATTACATCGGTCCTGAGTCTCAAAATGGTTTGTGCTTACAATATTGTTATTTAACAAATTGTTCGGGTTCTACTCATTTTACTCTGCCTCAGTTCAAACAAATCTCCCCAGGTTTCTCTGAAACTGTGTACCTTTAGCATTTCTTATAGTGAAATAATACTCCATTATCCATACGCGGTCAATTTGTTTAGCTCCTGCCCAACTGATGCACACATAGCTGGCTTCTAGTTCTTCGTTAAAACGAAAAAGATCAGCTCCACATGTAGGTCCTTCTCTTTCTCTGTCCTCTTTGAGATATAGGCCTAGTACTCACTAAGCTCTAACAGCAACAAAAAAGCAAGCTTTTGGTAGGAAGTTACTGATGCCCTCTTAATTATTTTTTACAGTCAGTCAAAACACCAGTATTCCCGGTTTGATAAGGACCAGGCACTGTACTAAGCGCTGGGGACATAAAGAAAGGGAAAAAAAACAGCCCCTGCCTTAGAGGAGAATTCCTTCTAGTGCGAAAAACAATGTGTCATTATTAACAAGATACAAACAAGAGAGACATAGAATAGACAGAAGGCAATCTGAAAAACAAATGTGTGGCAGTAAGAGCATCAGAGATTTTTTTTCCTATTCTTTTGGTAAGTAGCCTTCCTTTCCCATACCTTGTAAAATGAGATTTCAATACTTTCAAAACCGTGCTGGTCAAACATGACATTTCGGTGTGTGCCAGGTATGTTCTAGACCCTTTCCCTGACTGTCTCTTGAAAGTGGACTCTCTCTTCTAAGCTTGCACGTTGGTGACTTGAGTTACCAGAGTTCAAATGATAAAAGTCCAAAAGAACAACAAATCAACCATTTGACTTAAAAAAAAATTATTCTTGGATTCACAGAACAACTCAATCAGGTTTCCCTATCGTAAATTATTATCCACATTTTTTGATATATATAATGTTTTGTTTTGCCCCAATTACTTGTTAAAACAATTTTTTACTTTTTTTTAAGCTTTGAGTTATAAATTTTATCCCTCCCCTGCCCCAATGGGAGACAGTTAAGCAATTAAAGAGGTGATACAAGTACAGTCCTGTAAAACATTTCCACACTAATCACTTTGTACAAGAAGACTCAAATTAAAAAAAAAAAAAGACAAAAGAGTGAAAATTAGCATGTTTCAGTCTGTATTCAGACAATCTCAGTTCTTTCTCTAGAGGCAGAATGCTCCATCATTAGTCCTTCAATGTTGTCTTGGATCGTTGTACTGCTGACAACAGCTGAGTCATTCACAGTTATTCACACAATGGTGCTGCTACTGTGTACAACACTTTCCTGGTTCTGCTCACTTCACTGTGCATCAGTTCATGTCAGCGTTTCTAGGTTTTTCTGAAATCATCCTGCTTGTCAAGCACAATAATATTTCATCACAATCACATACCACAGCCTGCTTAGTCATTTCCCAATTGGTAAGCATCCCCTTAATTTCCAATTCTTTGCCACCGCAAGTATAAACATAAAATATAAATATTTTTGTACAAATAAGTCCTTTTCCCCCTTTTTCTGATGTTTTTGGGATAGAGACCTAACAGTGGTATTGTTGAGGTTTAGGGGTGTTGGGGAACCCAAGATACTGACACATTGGGTCCTGCTCGAATGAATTCAACTCAAGCCTTCTTAAAGCCAAAGAAAGACAAAGTTTATTAAAGATTCACCATATTGGGTTGACTCTTAAGGAGCCTAAGCATTTCTAAAGCTTGTATTCACAAGCAGGCCAGATACAATCTCTACTAGACAAGAGTCTGAGCTGGATTGAATCTGAGCACCTTCACAGAGGCAAGATGGAATTTTAACACAGAAAACACTGTAAGAGGGATCTAGGAGTGGTCTGGTACCCTAGGGTGATGGGAGGAGGGGTTTAGGGAGGGTCTTGAGGAGAAGTCCAAGGAGGGAGTGACTGGTCAAGTGCTGGAAACGGCTGGAGGCAATCAGGAGATGGTCTCCATAGATCAAACCCAGGGAGGATCCTGATGGGAGTGGTCAGAAGCCTGGGGAATGGGGTAGGATCAAGGGGGGGAAGTGCAACAGAGACCTGGGCACAATGATAACGAAAAGCCCACGGGCTTCCCTAGACTGCCAGAACAAACGGGAAGATTAAATATAAGTAAGAAAGGCCAAGATTCAAGGGGAGCTCAAGGACGCTCTGAGAGTCAGAACCCCATCACTACTGCTGGATCAAAGGGTATGCAGCTCCACAAATATTGCATTAGTGTTCCAATTTTCCTACATTCCCTCCAACATTTATCATTTTTCCTTTTTATCCTCTATTTGCCTTCTATTTGCAATATCCATGTCACTGTCAACTGCCTACTAACTGAATGATGATATGGTTGGTTCAAGATTGGCAAGAAGTTATTCACAGTCTCATTTTCCCCTCCCTGGCTTTTCACTGTTTTTATAGATAACAATGCCCACAAATTTCTACCCCCTTCCTCTGAAGTGTTTTTACACCTAAGCACACCTTACACGGGCACAGTCAGCAGGTGCCACAACTCTCCATTCATTTTTTTGTTTATTTATTTTGTTTTCAACATTCATTTCCACAAAATTTTCAGTTCAAATTTTATCCCCATCTCTCCCCTCCCCCACCCCAATAACACCTTACATTCTGATTACCCCTTCCCTCTACATGCCCTCCCTTCTTTCACACTCCTCCCTTTCCTTATCCCCAACTTCTCTCTTTTCTTGTAGGGCAAGATAGATTTCTATATCCCATTACCTGCATTTCTTATTTTCCAGTTGTATGCAAAAACAATTCTCAACATTCCTTCCTAATACTTTGAATTCCAACTTCTCTCCCTTCCTCCCTCCCCACCCATCTCCACTGAGAAGGCAAGCAATTCAATATAGGCTATATATGTGTAGTTTTGCAAAAGATTTCCATAACAGTCATGCTGTATAAGACTAACTATACTTCCCTCCATTCTATCCCACCCTCTTTATTCTATTCTCTTTTGACCTTGTCCCTCCCCAAAAGTGTTTACTTCTATTTGCTCCCTTCTCTCAATGTACCCTCCCTTCTATCACACCCCATTCTTCCCTTATCACCATCTTCTCTCTTTTCTTGTAGGGCAAGACAAATTTCTATACCCCATTACCTGTGTTTCTTATTTCCCAGTTATATGCAATAATAATTCTCAACATATGTTTCTAATACTTTGAATTCCAACTTCTCTCCCTTCTTCCTTATCCATCCCCACTAAGAAGGCAACCAATTCAATACAGCTTATATATGTGTCATTTTGCAAAAGACTTCAATAATAATCATGTTGTGTAATACTAACTATATTGCCCTCTATCTTACTCTGTCCCCTTTTTTTAATTCTCTCATTTGACCCTGTCCCTTACCAAAACTGCTTACACTTCTAGTTACTCCCTTCTCCCATCTGCCCTTCCTTCTATCATCCCCCTCACCCATTTGTCCCCTCCTCCCCTACTTTCCTGTAGTATAAGATAGATTTTCATATCAAATAAGCCACCTTCTCCCTTTTCTCTTCCATTGAACAAGATTTTTCTTTTCTTTTATGAGTTATAGACAGCCCCATTCCATTTCTCCCTTTCTCCTCCCAGCATTTTCCTCCCTCACCCCTTAATTTTTATTTTATTTTTTTTATGGATATCATCTCTTCTGATTCAACTCAACCTGTACTCTGTGTATGTGTGTGTGTGTGTGTGTGTGTGTGTGTGTGTGTCTAATCCCTCCACCTACCCAAATGCAGAGAAGTCTCAAGAGTTACAAATATTATCTTTCCATGTAGGAATGTAAACAGTTCAGCTTTAGAAAGTCTTTTATGATTTCTCTTTCCTGTTTACCTTTTCATGCTTCTCTTGATTCCTGTGTTTGAAAGTCAAATTTTCTATTCAGTTCTGGTCTTTTCATCATGAATCCTTGAAAGTCCTCTATATCAATGAATGACCATGTATTCCCTTGAAGTATTATACTCAGTTTTGCTGGGTAGATGATTCTGGTTTTAATCCCAGTTCCTTTGACTTCTGGAATATCCTATTTCAAGCCTTTTGATCCCTTAATGTAGAAGTTGCCAGATTCTGTGTTATCCTGATTGCATTTCCACAATACTTGAATTGTTTCTTTCTAACTGCTTGCAATATTTTCTCCTTGACCTGGAAACTCTGAAATTTGGCCACAATATTCCTAGGAGTTTCTCTTTTTGGATCTCTTTCAGGAGGTGATCAGTGGATTCTTTCAATATTTATTTTACCCTCTGGTTCTAGAATATCAGGGCAGTTTTCCTTGATAATTTCATGAAAGATAATGTTTAGGCTCTTTATGATCATGGTTTTCAGGTAGTCCCATAATTTCTAAATTGTCTCTCCTGGATCTATTTTCCAGGTCATTTGTTTTTCCTATGAGATGTTTCACATTATCTTCTATTTTTTCAAACTTTTGGTTTTATTTTCTAACTGCTTGGTTTATCTCATAGTCATTAGCTTCCTTGAACTAGAGTCTCTCTTTTAAAGAACTATTTTGTTCAGTGAGCTTTTGAACCTTTTTTTCCATTTGGCTAATTCTGCTTTTTAAAGCCTCCTTCTCCTCATAGGTTTTTTGGACCTCTTTTTCCAACTGAGTTAGCCTCTTTTTAAAGGTCTTATTTTCCTCAGCATTTTTTTTGGTTCTTCTTTAGCAGGCTGCTCACACACTTTTCTAGCTCTTCTATGGCCTGAGTCCATTGCATATTCATTTTGGAGGTACTGGAGGCAGAGGCCATACCTTCCTATGACAGTATGCCTTGTTCTTCCTCATCTGAAAGGTTGGAAGAAGACACCTATTCACCAAGAAAATAACCTTCTATGGTCTTATTTTTTTTTCCCTTTTTTTGGGCATTTTTCCAGCCAGTTACTTGACTTCTGAATTCTTTGTTAAGAGGAGGGTCCTAGTGCTCCTCCTCTCCTCAGTACCATGCTCAAGGTTGAGATTGAGATCAGCTGCTCAACCCCCCCAGGGGCTTTGGGTGGGGGCAGGGCCACCACTGAGGGCTGAGGTTCAGATCAGCTGCTCAATTCCACCAGAGGCTTTAAGCTGAGCTACCTGGACAGTGGACCCAGGCTGCTTCCCCATAGCCTCCCGCCTGAAGTCAATGCTGGGGAAATGCAGTTCCCCTCTCTCCCAGCTAGAAAAGCGCTCCCACACTGACCTCTGGAGCTTTTTTTGTTGCTTGTGGTTTGAAGGATCTGAGACCCTCTATGCTGTGAATTCTGCCCTGGAGGTCCGTTCAGGTCCTGTTCCTCCCAGTGCCTCGTGGCCAGGGCTGGGATCCACTCTGCTCGGGCATCCCATGTGATAGACCTTTCCTGTTGGCCTTCCAGGTTACCTTCGGTTGGAAACCTCTTTCACTTTGTTGTTCTGTGGCTTCTGTTGCTCTAGAATTTGTTGAGAGTCATTTTTTACAGGTATTTTGTGGGCTGTGGGGGAAGTGCTAGAATATATGCATCTTTCTACTCCACCATCTTGGCTCCACCCTGCTAATTCCACTTTTTAAAGCATTCTTCTCCTCATTGGCTTTTTGGACGTCTTTTGCCAATTGAGTTAGCCTATTTTTAAAGATGTTATTTTTTTGGGTCTCCTTTAGCAAGCTGTTGACTCACTTTTCATGATTTTCTTGCATCACTCTCATTTCTCTTCCCAAATTTTCCTCCACCTCTCTTCCTTGATTTTCAAAATCCTTTTTGAGCTCTTCCATGGCCTAAGACCACTGCATATTTATTTTGGGGGTTTTGGATGCAGAAGCCTTGACTTCCTCTGACAATATGCATTGTTCTTCCTCATTGGAAAGGATGGAAGAAAATGTCAGTTCACCAAAAAAAGTAACCTTCTATAGTCTTATTTTTTGCTCCCTTTTTTGGGCATTTTCCCAGCCAGTTACTTGACTTTTGAGTCTTTTGTCAAGAGGAGGGTATACTCTGGGAACCTGTAAGTTCTCAGTTCCTCCAAGGTGGCATAATCAAGGGAGAGGAGTTTACTCCTCTCCTGGCCTGCACGCTGGTCTGGGAGCGAACAAAACCTTTGCCCAGAATCTGCAATTAGAATTCTCTCACCACAACCACTTCCAGCTCTGCCTCACCAGTGCTCCTCCTCACCCCATGGGAATTCTCCATTTATTAAGGAAAACAAGTGCTTGCTTGTTGCCTCAAGGGGCTCTTTTGGTCCACTGATGTAGTGACTGATTTACATGTGTAAGATTTCTGCAGAAAACAGTACTCATCAGGATCACATTTTTTGCCTTTCGTCACTGTTCATTTTCCTCAGCATCAATAGTTCATTTAGACAGATTCAGCTGAGGTTATAACTGCACCATGTCATCTCTTCTAATTCACCGGTTCTAACTGAACTCTGACTTTGCTTTCTTATTTAAATGGGGCAATGGTCTGAGTAGCACAAAGACACATAGCTGACTTGGATTTGTCTTCTCCATCAGTAAATGACACACAGAATCCATTTCATGCTTTCTGTGTGATTCTACTGGATACTCACCACAGCAAGCACATTCTAACTTTTTAGAGTAGGAAAGGTTCAGGACATTTTGGGCAGAAACCTTTGGAATCTTCAATTGTTCTGACGCGAGCCACACTGTCTAACATACTTTCTGTCCCCTTTCCCATGAAAGCGACCCCTCAGTGAAGGATCTGCTGATGTGGTTTGTAGGTTCTTGCCCACTACTATCTTCTACACAGGACTCTGGCACACAAGCCATGAACATATTCTCCTCCGTCAGCCCCCTTTTGTTTAAGCTCATCAAGAGCACAGCAAGACAAGATGATCACATGGCCCACACATGATGCCTCTTACTGTCTTTGGTCATAAAAGGAAGCTTTCCACAACAAATTTGGGAGTGTGGGCAAAGGTGTCAGTGCTGGCACAAACGAGAACTAAAACCAAACCCTTTACCAGAAATTCAGGAACCATTTATTGAGACTGCCAGCAAAGGAGTCCCACCCACATGGGCAACGACTGAAAAAAAAAAAGTTTATACAGATTTCAATTTAGGCAGGAGGTGAATTAGGTATGGGTGTCCTCAGGGTGGGACGAGGTGTTTTTGCTAGGGACTAGTAACAGGAAAGGTAAGCCATCTCTTGTAACCCTCCCTAAGAGATAGGGCTGTCTCTGCTTTTTCAACAAAAAAGCTCGCAGGTAGGGCTTACAACCCTAACAGGGTTAGGGGCAAGATAAAGGAACAACAAACATAATGAAGCTGCTTTATCTTTCCTGGCTACCCACAGGGACTATCCTCCCATTTAGCTAACTTCTGGCTCCAGGTTCAGAAGATCTGAGTTCAAATCTTGCCATTCATATTTTCTACTTAAGTGACCTTGAACAGATCAGTAAGTTCTGTGGGCCTCAGGTTCTTTTTCAACAAAATGAAAGAAGTCCAGTAGACGGTCTCTGAGATCCCTTCCAGCTCTAGACCTATGATGAGATATTCGATGGGTCTCCCCATTTAACTTATGACAGTAACATCAACAGTGACGTGGTGAAATACAGCATGTGGCCTTCCAGTAATGTGCCAATGTTTTGGTCATCACACAATGACCTCAGATGTAGAGTACCTATGATAAGTTACTGTTTGTAGATATTCTAAAACCTGTGATTCCTAATACCCTCTGATCCTGTGTCCATCCCCTAGTTGAGCATAAATTAAAGTACCCACACAGTAACAAAGAAGACCATTTTTTATTTGTTCTCCTTCTACGGCCTCTAATGACTGAAAAATTCATTATCTGAAGGACAAATTATGATGGAACTTTCCATGCTACAGTGAGGCTGGTTCTTTAGATACAGCCTCAGCCTGGCCCCAAGGCCATACTTGGAAGTTTTTCTAGCTTCACAGAAAATGACAGAGCTTATGCTCTGCTATCAAAGCCTCTGAAGGACCAGAAATGCCTCCATGACACAATAGGAATCAAAGTGGCACTCTGTGGAGATATAAAACAGGAAGATGTACACTGAGAAGGTATCTGCCCCTGTCATGGAACATGTACAATGACGAGTCCGTGTAAAAGAAGTATTTCCTATAGATGGAGAGGTCTCTTCCATCTTATATGCTCTTCCATGTTCTTGTATACAAATGACTTCCTGCTGACTGTATTAAGCCCCAGAATACTACAAAGCCTGACAGAGAAGACCCATAATCCCTTCAAAGAATCTGGCCTAACAATACATAGGATGAAGAATGTCAACGGCCCCAATTGAGATATATGCTTAGATGGCCATCTCACTAACTTGATTTATCAGTCTATAGACCTAGGACAGACGTTGCAGATGAACAAGAAGAATACATTCCAGTGTTTCTGGGAAACTCTTCAATACCAGTTCTTCTAGTGACGCTACATGGCCATGAATCCTGGAACAACATCCATAACCTCAAGTAATACAAAGTGCCAGTGAGACAAAGTCAATGTAAAGATATCTAGGGGCATAAATAGGCTGCTGTTTATTGCCGCAGGTGACTAGCGCACAAGAAGCGGTATAAACCTTAGCAGAGGGGACATTTGGGATCAGAGAAGGAGGGGGCCAGTCACAGGTAGTGTCACCATGAACAAGAACCCTGGGAAGTGCAGGAAGCCAGAGAACAACGTAGAGAAGGGCAATTCTCTGCAAAGACTATAAACAAAAACTACTGTGAAAGCCTGACACACCCAGCCACGGCTCCCAAAGACGGCTGACGCAGCACGCGCTCACCTCCAACAGAGAAGCGACAGAGCCAAGACACACAAAGCACCACAGGTCTCTCAGCATGGCACTGTGTGGCTTTCTTTTGTTTGACTATTTCCTCTGTTTTCAGCTGGCTGGGTGAGAGGGGGAGGGCAATCAGCAGAAATGCCACAAAAAGAGAAGAGGGCCACTGAGATATCTTTCTAAATGCACAGTAGAGAAGAGAAAGACGTTCAGAAGGGAGCACAAAGGAGGACCTCCTTAAAAGGAACAGGAGTTTTTTTAAAGCCAGCAGTAAGAAATGGAGACTCATGGTTTCATATGCAATCTTCTGTTTTGTGTTCTGCTATGTCCTAAGAAACTGGGGCAAGGGGGTATTTACATCCCAAAGAAAAAATGGAATTAATAAAAAGAAGGCTTACCTCTTCTGCATATGATTTCCCAATTCCATCAGTACTCCCTGTGACAACTGAAAAGAGAAAAACAGGTAAAGAAAAAGTTTTTAATGTCTAACTCACAGAAGTAATACCGAAAAAAGTTAAATAGGTTTGACTTATTTTACACAAAATCCCATTCCTTTCATAAACTAAAATCTGCTAGCCACTGAGGCAGAAATACCCTAAGAATAGGCCTTGAGCTTATCATAGTAGTCCATTCAGCCTAATATTTTGCCTCTAACACCAAGTAGCACCAAATTTGTTTTATGAAAGGGCAAGGTTACCGTTCTAGACTTTAAACTTTAAAAGGCTGAAGAAGTACTCCCAAACTTCCTGTGTAAAACTACCACCTAACTCACACCGCCTCAAATTGACCAAGATGAGAAAAGACAAATGTCTTAATGGGGAGACAGGCACACTAATACATTACTAGTAGACCCAAGAACTGGTCCAAACATTCTGGAAGCAATTTGGAATTAGATAAGAAAAGTCATTAAAATATCCATAGGCTCAGACTCAGTGATCCCACTATGGGGCACATATACCTCTAGGAAGTCAAAGACAGGAAGAAAGATCTTGTTTGTACCAATATATTCACACTGAAATTTCTGTGGTAGAAGAAAACTGGAAACAAAGTGAATGCCCATCAGCTGGAGGAATGGTTGAAAAAAACTGTGCTAAATGAATGCTTTCTACTTAAGTGATGCAGTTCAGAGAAATAGAAAAGAGACTTCTGTTGCTGGGTCTTTTCAGTGGGGGTCAACTCTTCGTTACCTTATTTGGGGTTTTCCTGGCAAAGACGCCATTTCATTCTCCAGCTCATTTTACAAATGAGGAACTGAAGCAAACAGGATTCAGTGACTTACCCAGGGTCACACAGATAGTACGTGTCTGCAGCCAGAATGGAACCCGGGAAGATAAGTGTTCCTGACGTCATACCTGGTACTCTTATCAAGTGCGCTAACTGCCCCAGGAACGGGATCCAAGTAAACAGTATCAGGAGAGTAATAAACACATTAACTACAGAAAATCGCTGACACGCTTCCTTCGAGAGACAGAGGACAACTATGGATGGGAATGGCTGCACACACTGTAGCTGGTTTAGTTTGAGTTATTTCTCGATTATAACCAATCAATACGTCACCGTTCGTGATGCGCTGAGCTCTGTGCTAAGCAGTCTGGAATGCCCTCATGGAGCACAGTCTAATAACAGAGGATACGACACATGCCCATCTCAGGGCATTTATCTCACGTCTGTGAGGACATGGCCAGACGTAGAAAACTTCATGAAAGTTACCACACACACACAAGTCTTCTTAATCCTCTGTATACTCCTGCAGTTTATCTGCCCCGGTGCAAAGCAATGCTTGCTTCAGTTTCTCATCAAAATGCCTCCTAAAGTTCCAGAGAAGGCCTGGTCCAGGATCCAAGATAAAACAAACAATATCCCATCAAATCCAGCCTCAGGCACTTCCCAGCTGTGTGACCCAGGACAAGTCACTTCACCCTCTTTGCCTCAGTCCCTCCTCTGTAAAAGGAACTAGAGAAAGAAATGGTGAACCACTCCAGGATCTTTGTCAAAAAAAAAAGCCAAACCCCAAAAGGGTCAGGAAGAGTCAGGCACAACTGAAAAATGACTCACTAACCGCAAGCGTCATTTAGGAGTCTCCCCATCTCCCCAGATGATGTCCCTAGATTCTCTCCAGCTCCATTAGGTTGACTATGAGGTACTACCAAAACACACACAAAAAACCCCCCTAAAAAGGTTCCCAGGATCTATCTTCTCTTTCCCTAATTTGGTAAAATCTGCTTGTAGTGGAGTTTATTCTTCTGATCGAACAATGATTACTTTTTTCTGGACCTTACTAAAGGTACCTTTTTTAAAGTAGTCTGAACAGAACGAGACAGCATTCATGGGCTGTTAGTATGCTCTGCAGTTACTCATACCAGTAAAAGAAAAACTTTCTATTGTTTAAATTCTAAAACTCTTCTTGATGTTCATTGGCTTTTATGACTAGGCCAATAAATACACTGGGCTCTACTCTGTGTAAATCATCATAGATGATCAACCTATACATTAATCTTGGCTTACTTTTCCCTACGTATGTATTTTATAAACTTGCCCGTACTGAAGCTTATCTGTACTTACCTATCATGTAGTTACCTATTCACATTTTTTCTTCCAACATTGTACTGATAAATAGCTCATGATCATACAGCACATTAAAATCTGTACACATGTGTATGCTATCTTATGGCACACTCGCAAAATTCCTGTCAAGTATAGTAATTATTACCTTCACACAGGTGAGGAAACTCAGGCTGAGAATGATTAAGTGGTTTGCTCAGGGTCTCAAGGTAAGTGAGAAGGCTGCAATGTGAATACAGGACCTGTGTCTCCAAGAACAGAGCTCTTAGGAGCACTGTCTCTCATGATGGTATGGCCAAAAGTAGCTCTAAAAACATATAGCCTTTGACCAAAACTCTAGATTTAAGTACTACTGGTCATAAATGAGATGGCAGGATTATTAATAAGTCTAGGCTTCCCAATTCTGAATTATAATATTTAAATGTAGAAGTACAGTGAAAATACACATGGCTTGATTTTGGAATTTTTTTTAACTTAATTATCTTGAAAGAACACTGTATTCCTTTTGTACATTGAAAACTGCCTATTTCACATGGTTCTTAGCCAGTTTTCTTGACCTTGAACCTAAAATCAGCCTCGATACCTCCATACTAGCTCAGATCTAGAGGTAGGAAAATACTCCTGATGGGCAGAGGTGCCTCTTAAGATACTGATATGCTTCAACACATTGCGCAAAACCTCTAGAATCAGATCCGTGAGGACAGAGACCAAGTACACAACATCAAATTTTCTAAGTTAAAAGCCAAACACTAACCAAATTATTAAAAAAGGTCCCCCAGAGAACAAAGTCTCCTGTTCTTCTGTGGACCATCAATTTCAAGTCCAACAAATTTATTGACTGTGTACCTCCTATGGGTTTGGCATTATAGGAGATACACTGAAGTCTAAGACAAAATTTGGTATCAGCATACTGCACTAAAACCCTGGTAACAGGACATTATATTCAGCGCATAGTGTGTTGTTTGTAGTCAATAAATGTTAGCGAAATTTGATTTTTCACCACCTGTAAACTTTAATCCAGATATTTTCGAGGACCTAAACAAAAAAGTCACTTGTCCAAATCCTGCTACTTGCGCTCCTCAAAACTCAAGCTAATGTCACTCAAATTCTACTTCACTAGATTAACAAATGTCAGAATTTCCAAGCTGGAAGGGAATTCCAAGGCCCTCTCATCCAACCTGTAAGTGAACAAACATCAAAAAAGCAAGCATCTCTTAGTTCAAACGTTAGAAACTTTTCCTTATATCAAATATAAATTTGCCACTATGCCACTACAACACAATGGTTCTCACTTCTGCCCTCTGGAGCCAAGCAAAACAAGTCAAATGAACAAATTTTCAGAAAAATCTTAATGGCATAAAAAGTATGTTTATGGGAATACGATCATAAAAGTAACATCTGAAATACAACCATTCTTCCAGCCATCCTTCCAGTCTGATTACAAGGTCAAAAAACCTTGCAAAGGAAAGACTACTGGATCAAAAGTTGAGGGGAAGGGTTTGAATCCCACCTCTTCTACATACTACCTGTGTGATCCTGGAAAAGTCATTTAACTTCCTGAGCCTTACAGATAAATATATATATATAATTTCCAGTATCTCTTCACTATGATCTCTGCCTATTGTGAACTGGACCTAAGTTCAAATGCCTTGACATCCAAGTATCTAATTTCACTTAGTTCTATCAAAAATTGAAGAAAATAAGCCAGTACTAACTTACCAGCCACTTATCAGCTGTTATTTTCCTTTAAAATAGCAGAACACTCACTTGTAAACTAGAGATAAGCAGCATTAGCCCACTGACCTTGTCTGACCCCTTGGGCTCCATTTGGCACCTGAATCCCACCAACTCCTCACCAAAAAGAGGGAAGCATGCCTCCTTCTCAATCCTGTTGTCTTTTAGTGGCATTTTCTTTATATTTTTTGGTCCCTGTACACATGATTGTCTTGGTTCTATCTAAACCATTCTAAATCAGTCCCTACAACTATCAGAGAGCCATTGGACATGATGGAGCACGGGGATGACAGGGCAGATCTGAACTTATGGAAAATCATTTTGACAGCTGAGTGGAGGACAGACTGGGACAACACCAGGATAGCAGCTGTCACAGGAGAAAATGAGAGATGTTGGAAAGGTAGGACTACCTTAACAGGACTTGGAAACAGACTGAATAGGGTGTGAGAAAGTCAGTTGATCGATAAGCATCTATTAAGTGCCTACTCTATAGGATATACAGAACATAAAAAGAGGCAAAAGACAGTCTCTACCCTTGAGGACCTCGCCATGGAGCGAGGATAACGATAAGCTGTACAGAAGATAAAGAGAAAAGAAAGAAGAGCAGGAAGGCCCCAGAACTACAAAACTCGAGGATAGGCTTCTGTAAGAAAATGAGATTTTAACCGAAGGAAGTCAAGGAAGGCAGGAGGCAAAGGCAGGGACAGAGAGCATTCCAGGCATGAAGGGCAGCCGGAGAAAATGTCCAGACCCAAGAGATGGCAGATCTTGTTCATGGAGAAGCAGGAAGGCCTGTGAGGAGTGAAGGGTTGAGGATGGCTCCTGGATAGTGAACCAGGGAGATGGGGAGACTGGTGATTCCCTCAAAAGTAACAGGAAAGTGAGGCTGAGGGGAGCTGGGGGGGGTGAAGGGGGAGCAGGGAGAAAATAATGAGCTCAGTGTGGGAGATAGTAAACTTAAGATAACAATGGGACATCCAATCTGAGGGGCCCAAAAGGACTTTGGTGATAAAGGCCAATCTCAGGAGAGGTTAGATAAATAGATCAGATAGTTACATCCACAGGAGCTATTGCAGT
The DNA here is from genome assembly GCF_028372415.1 of Notamacropus eugenii. NCBI lineage: Eukaryota > Metazoa > Chordata > Mammalia > Diprotodontia > Macropodidae > Notamacropus > Notamacropus eugenii. Next base: position 7,543,006 of record NC_092877.1, read on the forward strand.
ATCTAGTACATCTCAATACGGAAGATACTAGAGGAAGAAGAAAAGGCAGGCCAGGACAATCTCAATGGACACTCATCATTAGCAGGTACAACTTGAAGAAAGATCCAGAAAAGGAAGCTGAGGAAGAGCAGTGAAATAGGTAGGAGAACCAGGAGAGAACAGTGTCACAAAAACCAAGAGAAGAGAGTGATTAACATTGGCGATGGCTGCAAAGAGGTCAAGCAGGAGGAGAATGGAGAACAAAGCAACTGGCTTTGGCAACGAAGCAACCATTGGTACCTCTGGAGGCTGAATGCCTAATGACAGCAGTCAGACCGAGATGATTGGAAGCGGAGGCATCAACTGAAGCTGGCTTCTCAATGACAGCAAGCAGGAATAGATGGATCACATGGGGATCATATGGGGGCATATTTGGAAGCCATTGATAAACACGGAGAAATGGATTAAAGATAAGGGAGAACGTGAGAATGATAGCAGGAACATGCAGCTGGAGAAGATAGGATAGAACAGAATGAGGGATACATGCAGAGCTGACCAGAAGAACTGTCTCTTCAGGTGAGACAGGAAACGAGGAGAGAAGGGGGCAGATATCTGATTAATGGGAAACAAGGGAAGAAGAGAAAGATCTTAGTGAACAGCCTCAGTTTCTCTTAGTGAAGTAGGAGACAAGGTTCTCATCTGAGGGTAGGAGAAAGAACGACACGAGGGCTTTGAGGAGGGATAGAGGTTCGGACAAGCAGGGTGATGAGGTGGGATGGTGGCTCAATTGGGGTCCAATTGGGGTAGGGAAATGGGGTGGAGTGAATGGGTGCATATACAAAAAAAAATTCCCTTGCTGCAGAGGAGACCCAGGAGACACTACAGAACAGAAATTTGTAGTGGACTCAATCAGTAATTTTCTCTAATTTTATTCAACAACACGAGAAGATGCAGGAAAACAGCAGATGGTGGAAGTAATTCATGGTTGAGTCTTGGTAAGGAGTGATAAGCAGTAAGATAACATAACCAAGCACTGAAATGTAAAGGTATATAAGAGAGTTGAACTGCTTCACCAAGGAGTTTTGATACGGAAGGAAGAAGGGTGTAGAGTTGTAGATAGCACACGGGCAATGGCCAGGGAAAGCAGGGAGGGGTAAACAGACTAAAAGTCCCTGCAAGGATGGAAAACAGGATTAAGGGTGCAAATGATCAGACAAAGAAACCTCCAAATGTCCTCAGCCTTTCCCCAATCAATGAGCACCCACTTTCTTTTCGGTGTTTGCCTACCTACACAAAATGCTGCCATACATTTTTTAGTGTATGGGACTGTCCCTTTGTTTTTGACCTTGAGAGTAATAAATTCCAGTAGTGGGAATGCTGGGTCAAAGAGTGTGACAGTTTGGTCTCCTTTCTCACACACCTCTCTTTCATAAAGACCCCATCATAAAGGGGTCTCTTTATGATGAAATGTGACCTCAGGATCCCTTCCAAGACTGAATCCCCATGTGGACCTGGAATCAATAAACAATATTACATGGCATTTTTCCATTCCTGGTCTCAATTTTTTGCTTCTTCCAGGAAAGAGGCTTCAGCTGGAGCAAAGCAGCGTCAAGTGCACCGGACCAGGCCTTCAGAAGACCTAGCATGAAAGCCTGCACCAGTCACTAACAAGGTATGTGATCTGCAGCAAGTCACTTAATTTCTCTGAGCCATATTTTCCTACAAAATAAGGATGCTGGATGACATATACTCTAAGGGTCCTCTCACAATAAAGATTTGCTAATTCATATATACAAGAGTTATCCACATCAGAACCTATAACAAAAAACAAGGGTAGTTTCATTATGCTACAAAGTCAACACTGTTGGTGACACCTTGCTTAGGCTCTGCTACATGTCTTTTTTTTGGTTTGTTTTTTAAGAAAAATAAATTAGGTGGGGTGGAGCCAAGATGGCGGAGTGAGAGCAATGACTCACCTAAGCTCTTGGACAAACTTCTTCAGATATCTCTGAAAGGAGAATCTGACCAAATTTTGGAGGTGTGGAATCCAGTGGGAGACCGACTGTGGGGGATTCGGAGCCCAGGACAGACTAGAAGGTCCACGGGAAGGATTTGTTCCGCGAGGGTGAGCCCATAGCGCATAGCACAGTGCATCCAGCACAGCGGAGCAGAAGGACCCCGGGAAACCTGAGAGCAGCAGGCAGAACCAGCGAAGTGGCACCCGAGGGTGGGAAACCAGCAGAGCTGAAGGACTGGCGGCTGCTGAGCAGCAGATATCAGCACAGCAGCTACTGAGACTTTCAGCCCAAAGATTAAACATTAGTAAGTCACCTACTTGAACTTCCAGGAGCCAGGATGGCGAAGTGATCAGTAAATGCTCTCTCCTCCCCCCTTGATGACCATGAAAGAACAATAAAATATTTCCCCAGAAAAATCCTGGATCAGTGGGAACAGCAGAGGGGGTAAATAGTCTCATAACACCTGAGGCTAGGAAAATAGCTATGGGGGATTCCTCCTATTGCGGCAGATGCAAACCAGAAGGACAGAGGACCCAGGGCAGAGAAAATTCACACTAGGACCCAGGCAACCCTCAGCACCAGAAGAGGAGCCCCAGGAGGGGTGGGAACTGGCACTAGCATCGAGGCATGCCTCACCACTCCAGGGGAAACAGGAAGACAATAGGGCAGCTGGGATGACCATCCCCTGAGCTTGCCTTTGCCTCAGTTCAGCTGAGGAGATCTCTCATGACCAGACCACTCCTCCCCCACACTAAACAAGCTAACCCCAGGGCTGATGGGGAAACACAAAACAAAAACCTGCACATAGCTTTGTCACACGTCAGCTCAACACCAAATTCTGCAGCTTCTAACTGAAAGAACCAGAAGCCACAACACACAATCACCATCATGAATTTAAAAAAGCAAAATAAGCGCAAAAAAACCCATAGAATCTTTCTATGGGGATAAGGACCAAAACACAAATACCAAAGAGGTCGGTACTGAGACTGTACTTCCATCTGAAACTTCAGAAGGGACTATGAACTGCTCGCATGCACAAACAGCTCTCCTGGAACAGCTGAAGAAGGAAATAGAATAAAAACTGGCCAATGATTTTCAAATTATAAAAAAAGAATTCACTGATGAGAACATCTCTTTGAAAAGGAAAATTGAACAAATGGAAAAGGAAGTACAAAAATTAACTGGAGAAAATAACTCCTTAAAAGGAAAAATTGGACAGATGGAAAAGGAGATGCAAAAATTAACTAAAGAAAACAATTTGATAAAGATTAGAATTGAGCAAGTAGAAACTAATGACTCAATGAGACAGCAAGAATCAGTCAAAAATCTAAAGAATGAAAAGATAGAAGAAAATATAAAATATCTAACTGGAAAACAACTGACCTAGAAAACAGATCCAGGAGAGAAAACTTAAGAATTATTAGCCTGTCAGAGAGCCATGATGAAAAAAAAGAGTCTGGACAATATCTTCCAGGAAATCATCAAGGAAAACTGCCCAGAAATGCTAGATCCAAAGGGCAAAAGAGTCATCGAAAGAATCCACCTTTCCCCTCCCGAAAGGGATCACAAACTTAAAACCCCAAGAAATATCGTTGCCAAATTCCAGAACTATCACATGAAGGAGAAAATACTACAGGCAGCCAGGAAGAAACAATTCAAATATCAAGGAGCTACAGTCAGGATCACACAGGACCCAGCAGCTTCCTCGTTAAAAGATCAAAGGAATTGGAATTCAATACTCCATAAGGCAAAGGAGTTGGGACTACAACCAAGGATCAATTACCCAGCAAAGTTCAGCATAACATTTCAGGCAAGGAGAAGGTCATTCAACAAAGTAAGGGATTTCCAGACCTTCCTGACAAAAATGTCAGAACTTAATAGAAAATTTGATCTTCAAACACAAGTCTCAAGAGAATCATAAAAAGGTAAACGTGGGGAAAAAAAACAAAAAAAAACTTTTACTCAATTTGGGCAAACTGTTTACCTCCCTATGAGGGAAGATGATACCTGTTAAATCTTGAGAATTGTGCGTCTATTATGAAATATAAAAGGGATATACATAGAGGGTATAAAGTAAATGATGTCATGTTAAAAATACAATTTAAGTATGTGAAGGGTTTGTAACAGGAGGTGTGAAAAGGAGGAAGCAGAAAATGGCAAATTACATCACTGGAAGAAGTACAAAATTATAGTAGATGGAAAGAGGGGAGGGAGATGAGCATTGCTTAAGAGGTACTCTCATCCGATTTGTTTAAAGGAGGGAACAATAAACTTAAGTAGCTAATCCTAACTAGCTCTATAGGCAGTAGGAGGGGAAGGGGGAAGAAAGGGGAGGGAAGCTAAAAGGGAGGGAAGAAGCAATAAGAGTAAAGGGGAGTAAAAGGGAGGGGGGATAAAAGAAGGAGGGGAAGGCTGCAGGAGGAGGGAGTGAAAAGTGAATACTATTGAGGAGGGGAAGGGAGACGGGAGAGCTAAAAGCACAAATGGTGGGAAAGAGGATGGAGGGAAATACACAGACTGTAATCATAACTGTGAATGTGAATGGAATGAACTATCCCATAAAACGGAGACGGATAGCAGAATGGATTAAAAGCCATAATCCAACAATATGCTGCTTACAGGAAACACATTTGAAACAGGGGGATACACATAGGATAAAGGTCAAAGGTTGGAGCAGAATATATTGTGCTTCAGCTCATGTAAGAAAGGCAGGAGTAGCAATCCTAATCTCAGACAAAGCAAAAGCAGAAATAGATCTAATCAAAAGGGATAAGGATGGAAACTATATCCTGCTAAAAGGCACCATAGACAATGAAGCAATATCATTACTAAACATGTATGCTCCAAGTGGGATAGCATCCAGATTCTTAGAGGAGAGGTTGGGGGAGCTAAAGGAAGAAATTGACAGCAAAACTATACTAGTGGGGGACCTCAGCCTCCCCCTCTCTGAACTCAATAAATCATACCTCAAAATAAACAAGAAAGAGGTTAAGGAGGTAAATAAAACTCTGGATAAGGTAGATACGATAGATCTTTGGAGAAAATTGAATGTGAATAGAAAGGAATTATAGCTTTTTCTCAGCGGTACATGGAACATTTACAAAAATTGACCATGTACTAGGACATAAAAATCTCACAGTCCAGTGCAGAAAGGCAGAGACAATCAATGCATTCTTCTCACATCATAATGCAATAAAAATTACATGTAATAAAAGGCCATGGAAAGATAAACCAAAAATCATTTGGAAACTAAATAATCTAATCCTAAAGAAGGGTTGGGTTAAAGAAGAAATCATAGAAACAATCAACAACTTCATTCAAGAGAATGACAATAGTGAGACAACCTACCAAATTTTATGGGATACTGCAAAAGCAGTTCTTAGGGGAAGTCTTATATCATTGAATGCTTACATAAATAAAATAGAGAAAGAGGAGATCAATGACTTGGGCATGCAGCTGACAAAACTAGAAAAAGAACAAACTGAAAATCCCCAAGTAAATACCAAATTAGAAATACTGAAAACCAAAGGAGAGATCAATAAAATTGAAATTAAGAAAGCCATTGAATTAATAAATAAAACCAATAGCTGGTTTTATGAAAAAACTAATAAAATTGATAAACCTTTGGTCAATTTGATTAAAAAAAAGAAAGAAGAAAATCAAATTACTAACGTTAAAAATGAAAGGGGTGAACTCACCTCCGATGAGGAGGAAATTAAAATAGTAATTAGAAATTACTTTGCCCAACTTTATGCCCACAAATTCGATAATCAAAACGAGATGGATGAGTATTTTAAAAAACACAAATTGCCCAGATTAACAGAAGAGGAAGTTGAATACTTAAACAACCCCATCTCAGAAAAAGAAATTGAACAAGCCATCAATGAACTCCCTAGGAAAAAATCTCCAGGGCCAGATGAATTTACAAGTGAATTCTATCAAACATTTAAAGAACAGTTAATTCCAATACTATATAGACTATTTTTGAAAATTGGGGAAGAAGGAACACTCCCAAATTCTTTCTATGATACAAATATGGTTTTGATACCCAAACCAGGGAGAGACAAAACAGAGAAAGAAAATTATAGACCGATTTCCCTAATTAATATAGATGCAAAAATTTTAAATAAGATTTTAGCAAAAAGAATACAGCAACTTATCACGAGATTAATACATTATGATCAGGTAGGATTCATAACAGGAATGCAGGGTTGGTTCAATATTAGGAAAACTATTAGCATTATCGATCATATCAACAACAAAACTAACAAAAACCACATGATTATCTCAATAGATGCAGAAAAAGCTTTTGACAAAATACAACATCCATTCCTACTAAAAACACTGGAGAACGTAGGAATAAAGGGAACTTTCCATAAAATAATAAGCAGCATCTACCTAAAACCTTCAGCAAGCATTATATGAAATAGGGATAAGCTAGATGCATTCCCAATAAGATCAGGGGTGAAACAAGGTTGTCCATTATCACCACTATTATTCAATATGGTACTAGAAATGTTAGCTGTAGCAATTAGACAAGATAAAGAAATTGAAGGAATAAGAATAGCCAAAGAAGAAACTAAGTTATCATTTTTTGCAGATGATATGATGATTTACTTAGAGGATCCCAGAGACTCAAGTAAAAAGCTACTTGAAATAATAAATAACTTTGGCAAAGTTGCAGGGTACAAAATAAACCCACACAAATCTTCTGCATTCCTATATATTAGCAACAAAGTCCAATAGCAAGAGAGAAAGAGAAACCCCATTTAAAGCTAGGGTAGACACTATAAAATACTTGGGAGTTTATCTGCCAAAACAAACCCAGGGACTATATGAACACAATTACAAGACACTTTTTGCACAAATAAAGTCAGATTTAAGTAAGTGGAAAAACATCAGTTGCTCATGGGTAGGCTGAGCTAATATAATAAAAATGACAATTCTACCTAAATTAATTTACTTATTTAGTGCCATACCAATTAAACTATCAGATAATTATTTTCTAGAACTGGATAAAATAATATCAAAATTCATCTGGAAGAACAAAAGGTGCAGAATATCAAAGGGACTAATGAAAAGAAATGCTCGGGAAGGTGGCCTAGCGCTACCAGATCTCAAATTGTATTATAAAGCAGCAATTATCCAAACCACTTGGTATTGGCTAAGAAACAGAAGGGTAGACAAGTGGAATAGACTTGGCACTCAAGACACAGTAGGCAAGGAATATAGCAACCTCCTATTTGATAAACCCAAGGACCTCAGCTCCTGGGATAAGAACTCACTGTTCAACAAAAATTGCTGGGAAAACAGGATAACAGTGTGGCAGAGACTAGGCATAGACCCATGCCTGACACCATACACAAGAATAAAGTCCAAATGGGTACACGATCTGGGTATAAAGATTGATACCATGGACAAATTGGAGGAGCAAGGAATAGTGTATTTATCAGATTTATGGAGAAGGGAAGAATTTTTTACTAAAGAAGAGATAGAAAGCATTATGAAATACAAGATGGATAATTTTGATTACATTAAACTAAAAAACCCAATGCAACCAAAATTCAGAGGGATGTAGTAAATTGGGAAATAATTTTTACAGCTAATCTTGGGGATAAAGGCCTCACTTCTAGAATATATATAGAACTGAGTCAAATGTACAACTATACAAGTTATTCCCCAATTGATAAATGGTCAAAGGATATGAACAGGCAATTTTCAGAGGAAGAAATTAAAGATATCTATAATCATATGAAAAAATGCTCTAAGTTACTTTTGATTAGAGAGATGCAAATCAAAACAACTCTGAGATACCACATCACACCTATAAGATTGGCAAACATGACAGAACAGGAAAATGATAAATGCTGGAGAGGATGTGGGAGAGTTGAAAGACTAATTCGTTGTTGGTAGAGCTGTGAGCTCATCCAATCATTCTGGAGAACGGTTTGGAACTATGCCCAAAGGGCTACAAAAATGTGCATACCCTTTGACCCAGCAATATCGCTACTAGGACTGTATTCCCAAGAGATCATAAAAATGGGAAAGGGTCCCACATGTACAAAAATATTTATAGCAGCACTCTATGTAGTTGTCAAAAACTGGAAGTCAAGGGGATGCCCATCAGCTGGGGAATGGCTGAATAAATTATGGTATATGAATGTAATGGAGTACTATTGTGCCATAAGAAATGATGAACACTCAGAGAGAGAAATATGGAAGTCACTCACATATTGTAGCAGATCATGTTTGTGTATGTGTATGTGTTTGTGTATCATGTTCTGATTTGTTATACGATTTCTTTCATTTATCTTAGTCTGACTACATAGCATGACTATAGTGAAAATATACTCAATAGGAAAGTATATGTAGAATCTATACAGAATTGTATGAAGTCGTGGGGAGGGAGGGGGGGAGTGGGGGGTAGGTGGGGGGGGATAAAATCACAATTGTATGGCAGTGATTGTTAAACATTACAAAATTAAAAAAAAAAAAAAAAAAGAAATGATGAACAGGAAGACTTCAGAGAGGCCTGGAAGGACTTACATGATCTGACGCTGAGCGAAAGGAGCAGAACCAGGAGAACTTTGTGCACAGCAACGACCACAGTGTGTGAGAGTTTTTTCTGGTAGACTTGGAACTTCATAATAATGGAAGAACTTTAAAAAAAAAATTCCCAATGGTTTTCTAAGGCCAAATGCCTTCCACACTCAGAGAAAGAACTATGGAATTCATTCGCAGAATGGAGCAGATCATGTGTGTGTGTGTGTGTTTTTGTGTATGATGTTTTGATTTGTTATATGATTCCTTCCATTTACTTCACTTCATCTACACAGCATGACTATAGTGAAAACGTATTCAATAGGAAAGCATATGTAGATCCTATATAGAACTGTATGCCATCCTGGGGAGGGAGGAGGGGGTGGGGTAGGTGTGGGGGGGTAAAAATCTAAGTTTTATGGTAGTGATTGAAGAACATTAAAAAAAAATAAAGAAAATTTTTAAAAAAAGAAAAAGAAAAAAAAGACAAATAAATCAGGGCAGCATCTCAACCATAACATCCATGTGGCTGGAACAACTCTGGGGATTTCTTCTCAGCTTCACGTATATCCCGCTGAATAACAGTAAGACTTAATTGTTACAACTATTCTTTGGATTAAAATGGCCCTGAATTACAGAGGTGATTCAACAAGTTAAGTAATGATCTAAAACAAGATAGTCTTGGCAGGTTACCTGCAGCTCAAAGACTCGACCCACCTCATAAGCATCAGAGGAAGAATCTGAATTGAGGCATTCCTGACATGAAGTTCAGCACTCTACGCCTGCCTAACCCTCCCCACCAACAGTTCTTTAGCCAAGGAACAATACTACACACATAAAAGAAAGAGAAATGATGCTCCCAAGAACAAAAATATTTCATAGAATCGTAATTTTTGAACTGAAAGGGAGGTGAAGGATCGAAAAGTCCCAACAACCTAATTTTCCAGCTAAAGCAACATGTCCAAAGCAGTGGGCCAACTTGTCCAATTTCCTACGAACTAAAGGCAGAATAGAGGCTAAAGTCCAATTTTCATGACTACCAATCCAGGCTTCTTGTCACATATTTGCATTTTAATAAGAAGAGATACCCAAAATTCCATTCCTTCCATTTACATACCATTCCATACCTTTCATTTACACTTTCTCTAACTTACATGTGGACAGCTATTTACATGTTGCCTCTTCCATTAAAATGTGAGCTCCCTGAGGACAGGAACTATGTTGTTTGGCCTCTCTCTGTATTCCCAATACTTTAGCACAGTACCTGGCCCACAATTACCTGAGGCACCTCACAGAATCAGTAGCCATCCAATAACAACTCATACTTACATACCGTTTTAAGGTTTATACATCACTTTCCTCAGAATAACCTGGTGAGTTAATAAGCATCCAACCAACATTTATTAAATGATGAGAAATGCAAAGAGTTCCTACATTCAAGAAGTTTAAGTTTTATTTTATTGTCCATCTGAGTTTCACAATAGCCAAGTCTTTACCACTCCATACATGGTTTAGTACAACAACCTACTGGTCTTCTTGTCTCCAATGTCTCTTCACTCAACTCATCCTACACACAGCCAGGAAAAATGTTCTTCACTGAACATTCTCCAGCTAAGAAGCAATACAAACATGCAAGTGCAATGGAGGGTAATGGAAACAGTACTTGAACATTGAGAATCAGGTAACCGGGGTTTGAATCCCAGTTCTAACAATCACCAGCTGTGAGAATGTAGGTAAGTTACTTAGCTTCTACAAGACTTGATTTCCTCCTCTGTAACATGAGAACAATCAAACCTCCATCACCTATGTTACAGGACTACCGTGGGAAAGTGCTGTGCGAGCCTTCAAATACTATGTTAGATTAAATTAAATAAGACATTCTATTGCCTGGTCCTTCCATACTTTCAATCCACAGGTCCCCCGTTCTATAAGTCATCTTATTTCTCATGACTGCCATACAAAGACATTCCTTCCTAGCCAAGGAAAGTCTACCTGCCAAGCCAACCCCCACAAAGCTTGCTGTCTCTTCAACTATGGAATTGTTTTGTTCTGTTTGACCCTACCTGCTGAATGCCTCTGACCTTTCTTCTTCCCCCCAAGGTTCAAGTTAGCCCCCCTTCCTTTAAAAATCAACTCCAGATTCTCTTCCTTCAGCACTCTCATTCCGCTCTGATGACACTTTTCCCAACATTGCCTCTGACTCACTGTCCTCTGGCATTACTCAAACCCAGACATTCTGTGGTAAGCACAGACTGTATGTGATCTATATTCTCAACCAGAGTGCGAATTTCTCAACCACAAGGACAGTCATATTTAATATGACATTTCACATGTAGAGGGCACCCAAGAAGTGATTCTGTTGCTGAGTGAAAATATCCTTGTCAAGAAAAGAGCCTGGTCTTACTGTTCCCAGCTTTCTAACTGGTTTTCTAAGGCAGAAAGTGTAAATAGAGCTACATTATGGCTGCCAATCCACCAGTCCCTCAGCAGATACTTAGTGGGCACCTACTATGTGCAATCAATCATTCTCTCTTGCCTTTTTCAACACTGAAATAAACATAATTCAACTTTCCAGGAAATACAATTAGTAGAAAATGAAGTCTGCCTCAGTACATGCTGAGTCTATAGACAAACTCTCAAAGGGCGCTGGGACTCTGTGACCAAAAGAAATGATTTTTACTGCCAGAGGGCTGCTTCATTATCATGTTCCAAGGTGGGTGTGAAGTGAACTAGCCCATGAATTAGTTTTCATCCCCAGGGAAAAAGGGAACTTTGACTATTGTGTCTTTGTGAAAAGCCAAAGCCCACATTATCAAGGTAGACTCGATTTACTCTCCCAGACACCCACAATGGCTTTCACTAATTAACTCAATAGTTATGGTAAAGGCTCTATCTTGGTACAGGAAAAGAGATGAATTAACGTCCTTCTCAACAAGGAAGATAAAAGAACAAAAATCTAGCTCTAACCATCAGTGCCCATAATTCTGCTTCAGAGGTGGAGAACATAATACACACTGTATTAATGTATGACTAGATGAACTGGGGTAGAGGGAAAAAGGAGAAAAGATGTTGAAAGAAACATTCTGGCAAACAAAGCCAGAACTGAAAATATGCAAGTCTTTGAGAAGACTGATCCTGCCAAGTATAAAGACGATCCTTGCTGAGCATCCAGAAATGTCCAGTTTGTTAGAGATTACATACAATACTGGCAACTGACCAATGTCTAGTTTCCAGATTTTTTTCCAGTTAATAAAAATACTTTAGTTTGTGTAGGTTAAAAATACTCTACTCTTTGTCCTCAACTTGCTAGGAACAGATATTTTTAGCAAGAACCCAATCAACCTTATCAAAATCAAACATCCAGAATAGACTGGAGGAACACTGGAAGCAAACACACTATTTTTAGCTCCTCCGCCTCTCCTCCCTGTCGTTCCCCACCAAATCCTGACTGCAAAGCCCATGCAGCAGTGCTCAGTTATTCCAGGCAGGTCCTCCTTCGGACCCTTTTTTCCCTGAACACCTGAATGCAGAAAACACTCGATTGATTAAAGATTAATACTGCCGCAAACCGTGACAGTTGGGGAGGGGGAGAATAGGGAATGGCAGAGAGCTTGCATCGGTATTCCTCTTGGGGATCTATTGCATGGAAAGAAAATTGCTATTTCAATTCCCTTCTGCTGCTAAAAATAGCAATCCCAATTGATTCCAGCATCCCAATTGATTCCAGCAAACAGGGCACCGGCTGAGCAGTGCCGAATTTAGAAACCACTGAAGTCCCAAAGGGTGAATGCTAACACGGGCCAACACATGCCAGCTCATATCGAACAAAGAACAAATATAAGCATGCGTGGTGCAAGTTAATAAGACAGCAGCGTCCTGCATTTTTATTAAAGCAAAGCAGAGACAGCGGTGCAAAGGGAGAAAAGGCCGATATGACCTGCACTCTCAATCACACTAAAAGGGAACTCATTTTGCTGGGAAAGAAAATGATCTGTTCAGAAATGGACTATTCAATGCCAGGAATGCCATCTATTTCTTTTCAAAGCCACAGAATTTGGCATCAGAAATAGAATATACACACACACACACATCCACGTATACAATTATATTATGTCCAAATTAGTCACACAAAGAACAAATCCCAACACGAGTGTGCCCGTCCAAGTCACTGTGAATGAACTGTGTGCTGGTTCAGAAGGAAAAGGGGAAAACTCAGGGAGAGCTCAGAGAAGGCAATCCAAAGGGGGCAGATTTCCAGGCAGGGCTGTCTTCATGGACAGGCAGTGACTCTAGGCAGCTCGAACTACCTTCCCCCACACCGTCTGGCATGTCTGTCATGCTGCTTTGTGTCTCTGGCCTGGGTTTGTACCAGACAGAGTCACTGAGTTAAGAAGTCTCTGCATTTAAAAACCGTAAATTCTTCTGGGAAGCCTAGGGGCAGGAGGGGGAGCTATCAGTCATTCACATATTAATGTGAATTAGTTCAACAAGATTGCTTTCTCTAGTTAAATGACTAAGAAAATGGGTATTTTGATGGGGGGGAGGAGAGGGCAAAAGAGGAGAGCATCCTTGGAAGGGCCTGAGAAGAGAGATACAGAAAGAAAAATGGCACTACAAGAGGGAGTTCATCTAAGGCCACCCCAGCACCCAGGACTGGGATGCAAACCTCTCCTCCCACACTTTCCTTCTGTATTATTTCAACCACCTGATCCCAGAACCAAGACTAGTACTATTAATAGCAAAGTTCAGCTACGTTATCGATTAAATTGCGTTGTTGCCTGGTCTAGAAACTCAGCCACCGTACCACAGTGTTCTGATGGACAAAGGTTCTCTGAATTCCAAACATCTGACTTAGAAATGAACTTTTGAAGCAATCCATTTCTAAGTTGGAAATGGTCTACAAGCAAATACCACAAATGGTGAAGGTATTCACCTCACACTCCCCTCAAACACATTAAAGTAAAGCGATTCAAAGGCCCAAGACTGCCAAGCATCAAATTTCCAGTTTCCTAGGGTGAACCACATCAGGAGGCAATAATATTCAGAGTACTCCACCAGCCAACAGAAAGAGGACAACCAGAGATGATTCAGTTCTAAGGACAGAAATGTTGAGAAGTTGTGGTTGAAATGAAGACATGAGTCGGGGGAAAATGCAGCAGGAAAAAAGAGCTCTTCCAGCCTGGCTTCTAGCCTGGCTTTGCAGGCTTATAGCCCATTAGTTCCCTTCATCCATTTTCCAGTCTAGGCAAACAGGCCTACCTGCTGCTCTCCGTCAATCACATTATTCATTCCACCTCCCAACTCCAAGCCCCCCATACATGGAATGCTCTCCCGTTTCACCCTCTCTTCTTAAAATGCTCAACTTCCTCCCAAGGTGTGTGTTAGTCCTTCGTGGACATCAGAGAGATAATGACATGACTTGGACTTGACTTTGTTTTGAGTGAGGGAGGGCCGGGAAAGGTCACCAGCCTCACTTCTCCTCCAGAGCCATCAGAATCCAGATATTCATCAGGATGACTGGATCTGACCCAGGATGAGGCAACTGGGGTTAAGTGACTTGCCCAAGGTCACACAGCTAGTGAGTGTCAAGTGGCTGAGGTGAGATTTGAACTAAGGTCCTCCTGACTCCTGCACTGGTGGCTCTATCCACTGTACCACCTAGCTGCCGCTTAACTTCTTTCAAGACTCAGCTCAAGTACCATCACAGGCTTATCAACTTCCCCATCAGGTAATCAAGGTCCTTTACCAGGAACTTCCTCTATTTCCCCCCAAATCATCTCGAACTTCCTTTTTGCTGCAATCATGACAGTCTTTCTAGATATCATTCCAACATGACTGGCCAGATCCTATACCCATGCTGTTCCCCACATCTCAAACACCACGTGGAAAGAATGAGTCTAGACTGAGTCCGATCTGAGTTCCAGCCCAAACAAGGTCTTTCTCTGCATGACTGTAGGACCAGAGGCAGCTCACTCCATAACTTGGCCTTGGCATTCTCATCCATCAAATGACCAGATCCAAGGGCCTCTTCTCAAACCTCCTTCTCTCTCCTCCAGGACACTCTTTCATCTTCAGGTTTTCAGGGCAGTTCTCACTCTCTCTCTCTCTCTCTCTCTCTCTCTCTCACACACACACACACACACACACACACACGCACGCACGGGTGCTCTCTCTCCTGATTCTGCTCTTGACCGTCTGACCCCTCTTCTCAATCTCCTTTGATGGTCTTCATCCACGTCACACCTACTAGATGTCCAGGTGTCTTCGAAGGCTCCTTCTCAGGTTGCCTCTTCCAGTGAAAAGTCATCTCATCTGGAGAAGCTCATCAGTTCCCAGGAGTTCAATTCTCTTAATGCAGATAATTCCCAGTTCTGTACATTAACCTGGTTTCTCTTTGAAGATCCAAGCTGACATCAATGGCTGTCTTTTGGACATCTGGAATTGGCTGTTCTGTAGGTAATTCAAATTTAATATATCCAAACCAGACCTCATCATCTTTCTGCTAAAAGACTCTCCTCTTACTCTTACTCTCAAGGACTTCTTCCCAGTTACCCAGATGCATAACTTCTTTATCATTCTCAAGTTTTGACACTCGATATAGCTAATCTGTTGCCAAATCTCATCATTCCTACGTTCACAACATTTCTTACATATGTCCCCTTCTCCCCACTCACATAGATTCCACTCCAGTTCAGGTACTCACTGTGTCTCCACCCCTTTCAACCCATCCTTCACTCAGTTGCCAAGGTGATTTTTATAAAGCCCAGGCAGTTCTGACCGTGTTCCCTTCCTCCCTTGCTCAAAGACTACTGGCTCTCAATCGTCAGCAAATATAAACTCCTCTGTCTGGCATTGCTAACTCTTGATAACCTTTCCTCCCTTGCACACACCCTCCAATCCAGCTGCACTGGCCTAGACCACCCAGTGACCACACCTTTTTCACTGGCTGCCTCTCATGCCTAGAGATCTGCCTCTCTGCTTCCCTAGCTTCCTCCAGGACTCAGCTCACATCCAGCCTTTGGGAGGAAACCTTTCCAGTCCCCTCTGGGATTCCCTTCCACCTACTCTGTAGAAACCTTGCATAGAACTGTCTACTTTCATGCTGTCTACTCCGTTAGAACATGAGCCTCTTAAGGGTGGAGACTGTCTTTACCTTTCTTTGTAAATCCAGTGCTCAGCACACAGCCTGGCACATCACAAGAACTTATTAAATGCTTGCTGATGATGATGATAAACAACCGGACAGTCAGTAGATCTTGGCTTAACAAAAGACAGGAAGACAGCAATAAATTCAGCTCATTTCAACAAACAAGCCTTCACTTCCATCACCTAATGAATGCCCTGTGTGCAGAACTGAATATGAACCCCCTGCAGACACAAAAGCCAGCCAAAGCCAGCCAGTTCAAGTTGACTTCTTGCTGAAAGTTTTGACAATCTTTCCAAATGGAAGCTCTTTTAAAAGTGCCAGCTGGGAAAGGGCTCTAAGGAGAGATGGAGTAAGCACTGCTATTTACGCAGACTTCTGCTCACTTCAGGTACACTGAGAGAAGTGATGCCATCTGCTAGTTTTAACTTCAGAAGCACCTTCTCTCCCCAGAAGACTAATGGGGCTCCATAAACAGAAAAGCTGATAGTGGACAATAACATGAGCCTCACTAGTCATCATTTTTCTGTGGCTTATGGCCTAGCTTTGATGGAGACACAGCCAGAGCAGCCACTCCAATGAATCAGCCACACTCTCGTGTATCAGTTATAACATGATTCTCAATCAACAAGCATTTATTAAGCCCTTACTATGCGCCAAGCACTGTGTTAAGAGCACAAAAAGAGGCAAAAGACAGTCCCTGCCTCTCAAGGACAGAGGATTTTGTATTTGATTCGAGTGGCAATAGGGAGCCACTGAAATTTATTGAGTGGGGTGACACAGTCAACTCAAAAGGACCTGCACTATAGGAAAACTACTTTGGTGGCTGGAGGATGAATTCAAGTGGAGAGAGACAAGGCAGGCAGACCCACTAGCAGGCTTGTATTACAGTCCAGACATGAGGTAATAAAGGCTCGCATCAGGGTACAGGCAGTATCAAAAAAAAGAAGGGGGCATATTCAAGGTTTTGGAAAGGTGAAATCAATAGGTCTTGGCAATAAATTGGATACAGTGGGGTGCTAGTGAAGAGTTAAGGAAGACATCACCTTGCTAGCCTGGGAGACTGGAAGGATGATGTTGCCCTCAACACTGAAAGGGGAGGGAGGAAGTATAAAGTGAGGAGGATTTACAGGGAAAGAAATTAATTTAGTTTTGGATATACTGAGTTTAAGATGTCTACTGGATATCTAATTTGAGATGTGTGAAGTGTAGGTAGAAATGCAAGATTGGAAGTCATCAAATTGTTTAGGGCAAGACAGAAAAATTAAGAGAACTGTCAACATAGAAGTGGTAAGTAAATTCAGGGGAGTTGATGAATTCAGCAACTCAAGTCATCTCAAGGGAGAAGAAAGAGGGCCCAGGACAGAATCCTATGTACCACCTACCATCAGGGACTATGTTCTGGATGAGGATCCAGCAAAAAAGATGGGAATAGGTCAGATAAATAAAAGGAGAACTAGAAAACCAAGAGATGGCAGTGTCAAGGAGAGGGTGATCAATAATGTCCAAGACTGCAGAGAGGTTAAGAAAAAATGAGTAGTGAGGGAAAAGAGCCACTGGATTTGGCAATCAAGAGATCATTGCCAACTTTGAAGACACCGGTTTCAGTGGAATTTTGAGGCTGGAAACTAAACTGTAATAAGAAAGTGAGAGGAAAAGAAGGTGGAGGTATGTATTATAGAGAGTCTTCTCAAGGAATTTAGCCACAAAGAAGACATAGAGGACTCTGGTTAGTAGGGATGGAAGGATCAAATGAGGGTTTTTTGAATGGGGGGAGACATGGGCATGTTTGTAGGAAGCATGAAAGCTAGGTTGTCCAAGTGAGTTTAGAGAAAATCATTCTCCAGTAAGGAAGACATGGGCATTCCAGTCCTTCCACTGACATATCATGACTGTGGAATTCTAGGCAAGTCACTTTCTGTTCCAGGCTGCAGGTAACCATTTAAAATATCAAGTCACAAAGAAGGTGCTGCCCTGCATTGGCAGCAGAATTCTGCTCTGGGAAAACTCCCTTGACCAGGGCTATTCCAGATTCAATTCTTATGTCTATCCCTGGACAGCAGGCACTGGGGAGGCAAAGACATCAACAAAAGCCCCTACCCTCAAAGGGCTTACTTTCTATGGGGAAGACAAGAGGTACTATCTAAGGATTTACAAAGTAAATTTAAGGTGTTGCTTGCCACAGAACTGGGAAGTTTGGAGGAATGATGGGGAAAGGAGAGATAATGAGCCCCATCAAGGACCCACTGAGCTTGGAATAGCCACAAACATCCATCAAGGTAGATGAAACCTGTGGTTAGTTGAAACAGAGAGAGAAGAGCCAAGATAAAGCCCTGGAGGACACTCAGGATTAAGGGGCAAGACATGGGCCAGTAAACTAAGAAGGGAGAACAGACACATAGGACAGAGAAGTGACAGAAGAAATAAGATGAGAGGACAGTTAAGAGAGTCAATGTAGGCTGCCTTCCTGCCATGCCTGAGTACATGCTTTGCATTGCTGGGGCTCCAAAAGATTGATCATCTGAGTGGCTAACATTCTGGCAAACAAGCCTTTCTACATGTAGCCAGGCAGGTCCTTGCACAACAAGCTGCACTAGCCTAGACTCCATTTGCAGAAATCACCTCCACACCAAGAGAGGGCTCCCACGGGGCTTTAGTGGAGGAACTTTGTAAGATCATTATATTTATAAATCATTATTAAAACTTATATTGGTACAGGACATATTTACCATATACTTTATCACCTTCCTTGAGCTTCACAACAGATCTCTGAGGCAGAGAGAGGCATTATTATCTCTATTTCACAGATAAGAATATAAATGACTTTCTCAATCCCACAGGACTCCTCAGGAGGAGAGGCTTCTAACCTCAGAAGCAGGTCTTTCTGCGCTGCACCTGTCTCTCATCCCTGAGCTCTTGAGAGCTATGCGTTTGTTCCCCTTGCCCTTCTGCTATAAAGACTGTTAGTCACAAAGAACAGGTCCCCTCATGCTCCTTGTCTAACACCCTCCCTAGCAACTACCATTGGATTTCTCTTCCCAGGAAAGAAAGCACTAGGTAGGCTCTGAGAAGGCAGAAAAGAGAGGAAAGAAATGGGACCTTGGCCATCATGATCCTTGAATACAGTTCTCAGTGTTTCCAGGGATCCTAAGGTTCAGGAGGTCCACAAGGTCAAAACTATTTTCACAATACCAAGACATTTTAATTTTTAATACAGTAAACACTGATAAGATATAAACCACATAAACAAAAGCTCTTGGTGGTATCCTTTAAGAGTATACAAGGATCCTGAGATCATCAAGTTTGAGAATCGTGGAGTAGGTCCCTCTACCTCCAGCTCTCTCAATGCAGCTAATGGTTACAGAACCACTACACCTTCAGTTCATTCTAAGTAGGGCAAGCGAGAAGCAAAAGAGCTGAGAAGAGATCCGTAAGTGTAGAAAGAGGATTTGGAGGAAGGGCGCATTTAGGGTTAGGGTTAGATTGTCTTAGAAAAATCTCTGCCCCTGACAACCAGAGTAAAGGGATATTAAAACAAGGAAAGCCTGGGGATCAGTGGAGGGAACCAACAAGTTAATGACACCAGATTTTTTGGAGTATCTGAGGATTATATATCCTGCTAAATTTAGTAGCTTGGAGCACACGTTGTTTACATTTCAATGGTCCACTGTACAGCATAAATTAGGAAACACTCATGGTTCAGTTTCATTTTACATATGAGGAAACTGAGGCCTAGAAAGGTTAAGTAAGATGATAACATAGGGCATTCAGCTCCTTAAAGGAAGAGCAAGGAGAAGAATCTAGAGCTTCTGCCTCCTGGACCACTATTCTTGGCAGTATTTTCAGAACAGGCGATGGTCTGGCTTATGAAAACATATTTTATATCTAAAGTTCTTCATAATCATGATTTTCTTCTCTCAATATCACAGCTAAGAGGTTGGTCAGCCCTCACAGTAATGGATTCACACTAGACTGGGTGAGTCCTTGAAGCACTCATGGGCCAAGCTCTAAAGAAAGAAAAGTGAATTATAAAGCTGTGCAAATTAGCCTAGAACTCTAGAGAGAAGGAACACCTGGTCCAGCAAGAGGGCCCTGCACTTTAGAAATCAATAAAATATATTATTGCAATAGAAAACAAAATGCTTTCTCTGTTCATAATTACATCCTCCTGGCTTGTGTAAGGACATGCTGAGGTGTCAGGTTCTTACCATTCTACAATTAGAATCAAAAGAGAACCTCCTCCCCAAGTGCCCAGCCTGGCTGAGTCCTCTCAGAAGACAATGGTGTTCACGCTGCACTGTTTGAGGCTGGCTGGCTGGTTCTGAACTCCGTGCCTAGGCTGAGTTAAAGAAAGGTCTAGAGCACAGGCCTTGGAGCTCCATTAAGAGACTTGGGCTTTGGCCCTTACTGGAGTAGGTAACTAGATGGTTCACTGGGGAGAAAGTTGGGCCTGGTAGAGTCAGGAAGACCTCAAGTTCAAATCTGGCCCCAGATACTAACTAGCTGTGTGACCCTGGGCAAGTCACTTCAACTCTGTTGCCTTAATCCACTGGAGAAGGAAATGGCAAGCCACTCCAGGATCTTTGCTAAGAAAACCCCACAGACAACATTGGGATGCTATAGGCCACGGGGTCAAGAGTTGGACCCAACTGGAAAACACAAACATAAATGACTCTGACCAAGTCATTAAAGCTTTTGGGACCTTAATTTCCTCATTTAAAATGGAATAATCAGAAGTCTGTATTTCCCCCAGGCCAAGTACTTAGGGTCTGTAAGAGGAAGGAAAACTGCTGAGTGAACACATGAATATCAAAATAAAAGATGGATTTCATTTCAATGAAAAACAGGCTGTCTGCTTATGCAAATAACGCTGACTCCTAAGTCTGGCAGAAGGGGAGAAATCCCATTTTCTAAGCCTCCTGGCTCTCCTGTAATAGACAGTTAGCAGCTACACATGGGAGAACATGAATGAACTGGGAGGCGCTGAAGATCTGTGAAACGAACTGTCTAATACATGAACCAATTTCCCCCACCACTCAAAAAAGTCCTCCCCTTCAAACAGTTGTGTGAGCAGATCATGAATGGGAAAGAGAAAAGGTGGGGGAAGAGCATCAAGAAGAAAGAGACAAAGAACCAAATGTGGGCTCTGACACACTTCTAAAAACTGATGGTCTGTCACCCAGACACTGATGAATATTTTTACAGGATAAAAATGGCAACGCAGAGTCTAAAAATAAGCCAGGGGGCCGCAGAGCTGTCTGGTTCAGCCGCACCACCAGAATACAAACACTCACACTTGCTAGTATAGCATGACTTAGAGCTTCACAAAGAAAGGAAAACTGAACATTTTGTTAGCACAAGGAGGAATGTTCAGATGGCTTTCTCTCAGCTAGATTATTCTATGGAAATTGTACATTTTCCTTTAGAAGGTGGATGTGTGTCTGTGATGGCCTCTAACTGTAAGTCTATTAACTGGTATTGTGTGCAAAGACTTATTTCTCCCCCCAACACAACTGTAATAAAACAGAGTGGCAAAATCACTGCCTTCAGAGTGATTGATGTCTAATGTCATCCAGAAACAAGAGTTTAAAAATAAAATGATAATTATTTTTAAATGATGTCACTTTGAATGGCAGATCCAGCCAGAATTCTGCCTCCAGTGGAGATGGGAAGAAAATCCTAGTTACTTCTTTTTGCATCTGAATTTACAGTAAAAACGTGGGAGCTAAAACACAAACCTCAGTGCACAGAGCCCACCTAAAGGGTGGCAGCTCCTGGCCTCATGGCCAGACCTGCTCTTTGCTAAAAGTTGCTTTGCGGCCCTGAAAGCTCCCCTAGAGCTCTGACTAGGATCTTACCACCAACATGAATAACAGTGATTGATCATCAGTCTGCCACATTAATATCTGATCACTTAGGCCTAACGAGCCTGGGTCGAGGGAGGAAAACAGGCCACCTCCAAGAACACCAAGACCAAAAGGATCAGTGCAATGCAAATAGGCGTTGTCTCTGCTGGTTGATGCACATCTGTTCTCAACAGAGGGAAGGGGAGGTGGGAGGGAGAGAAAAGAAATGCTTGTGTTTGTTTTTTTTCAAATACCTAGTAGCACACAGCAAGGCACAGTATAATCCTGAGGCCTCAACTTCTTCAAATGGACACCATGTATCCAACAGCTCCCATCTTCTGGTTCTCTGCCTCAATGGATTCTTTCTTCCTTGTGCCTACAAACAAGCCCAGGTTTCCTTCGACCTTTCCTGGCTCCAGCTCTTCTACTGACCTAAGCTCCTAGAGCTCCTCTTCCTTACAAAGTCCTGGAAAGGATTTTCTGGCCTTCATTTCCTCCTTTTCCACTCACTTCTCAGCTGTTCTCTGGTTTGCCACTAAAAACTGGCTTCCCCTCGAGATGGTCATTCAGCAGCTTTACGTCATGGTGTGCCATAGCCAAATAAATTATCACCAAATGGCCAACCTATTGGTAAAGGACTTATTCACATTCAGCTAGCCTGGTGCTCAAAAAGCAGTATTAGCCAGACTGTATGTACTCAAAGGATTTGAGCAATACAGAACCTTACAGAACAGTTCTCGACCCTCAAGATGAGGCAGTAGAGGAAGAGTCTACATTCTGAACTGCATTTTTATTGCTTTCAAGTACACAGGACCCTTATTAAATTAATCAGCAGGCTCCCTGAGGAAGAAAATAATGAAAAAGATAAGAATGGTTTCTATTTTGCACATCAACAGCATAAACAGTTCTTTCCAAAGTGTTGGAAAAGTTTATTCTCTTAAAAATCTTAAATATTCACCATAAAATTTCATGCTATTTATTTGTTTGGTAAGTCCTCTTATAGGAAAAAAAGTCAGAGAAGCTCAACTAGTTCAGGCTGTCAGAAACTCACAGCTAGAGAATGCAGGCCTTTGACTGATGAGGATATAATCTCCATGAGGATACACTCTATGCAGGGTGCAGTGAAGCATTAGACTAGGAGTCAGGAGACCCAGACTCTTACTTCACTCCTGCTACTGAGAAGATCTGTGACCTCAAACCCGCCTCTTTCTTACCTGCAACTTATAAAATGAGGGAAAGTAATCTGACTATCCTGAAGGATATGACCACATCTTGTCTGTACAGATACCCCTACATGGAAGCTGTCTGGACCAGGCAGACGGCTAACATGACCCATGATCCCTCATCGTGCTTCTGAGTTACATTTTGATCCAGTCAACAGACAGCATTATCCGGTTTGATCACCCACAATGCCCAGCAGGTTTGGCTCTCAAAACTTAAAAGGAAACTGATCAGTGGTCAGAAGACAACTGAGCACTACTAAGGCTCTTCAGGGGAATGGACCTCAGGTTCCTGAGCTCATTCTAGGAGACGCAGTTCAAAAATATTAGAAGCTAAGGCAACATCCTCAGAAGCAATGTAGAGGCTCCCAAAGAAATCACTGTGAAAGTCTCCACTTGAAAGTACACAAACTGGTGTGTTTGTTTTTTAAAAAGTAATCATGCTTTATATTCTCACGTAGTCTAAGACATCTGCATTTCAGTAATTAAAGCTCAAAGCAAGTACACTTACTTAATTCAAGATGATCAAAAAAATTAACTTTGTCCATTAGTCTATGGACACAAAATACTGGGCCAAAAATTAATATACAGGTTGTTGGTCAAAGGATCAAAGATTGAGAGCTGGAAAAGTCCTTAGAGGCCACTGAGTCGAACCTTAAAGAATTATATATATCAACTCAATTATTGTTATTAAACTGGTTCATGCCTCACCCTTCTGCCTTATTACCATGCATGGGTCCTTGTTTAGGAAGGAATCAATCAGGTGTTGTAATTTTCACATAGTTTTGGCTAAGTCTGAAATGTAAGACTCTTGCTCTAAAATGAAAAGGCGTCTATAAAAATGGTTTATTCCTCTAGAGAAGAACTTAAAAGGTTTTCTCAGAGAAGACAAAACCTGAATGTTTTGCAAAGATTTAGGAGCCATCTGGGATGCATGTTTGATAATAATGGCTGGGCCAAGGTTTTTTTCAAGGGTCTGGCAAAAGGTCATGAGAAGACTTCCTCAAAAAGCCCCCTAAAAACCCTCTGGGAGACTGCTAACATCCCATGTTGTCGCCCAAACACAAAATCATCACGCCTCCTTAAATGTTTCAGCTCTAATCGAATTGATGCTCTGCAGCGAAGGGCAAAAGATTGAAGGAGCTACTAGCAGGCAGAATGTAGACACCATCCCTCCTCCCCTCTCCCTAGCACCACGCCCAGTCATGTCCCGGCACCATTCACACAGATGCAACCATTCACACGGAGGACATTCACTGCTCACTGAGAGCTCACGTTCAGGCCAGCAGCCACAGCACATGAACAGCGCTGCCCTCAGTTCCTAAAAGCAGCAGTGGTCAATTCACAATTCACTGAGCCCTTCAAAAGAGGACCAGACACTGCTTGCCGCTTTCCAGTCACTAAATTCATTTGGATTTATTTCCTTTGTCTCCTCAAATCTCAAGAACAACAGTTGAGTTCATCCTAAGGAAAATTCAATCCTCATCACCCTCAATTCCAGTGCGCAGATCTGTCAGAAACTTCCTGCCAACGTTACCAGATGCTCCATTAAGTGTGAAGGGAAAGAAGTCTAGCAAATATGCAATCAACAAATTTATGGAAGAAACAACGTCCAAGCATTAACAAAATCCAGACTTTCGAAATAATAGTATTAATGAGATTTCAGGAGGGGAGAGTGACAGGAAGGAAAAAAAATAAGCAGTACACACGTGATTACACAATCACTGAGCACCCTATCTGGAAAATTCAGGCCCTTAATATCCCATCCTCCTCCTGACTCCTCCCCACTTTCTGGGCCATTTCATTGTCCTGTTCTACTGGCATGCCTTTATCCTGCCTTAACTCTGTGAATCGGTCACTGTTAACAAGCATTTATTAAACGCTTACCATGTGCCAAGCCCTGTGCGCAGAAAGGCAAAAACACTGCCCCTGACCTGAAGAAGCTGACAATCTAAGGGAAGAGATAACAGGTAAACAACTAAGCAGATACTTGCAGGTATACACAGAGTAAATGGAAGGTACTCTGAGAGACAAACGGGATGCCTGACTGTTGTCAAAAGCTTTTCCTTCTGTGTCTCCTGACATGATCCGAGGATCGCTGCTATACCCATTCCTACCGTTAAGATAGCCTATGACACTGACAGCTTTCCAAATCTTGAACCAATTCTGCATTCCTACCATAAATCCAACCTGGTCATGGCATATCATTTTGGGGATCTGTTGCTGTAGTCTCTTAGTACTTCACTTAAATTTTTGGTAATGATTTTCATTAGGAATATTGGTAGAGTTTTTTCTGCTTTGCCTCCCTGATTTAGGTTACAGAGACCATACTTGTAACGTAGAAGGAACTGAATAGAGCCCCTTCTTCAGCTACTTCTTTTTCAAATAGTTGAAAATGTAAAGTGTTTGAGGGAGAATCAACATGTATATTGCATTTTCCTTGTATGAGAATAGGAGAGAAACATTGTTATCCAGCACTGAACCCACAGAGGAAAGAGAAAGAAGGTCCTGGTAGTCAGTAAGTAATCACTACCACAACCTGGACAGGGTAAGAAATGGAGACAGTGTGAACCTCACTAGAGACGTTACATGGTGAAGGTGATCCACGGAAATGACAATGGAGAGCCAGAAGTATTCCAACTCCCTCACCAGAGTAGGAAAGAAAAAACTGGCAGCATGTGAAAAGGTGGATGGGGGAAGTTGTGTCATTAGTAAAGAAGATGGAAAGAATATAAAAAGAAAGTTTGTTTTATTGTGGAGTAGGCAGTCCAAAGCACACAATGGAAAGTTCCTTGTGAGTTGAGGGTACGATGGAAGTCGACAGGAGTGAAGGAGTGGAAAGCCTGAGAAAGGGCATGGAGTTTACAGTTTAACAGCTCAAGCTTTGGAAAGAAATGGGGTTTGCACCTTGAAGGGCTTGGATCACGGGGGCGGAGTGAGTGTAAGGGGAGAGGTATTTGTTAACCATTGAGAAGTGAGTCCAAAAAGAGAAGCAGTGGTTGGAGAGAGGTCCACTGAAGGTGGCAGATTAAAGCACAAGTCATCTCTTTAGGTTCAACCTGGTGGCAGGTGAGCGTGTTTTGTCTCGGATCACCAAAGAACTCTTCCTAGGAGCAAGAAGAGGACTAGAAGCATAGAGAAAGAGGAGGTGCCTTGTCTGACTGCAGAATGTCTGTGAGGGCAGGAGATGGGGCAATCCTTGTCTTCAGAGGCTGTGCTGGTGCTGGAGATGGTCCTGGGCAGTGAACCCTGTGTGCAGCAGGGAAGAGGGCCCTGATACACAGGTACTGGGATTACCGTATTACCTGGCATGTGGCCTGAATTCTGATCCTCCAGCTCCAAGTTCAGGTCTCCCTCCCTTGCACCATAATATATCCTTCAACTCAAGTCCTTCTAGCTCTAAATTTATTGAGAGGAAATAGGCCAGGACTTGCTAATGACTCACTTTAGAATGAGGTGTGAGGCATCACAGCTAAAGGGATAGTAACTTTTAGTCCAAGAATGAAGGATATTTCAATGTTTTTAAGGAAACAAACTGGAAAATATAAGGCAGGTACTCTACTTTTGGAGGAAACCAACACAAATGTAATCATTCAAAAGAAGCTTATGCAATAAAAGGTTTATGTTTTTCTTTTTCCCTTCCCTTGAAGACTTTCAAAATAAAGCTCTGAATGGATCTCCACATAGTGGGATTCTATATAAGAGTTTTACATTTCTATTTAAGGGGAAGGTTTTTAATTTTTTTTTTTTAATTTGTGGAGAAAAGAATAAAAGAGGTTGCTAATAGAAATCCCTCCTCCCCCCCAAAAAGGAGCATCAGGGAATTGTTTAAAAAATGCACATCAGAGGGGCAGCTAGTTGAATCAATGGATAGAGCACTGGCACTGGAATCAGGAGGACCTGAGTTCAAATCCAGCCTCAGACACTTGACACTTACTAGCTGTGTGACCCTGGGCAAATCACTGAACCTCGACTGCCTCGACCCCTCAAAAAAACAATCACTTTAAAAATTCACAGAAGAGACAGAAGATGAGAAAGAAATGCGGACAAGCAGTACAATATTAAAATGAATGTGATGAATGAATAACAGAATTTTTAAAAAGACAAGTTATTACTGTAATGAGGATTCCCAGCAGCTTGTGAGGTGTGTAGGCCGGGGGATCTGGAGCCAGAAGAAGCTGCGTTGGATTATCCAACAGACATTTTCTAGCAGTGACCTCGGGGCAGCCAGCTTCTCAAAGCCTTTGTTTCCTCACCGTTAAGATGAGAAGAGTAATTGCACCTCCCTCATACATTTGTTCTCGGGATCAAAGGAAGTTTAAGAACTTAAGAAACTATCTAATGTGCAAACTGTAAACCTTCTAGTAACATTTAACACACGTAAAGTGTTTAGCAAACTGTAAAGGGTTAAAAATCTTAGCTGTCATATTTCTCTTTCCTGTTACTTTTTGTATACCGAAATGCTCCTATCTCTTGGTGTTTGTTTATCAAGTTCAGAATAACAAAAAACAATTCTTGATCACTTTCCTAAAATTTGTGTTTAAGAGTCCTCACTTCATTCATTCAAAAATACAGGTTGTCCCAAGAGTCTTAGTGAAGTACTAAGCTACTAAAGTTTATAAATAAAAACTATGAAGTTTATAACTCCACTAATACCCTTGGAAGCCTCTACCATGTACAACGTAGTCTTTGGAATTTAATGGAAAAGTACCATACTGTGGTTAGCTAGATGATACAGTAGATAGAGTCAGGAAGACCAGAGTTCAAACCTGGCCTCCAATTTACTAGCTGTATGACCTTGGGCAAGTCACTTCACTTCTGCCTCAGTTTTCTCAAGAGGGACAACAATAGCACTTCCCTTCACAGGTTGTTGCGAGGATCAAATGAAACAATACTTGCAAAGTACCTGGCACATACTGGCACATACTGGCACCATGGCAGTGCTGGCTTCTATTGTTACTATATTACTGCCATCTCTCTAGGGTAGCCCAATGCAGGAACAGTTCAGCAGTCAAAAGACAGCACCTAAGTTTGATGAAGTACGTTACCTATGTTATCTTAATGGATTCTCACAAGAGCCTTGTGAGATGACACAGTCACACGTTCAGCACTAGAAGGGACCTCTGATGCCATCTAATCAATGCCTCTCATTCTGCAGAAAAAGAAACTGAGGCTCAAAAAGATGAAGAGTCCAAAAGTGGGGAGCAAGCAAGCTCCCCACTGAGGTGCTGAGATTTGAACTCAAGTCTTTTGACTTCAGAACCAGTGGTCTTTCCACTAACTGTACATTTGTTATCCACATTTTATATATAGTGCTCAGAGAAATTAATGGATTTGTTCATGGTCACACAACTACTAAGTGCTGGAGCCAAGATTAAAACCCAGGTCCATCTCCACTCTGAATACAACTCTCTTTCCACTATATCAAAGGTCAGTAAATATTTTCTGTGAAGGGAAAGAGAGTTAAGTATTTTAGGTTTTGCGGGCCAAGTGGCAAAATCAAGGATATTATGTAGGCTCTTATATAAAAAGAAAGAAAAAATTCAATGAATGTACATGTACTAATGAAATCAAATGACAATCACTGAATATAACATTTTCGCAATAAAGGTCTACCTAAAGGAATGGAATTCTTTTTAAGGGGATAACATTTAACGAGTTCAAATTTCGTGTTCCCTTTCATCAAAATCAATTACTAATGTACATGTTAATTCTGATTTGTAATGAGATTTTATATATTTCATGCTTTTTTTTTTGCAAGGCAAATGGGGTTAAGTGAATTGCCCAGAGTCACACAGCTACAGCTAGTAAGTGTCAAGTGTCTAAGGATGGATTTAAACTCATGCCCTCATGGTGTTCTATCCACTGTGCCACCTGGCTGCCCCTACATGTTTCATTCTCTTAAAGATCTGTTCCCATTGATAGGTACTGTCAAACATGGGCATCAATCCATGAGCACGTGTTTTTTAATTGAGCATATTCAATGCTTGGAAGATTTTGTAGAATTCTATTATATTCTCTTGATAATTGCCTTTGAATATGTAAGACACGACAGATTAATCACTTCCAACTGAAGTTTAGGTGGAATCTTCTCAATTGCACATGTAAATATTCTGAAATTGACATTTTCCCTTTGTACTTGTATCAGAGTCCAGAAACTGCTAGAACTGTAGTTTTGAGCTCAGAAAATAAATCCGCTACAAATGTGTGTGGAAGTGGAGATCTTGCTTCTCGTTTTAACTTATGGCAGCATGGGAAGTGTATAAAGCAGCATGACATTACTGGTGATCCAAACAACATTTGTTTTGCATATAAGTGTTGTTCTCCCCTGTAATTCTAGGGTGAATTCGTTAAGAAACATTATCAAAAGTTAATTTCCAAAGCTGTTCAGTGTTCATGATAGTAGTTAAGGGTGGTTCTACTCATTCAGAAAAAACTGTCTCAGCCCTGAGCTCAAAAAATCACAACGAAACTTTTTTTCCCTTCTTTTCTTACTTCAGACACGATGAGTATGCACTGATAATTAAAACACAAAGTAAAATGTCATGCTATGGCAATACTTGTGGCAGCTGAAATGTTGTCAAGTTCAAACTACTTCATTTTGATTTTTAGTGCCCGGGACAACAGTGTAAAGAGTAAAGAAATGAGAGCACACACCATCTCAATGGACAACACACAGAAGAAGGAGTGGGACTGTGTTCCAATAAAAATTTATTCATGAACAAAGAAATTTGAATTTCATTTAATCTTCATGTGCTATGAAGGATATTCATCTTTTTTATTTTGTTTCAACCATTTAAAAATTTAAAAGTTATTCTTAGCTCGTGAGCCATACACACTTTGTTAACACAGCTCTACTATGTGGTGTTCCACTATTAAATCCAAGTTAATTTTTGATATATGAGTAAATATTTTGCCACAATTTTAACACAGACTCACAAAATCCTAAGGATAAGAAAGACCTTGTCTGGTTCATCCCCATTCTCCTAAGCAGCAGAACAAGTATCTCCAAGATAAGCTTCTCTTCTAATCAGGGATTATGTCAGCTGATGCATAACAGCCAGGAAGGTGAATCTGACCTGAGCTGTCAGAAGGAAAACTAGAGACAGGATATACAAGTCGGAGGGTCTACTCTGGCCACCCACATAGCAGGAGGAAAAAAAAAAGATCAATCCTTCACACAATTTTGCATACCACAAAATGTCTGAAGGACCTGAGGAACTATAGGGTCCATTCCATTCCTGTATAGGGCAGTTAGGTGACACAGTGCCTGGAGCCTGACACTCGCTACTGCATGACCCCGTACAAGTCACTTAACTCTGTTTGCCTCATTTCCTCATCTGTAAAATGAGCTGGAGAAGAAAATGACAAACCACTCTAGGATCTCTGCCAAGAAAACCCCAAATGCAGCCACGAAGTGTTGCACACAACCAACACATGACTAAACAACACCAAAAATGCCCGTACGGGAATCCCTTCTACAACAAGCCCAACCACTAGTTATCCAGCGCTTGCTACCTGAAGTGAGGGGACACATAAGTGTCATCTTCTTCTTTCTAAAGTCTGCTTCTTGCCAGCAGATACTTCATTTTACGCAGAAGGTGCTTTCTTTTCCAAAAAAAATTCACTGACGAACTTCAAAGATAAACGCGGAAGGGATTCTACAACTGCCCTCGCTCCCTGGTACTGAATTTTGAGGAGTAAGAAATCCAGGTTTTCTGGAAATCTAAACTCTGTCACGAGCTGACTGTGGTTCTTGGCAAAATCTCTGAGCCTCCAATTTCTCAGCGATAAAACAGATCTATTAAAGGTCTCATCCAAACACAAAGAAAGAGATTTACACTATCTACCTCATGAGTTTGTTGTGAGGAATAGGTTTGCAAATAGTTGACATTACTGAGTAAACAAAATTAGAAGCAGTCCAGACAGCAGCAAATGGTGGCTTTTTACTTGGTAATCAATTCTTAGAATTTATAGGACCATAGGACTATTAAATTAGAGTTGGAAGGGGTGTTAAGAGATCATTGAATCCAAACCCCTCATTTTACAGATGAGGAAACCTTATCCCAGAATAAGTGCCGCTTAAGGTCATAACAGTTGGGTAAATTATCAGAATCAAATTTCAAATTCTGGTTCTCTCACTCCAAATCCAATACCCTTTCCCCTATAAAATAATGTGAATATCCAAATTACCGATAGCGGCACTAAAATCAACTTCGTCTAGAGTCATGGAGCCTCAAATAAAACACTTCATTCTGACAAGAAACTTCTCCACTTATTCTGCCCACAACTTCAAGTAAGATAGCCATTCTGCTATCCTGATCTTATAGAAAATGTCACCCACTCAATGGAACAGAACTTCAAATGAAGAGAGGAAGGGTGAATTCACACTTTGCCACACTTTCAAGTTTATAAGTTCCATTAAAATATAAATCAGCAGCTGTCTGTATTTGAGAATTCAGTAGTAATATTATCACGACCAAATTAAACACTATCAGTCAGCTAACTCAACCTTCCACTCCCCCTCTACTTACTGGGGTTCTTCTATTTTAAAGAAAATTAAACTGGATGTACATCTTGAAAGGGGAAGGAAAAATCCAAGCAAATATTGGTCACATGTTAATTTCTTTGGTGCTATTGATTAAGCTAAACAGTTCAAGTTTCTTAGGAACATAAAGATGTATTTCAGAGCAAATGTTATTAAAAAATCTGCAACTTGCACATTACAGTTATATCCAAAAGCCTGAAGAATCAAAACGGAGATAACCAGAGTTCCAGAAAAATGTCCCAAATTTCAAAGATGACTTTTACAGGCGCTTCTCATCACATAATTTAACTCCATACTCAACAAGGCTCTGACTGGTAGGTAAGAATGAGGACAAAACAAAAAATCTATAAGAGACAAAGAAGTGCAATAAATACCTTATAACTTGAGAGATGGGGGGGCAAAAAATGAGAAATAAGGAAAATTATAATTATCTCCTGTAATTAAGTTTATGATACAATAATGTATTCTAGGACAGAGTTTCCTCATCTGTAAAATGAGGGGTTTGGACTGTACTTTTGTTTTTATTTTTGTTAAATATTTCTCAATAACATTAAAAAGTTTTTACATTCATTTTTTAAAATTTGAGTTCTAAATTCTCTCCCCTTTCCTACTCCTCCTCCCTCCTTGAAAAGTCAAGCAATTTGATATAAATTTTACATGTGTAGTCATGCAAAACACATTTCCATATTAGCCATGCTGTGGGGGAAAAAAACCAAACAAAGGAGAATTTTTCTGGAAAGCAGAAGCAGCATTTTGGATGTCAGTAATCACCCTCTAATTTGTGTTTATAAACTCCAGGTTTTGAAATGTTGTGGCTCAACAAGCAGCAATTATTTCCTTCCAACAAGTCCATTACAAGAACATGTATTTTGTGGAAGGAAAGGTTCCTAACACTGCAGACCGGCCAACCAGATTATAGTCAGGTCAACATTCATTAGGCTAAGGAGTCCAAGGGTGTCAATCTTCTAGTCATTCTTCCCAGGTGAATTCTTCCTTGAAACATCTTCACTTTAGAATGACAAGAGAACTCTTCAGAACCTGGAAATTCTGCCTGGAATTAAAAAGAACATCATTCCTAGGGCAGAACAAACCAGTGGAGCTGTCAAAGGGTGCCAACCTTGCTAGAAAGCCCTTTGACATAAAGTGAACTACGATATCCTTCTGCTTTGACCCAGAGATTCCACTACCAGGGATACACCCCCAAGAAGGTATAGAGGACAAGAAAGGTCCCCAGAGACACCAAAATATTTAGAGCATCACGTTTAGCAACAGCCAAAAACTGTAAGCAAAGTAATCAGCTATCGAATGGGGAAATGGTTACAGTGATTTTATTACATCGATGTGACGAAGTATCACACCACTTCATAAGAAACAATGAATACGACTGATAGATTGTAAAAGAAACACTAGAAAAAATAAGACACAACAATGAAAATGAAAGCAACAAGAAATAAATAAAAACTTAAGTTCTTAGCATTATAATGACCTTATTTGACTCAGAAGAGATAAGAGAAAGCACCTCCCTCCCTTCTTTTCAGGAGTAGACTATGAATAAGTAACATGGCATAACACACTGTCAGGTCTAATTGATACACTGCTTACTCTGGCTGTTCTTTGTCACAAGGGAACTAGACTTTCTTACAGTTCTTTACACATAGCACTCAATCTGTCCCCCCCCTCTCCTTTTGCTCTGGCACACCATCCATCCTCCAGGCGTGGGTAACAGTCACTCCTCACCTCTAATTCACATCCTATTCCCTTCAAGGCTCAGCTGAAATGATGCCACCTTCTACAGATGGACGCCTTTCTTGCTCCTTCTGGCTACTAACGCTGTCTTTCCTCAATTTCTACCCCCATCCCCAAAGTGCCTTGTAACTATTTTGTACATATCTCTATGTATACTACATATCTACCCTGCTTAGAATGTGAATCCTTATGGATAGCCTATCAGACATTTTTCTTCTCATCCTCAGAACCTAGGACAGACAGCCCAGATGGCACCTAGTAAATGGTGACTGACTGACTGATCGACAAAGAATGCCTCTGGGGGGAGGGAAAAGGGATGTATCAGAGAAATGAAAAGTGATACAAAAACAAGATATCAATAAAAACAAGAGACTTATGAGTTAATCGTCCCTCTCCCCCAAGTCAGCCAGTCAGCAACACTTTCAATTTATAGGGTTTCAAGTAAGACCATCAGACTGACTGATGATGTGGGAAGTTCTGCTCAAGCACTGTTTTTCCTCCTCTTTTTAAAGTCCTTTCTAAATGTGAAGTTTCTCTCAGTAGAGGAAGGAGGACAACGGAAGATTAAGGGGTGCAAAAATTCAATTTACAAGTTTTTGATGTTTTTTTAAAAGATGGGTCTTTCACATTTGGGTTGGTATTTTTTTTTTCAGTTATCCAAACAGAACACTCACCTCCATACTGACCCTGTGCCAGCCGCTGGCAAGAGGCAACTCACCGACTATCTGGATCTTAATCCAAGGAGAATAAATGTACCCGAAACTAGATAAATAACATACTACAAACTGATAGCATGTTAGGAGAGAGAGTAAGCTATGAAGCAAACATTAATTCTACGATAATGCCTCTCCCACCATTACCATGTAACGTAAAAGAAAAATCAGTATTATTTAATTAAAGATAAAGTATGGCACAATGTTACATAAAGAAAGAGAAAGAAAAGATGCCTAAAATCAACTTCAGGAGCTTCTTCCTGCCTCCAGGAGCAAATACACAGTGTTCTGCTTGGCTTTTTAAAAGCTCATGAAAACCTAGTCCCCTCCTATCTTCCAAGGCATCTTCCAACTCACTCACAACTTACTCCTTGATCTGTGTTCTTGTGACCCTGTATCCCGTGACCCTGGTCTCCTGGCTGTTCCATACACAAGACATTCCATTTCTCAGCTTCCAGACTTTTTCTCTTGCTGTCCCCCATGCCTGATAGGCTCTCCCTCCTCCACTCCAACTAATGCCATCCCTGGCTTTAAGTCTCAACTAAAATCCCACCTTCTACAGAAAGGGCAAACAACCTCCTTAAATCTAGGGCCTTTCCTCTGTTGGCTATCTCCTATTTATCCAGTTTATAGGTTGCTCAGTATCTGTTTGCATGTTGTCTTCCCCATTAGACAGTCTTGTTTAATCTTTTTGTAAATAGTACAGCACTGGCTTAGCATGTGAGAGGTAGTGGGATCGATGCCCGCATCCTCCAGTTTCATTTTAGGACAGCTAGGTGATGCAGCGGATGGAGCACCAACGCAAGAGTCAGGAGGACCTGAACTCAAACCTCCCCTCAGACACTTGACATGCACTTGGCAAGTCACCTAACCCCAACTGCCTCATTCTGGGTCATCTCCAGGCATCCTGATGAATATCTGGTCACTGGATTCAGATGGTTCTGGAGAAGAAGTGAGGCTGGTGACCTGCACAGCCCTCCCTCACTCTAAAACAGTCAAGTGCAAGTCATGTCATCATTTCTTTGATGGCATGGTCTTCTTTGGCAACAAAGGATGAACACACATATCCCTCCAGTGCTCAGTACCAGTGCGTGAACACAGTAGGCACTTAATAAATGTTTACTGACTGAAAATTCAATATTATTTAATAAAATGCATTTCTAAGATCTAAGATTTTAGCTTTTCCAATTATCTTTTTAAAAATCACATTAACCCCAAGTGTTCAATTATTCAAGTAAGTATTTGCTAAAATGTCCTTTCTGCTAAAGGGCATAGGATAAATTTATTTCCTCTCTTCATTACTCCATCCTGAATACTGATACCAAGTACTAGGTTAAGATGAGGTGCTTCAAAAAAAATCACTTGTTTTTCAAAGCTTCTCTTCAGTTGGTATAACACTTGTTTTAAAAAAAAAAAAATTAGCCTGCAGTGTTCCAAATTAAAGAGACATGAATCCCAGTAGCACGCATCTGAACTATTCTGTTTACCTTTGAAATTTTCTTTGCAGTTACTATGTCATCATTAAAAGGCCAAAGTTCTGTCAGTTTCAGCTTGCTCTCTAAGATTCTGGCAAAACCCTCCATTTGTCCCCAGTCTTATTGGTAAAGGTAAAGAGAATAGTTCAAAATTTAAGTTTTGTCCTTTTAAAATGCTAATTTCTCTGTATTTCCTAATCAGTTGTTTAGAAGTGCAACTGAAACACACAGAAAAGTTATCAGGATCATTACTAAGGCCTTTTATCTACAAGTGATTTCAAAATGGATAACCAAATCACAGTACAATGAACCAGATCACTCATTACTCCACAAGTAATAGACTAGTTTGAAGATAGGCTGTTTGGAAGTTGCCCAACTGGTAAATTTCCCAGTAACTCCAAAGACCTTTACCCTACTTTATTTTTTAACTCTAAAACCAACTGGAATATAGCAACTTGTTTTTGAGAATTTTATTTTACCCCCACATCCCTTGTCAGGGCAGTATTTATTCCAACACTAAGATCTTATTTTGCTAAAGTAAAAATCAGGGCCAAAACTGTAATTCTTGCTGTTTAGCAAAATAAGGACAAACACTTTCACTCTATGAGATGCAAATTTCCTCTTTTTCAAAGAAGAGATCAAACCTGATAATCTCAGGGTTCCTTCTAGCTCTAAGTCCTAAAATCCTAATACAAGAAAAAAAAGCACTGATTTGGTCACGGGAGACAGGCTTTCTCAAAGGACTGAAATGACCTGACCCAGAAATTATCAAAGAAACAGGTTAACACGTGGCCAGTCTTCAGTGACCAGAGTTCACTTTGTCTCAAAAGAAACTTTAAAAACCACCGTTCTCCCTGAAGCATGCACACTCACAAAGTAACCCAACTTAAGCTCTACATTTTGAACCAGGTCCAGAAGAAGTTATAAGAACTCCAAGGCCCTTTTCCACTTAGGGAGAAAAAGGGCACAGCTTAAAATTCATGGATCATAAGTGCTTCCGTGTTTCAACAACTCCACCCAACCAGTCTTCCCTCGAGCAGTAGAAAACGTCCATCGGAGACCATGCCACTACCTCCTGAGCAAGGGAGTCCACATTTGCAAAGGTTTGCAAACCTTAAGGCGGATAAATACATACATGCATAGATACGTGTACATGTACATTGGTATATAACTGCTAGTCATCGTTCTCATTGCTTAGAATTGGGAGAAAACCTCAGAGGACAGTTCAACCCCTGCCTGGGTGAGTGACCCCTCCGAAGTTCACACAACCAGGAACTTGCAGAGGTGCCAATGGTATTCGGTTCCTTGCACGTCCCCAGTGGGCTGGAGCCGGTCTTTTCGTGTGCCTGGCACACGGCTCACAACACACAGCAGGAGCTTAATACATGTTTACTGAACTGAATTGCTCTAACTCTTTGTATCCTGGCACAGCACTAGGGCATACATACAGTTAAGCCTCCAATAAATGCTTGGTGAACCCAGCAGTTTGCACAGTGGCATCGAGATGAGGAGGAGGGGAAATCGCTAGGAGTACTGCCCACCATAGTAACCTCCAGGTTATACAGTCCACGCGCTCTTATTAAACGCCTACTGTATGCTAAACGCTGAGAGAGTAGGAAACTGGGTCAACAGAGAAGGGAAGGGGTCACGCTGCTGACAAGTGCCCCGCGCCGGATGCAGTAGGCGCTTACTAAGTGCTTCTGGACTGGACTCCCGGGCTCTCTGCCCGCGGTACTACGGCCGGTCGTCAGGAGAGGGGCCAGGGCTACCCACGGGAGCCGACGGGCCCCGAGCCTCGGCGGCCCACTCCAGATAACGAGCGCCGGCGGCTGCGGGGCCTCGCCCAGGACTCACCTGCCCACTCGCCGAGGGCGGGCCCCACCTCGGCCTCGTGGCCCAGGCCCCACACGCGGAAGGCCGAGAAGAGGCTGTAGGAGAGCCGCAGGGCCAGGTAGGCCACGGTGCTCGCGCCCACCCAGTAGAGGAAGCAGGCGGCTGGGGCGGCGCTGTCCATGGCTGGGGACCGAGGCTCGGGGAGGACACGGGACACACGACGGATCGCAGCCGGAAGCAGAGTCCGACGGTGCGCGGCCCCTCTCGCTGAGACACCGGTAAGTAGTGTAGTCCCGCCCACTCACGCCAGAGCCCGGCCCGACTGTGGAGCCCGCCCCCAGGGTCTGGGAAGCACGCGTCCATTGGCTGGTCTCCCCTTCGCTCCCGCCCCCGGGGAGGGAATCATTGAAGGAAGAGGGCTCAGACTCAAGACCACGCCCCCAGGAACCGCCCCTCACCTCTCACCCCGGGAGCACGCCTCGCGGCCCAGCTTCCGGCTCCAACCCCACTTACTGATGTCTCCAGCTAGCCAATGGGCCTCAAGACCACGCCCCCATGAACCGCCCCTCACCTCACGCCACGCGGCCCAGCTTCCGGCTCCAACCCCACGGATTGAGGCCAATGGGCCTCAAGCCCCGCCTCTCGTCGTCCAGACCTGTCACAGCCGCCTGCTCGCTTCTCCCTGCTGCCCCGCCCCCGCCTCTCATTGGCACCTGCTGCCCCGGCGACTCTAGATACGGCCCTCAGATTGGCGGAGAACCCAGCCGGGTTCGAGCTGCGGTATTTTAAATAGGAACCGCGTTTCCCTGCCTTGGCCAGCGCAGGGGACGTCTGGCTCCTGTGTCCGGCTGGTGTGGAGCTAAAAAAGTCCACTTGTTCTGTTGCATTTCAGGCCCCTCCTGCAGTGAGTGTGGGACTGCCGACGTTTGAGGTTTGTAGGAAGGAAAGGCCCGTTGTGCGTCCGGCGCCATGCCAAGAGCCGTCACGTATTGGATTAACCCTCACAGCGGCCTAGGGGCCCCATTGGAGAGTGGAAGGAACTGAGATTAAATCACTCGCCCGAGTCAAACGGCTAAGAAGTGTCCGAGGCTGGATTTGAACGCAGGTCTTCCTGACTCCAGATCCGCTCTCCATTCACTGTGCCATCTCGCTGCCTTTGTAGTCTAAGCACCTAAGCCTCCGTTTCCAAGAGCCTATGTGCCAAGCTTTGCACTGAGTGCTAGGGACACGAAGAAGCGCTCGAAGAAAACCCTGTCCCAGCTCTCCGGGAGCTCGGTCTAAAGGCTCCAGAGTAAGCGATCTCTTCGATTTCCCCTGAGAAGGGGGTGTGGTTTATTGGATGGAGACCTAGATTCTAGACCCATTCCCTATGCAGGAGGTAGGAGCCTGAACACGTTTCCGTGCCCCCAGACAATTCTCTTTTAAAAAAATTTTAATTGTTTTTAAACTAAACAGGGCAGAACCC
The DNA here is from genome assembly GCF_028372415.1 of Notamacropus eugenii. Classification (NCBI taxonomy): domain Eukaryota; kingdom Metazoa; phylum Chordata; class Mammalia; order Diprotodontia; family Macropodidae; genus Notamacropus; species Notamacropus eugenii. The sequence goes on from NC_092877.1 coordinate 7,581,533, forward strand.
TTGCAGATAAATGCTGATTGAGTCTATTTGGGCCCCCTCCTAAGGGCAGCCTTCTGGCTCCAATGGGATGAATATGAAATTCCACTTAAACAACCATCGAGCATTTATTATTGAGTGGCTACTATGTATCAAGCATTGTGGTAAAGACAGGATACAAAGGAAAGAAACAAAGTCTGCCCTCAAGGAGTTTATGACGGTTGTTACACTTTCTTTCTAGAAGAACACCGAAAGGATGTCGCTGCTTTGGAGACCAGTACAAGCGCTATCAGAAACAGTCCAGCTCATGTCCTAATGGGGAAAACAACATACGCAAATCAGAATATGAATATGCAAAGTTAAAAAACTAACGTTCTAGAGGATGGCATTAGCCGCTGACGGCGGTGTAAGAGCCCTTGAGCTGGGTCTTTGACAAAGCCACGGATACTGAGAGTTAGATGTTAGGCTCCAGAACAGCTGATGCAAAGTCACTAAGAAGGGAGATGGAGTGTCCTGTGCAAGAAGCAATTAAGTAGATCATGTGACTGGAACATACTTTATGTGGAAGAAAGTAAAATGTAAGATTGGGAAGGGGCCAGATTGTGGGGAGCTTTAAATGCCAGGCAAAGGATTTCCATATTTGATCCTGATAATAGGGAACCACTGGTGTTGATCCAACTGGAGGGGGCTGGGAATAGGGGTGACATAATCAGACCTATGCTTTAGGAAAACTACTTTGGCCACTGAGCAGAGGACAGACTGGAATAGGAAGAGTTGAGGCAAGGAGACCAAATATGAGGTTATTGCAATGGCTGAGGACTAGAGGTAGTGATATCAGTGGAGAGAAGGTGACATATGTTAAGAAAAGTTATACAGAAAGAAATCGAGGAATTGAGCCAAAGCAGTATGTAGGGGAAGTTTTATATCCCTAAATATTTTCACCCATAAAAAAGAGACAGAGCAGATTTAAGAACTGGACTTGCAGCTTAAAAAAAAATAGAAAAAGCAACAAATTAATACCCCCCCCCCCAATTAAACAGCAAAAGAGAAATTTCCAAAATCAAAGATTAACAAACTTGAAAAATCTTTGAATTAATAAATAAAACTAGAAGCTGAGTTTTTTTGGGAGGGAAATAAAGTAGATAAATCATTGGCTAATTTGAATTTTTTTAAAAAAAAAAAAAGAGGAAAAACAAATTACCAGTATCAAAATTGAATGAAAATTGAAATGGACAGACCAAGACAAGCACAGGCAAGAGTCAAATGAGAATTTGGGAGCATCTACCGGGAGCCTGGTTTGCATGGCTGTGCTTTGAGATCGGGGCTGGGGAGCATCAATCCCGGTGCCCACCCCCTGAAGTCAAAGCACAGTCCAGCCGTCCAGGGCAGACGGTTTGCCTGTGCACACAGAGCCAGAGGCTGTCTCGGTGGGAAAAGCGCAGGCAGGTGCCTGTGCACACACAGCCAAAGGCAGTCTCGGTGGAACCTCCAAGTGAAATGGACAGACCAAGACAAGCACAGGCAAGAGTCAAATGAGAATTTGGGAGTGTCTTTATTAGCCAGCGGCTGTCCTCCGAAGAGGCAGCCCTGAACAAAGGTGTGTGTGCCTTTTAAGCATCTTAGCACCTCCCGGTACAGCCTTGTGGTTCCAATAGCACACATTTTTCACAGAACAGTTTTGACAGGGGTTCCTAAGTATTGCTAGGCAAGGGGGCACAACAGAGAGGGGGGCCCAGGCAGCTGCTAGGCAAAGGGGTACAACAGAAAGTGTAGCCACTAACAGTAAGTGGCTACTAGGCCCAACCCTGCCTAGAAACTTAACAGACATTTCTCAACCCAGGGGCTCTGGGGGGGAGGGGAAATAATGTCCACTTCAAAAATAGCCTTAGTGATTAAGCACTAAGCACTGGGCTAAGTGCTAGGGGTACAAATATAAAAGCAACAAAGTCCTGGCCCTCAAGGAGTTTAGATTCCTATAGGAAAGACAAGTGGCCAGGCAAGGATGTTTTCATTGAAGAAATCACAGGGATGGGGAGAACTGTGAGGACGTCCAATGATAGTGTGGATCTGATTACTATTCCCAGATTAAGAGGTAGAAAGCAGACAGGAGATGGCCAGGGCCAACAATTAGATGTGATGTGGAACATTGTCCAGAGCCTGGGGGACAGTGCCTATTCGCACTGGCTGACTCAACAATCAGAACAGTGTAGCCCCAGGAGGGCACTGAGGGAGTTAAGTGGATAAATCACCCAGGGCATGGTCCCTGGGAGGCCAGGGGTCAGGAGCCATCAGCATCTGGGCAGATGTTAAGGAGATGTAGTGGAGGGTCAGATGAGAAGTGACCTGATAACTCTATCACCCTCCTCTCAGGTTTTATTTGGCTGCCTCAGTCGCAGGCCAATTACTTCTATCCTAATGACATTGAGTAATCAAGGAAGCTGCTCTGGGCCAGTTGCTCTAGCTGCTTGGCCATGGCTATTAGCTGTTGACAACTGCAATCAAAAGGGTTTTGTTGATAGACTCACCATGAAAATGAAATCCTCACTTTAGATTAATAGCATTCATTAAAATAATGAGGTTGTTTTTTTTTCTCTTTATTTTTTTAGCCAACCTTTTCTTTCCTCTTTTTTTCATTCAGCCTTAAAGAGGTTCTTTGGATTACATAGATACAGGCTCACTTTAATTCACATGAATACAGTACAAATTTTTCTGAGTGTTCGCCTCTTCCCCTTTATCATACCAGAAGGATGCATAACAGTGGTTTGTGTATGCTTAGGTTGGAAGTGTAGAGGAAGCAAGAGAGGAGACAGAGGTGACACTGACCAAGTATCAGTCTCTCTGATCATCTCAATTTCCTCATCTGTAAAATGCAGTGCTTGATTTAAATGACCTTTCAGGTCCCTGCCAGTTCTTGAACCCTGAAACTACGATTTCATGATTGATACACAGTGGTGTAATGAAAAGACCACTGGATTTGGAATTGGAAATGGAAGACTGATGAAGTCCTACTTCAAGCCTATTACTGCTACTTATTACCTGCATGAGTTCAGGCAAGTCAGTGGACCTCTCTGGGCCTCAATTTCATCATGTGAAAAATTAAGTGGTTGAAGTAGATGGCCCTTGAAGTTCTTTCCAGCTCTAAATCTATGATCCTACTAATAACCTCTAATAGGATGTTGTTGTTCATCCTTCATTTTTGAAGAGGACTAATGATGTCTTGACTCATATATGAATTGGATTTCAGTGAAGCAGAGGTATGCAAAGCCATCAGCATCATTTTCTCTTCCAGAGTCATCAGTCCAGTGGCAAGACGAAAGTCAGGACAACTGGTGATGGCCCAGGATGCAGGGGAGGACCTTGGCATCTTCTATGTCTGACCACACTCTAAGCTCCCCACAGTGCACTTCCTTCAGCCACTTTCACAGCCACTGGAACAAACCGTCCTCATTCATCCATTCTGCTAAGGAAAGTCTTCACATGCTTGGGGTGGACATTCCCCTAACTCACCAATAGGTCTGAGGCCTACAGGTTACCCTCAATCTGGTTTAACCTGACTGCTGAGATGTTTTACCAGGGTGTAGCCTCCATAAATACTACAGCTTCTTGAAGTCACTGGACTATATGCCTCTTTTTCAAACACCAGGTTAGCTAAGTATGTAAAAAGTCATCATTGGAATCCCAACTATCACATAATGAATTTTCTAGCCCCAGAACCTCAAGAAATCCTATACTAAGACATGGACACATCCCAGTCTGCATTAAAGGACAGAATACTCATGTGAATGAAATCATGAAGAAAGTATGTATTTCAATTCAGTAAATATAGCTTTCATCGGCATAAATTTCTCCTTGAAACTATTAAATCCTCTTTATAACTTTAGTGAAAAAGTCTCCATTATTATTTTTGAAGATATTAAGAGAAGTAATACTGGGTTTCTACAGTGTTGTGTTTAAAAGAAAAAAAAGACTAAGACTTTGGTGTCCAAACTAAACAGCATAAAGAGATTACTAGCAACTTGTAGACTCAGGATGAATATGGTGTGATCTCTATTTCTGCAAGGATGGCTAAAAAGCACTGGGGAAGAGAAGTACTTGGTTCAGAGGCCCACATTCGTAATAAAATTGAAGTGGAAATTTATGGGCAGCATGGACTTTCCTTTCATCTGGGTCTCTTTAGTACCTTGAGTATAGTAGGAACATAATATCTATTTGTTGAATTTGTACACACAGAAATCAGGTTGTGGGGAAAAAAAATCTGAAAAACTGAAAAAACCAGTTCTGAAGCTGTTGTAATATTTCTTCAGGCTAACTATCATTTTTTAAAATTGTTATGATTGTAAATGAGGGAGGTTTGGTGACAATCTGTAGGCTTTTTCAGCGTGATGAACTTTTTGATTCTATCTGCATGTTGACTATATAGTAATGAAGAAGGCACATTCTGAAAGTTCTAAGTCCCCAGATCATGGGAGCTTTGCCATGTACCACTGCAGACTGGAGAAGTGTTTAATGATCTCCAGAAAGTTCCTGCCTATGTTGTCTTGTACCTGCTTATATAAGTCTATCTCCTTCTTCTCCTTTATACAACTGCCTTAAAAGTCTTGTTGACCCTTCACCAAATATTCATCTGGGCAAACATTTATCTTCGACTAATGTACAACACACTGTGCTAGGCACCAAGGACAAAAAGATGAAAAATTCTCCATTATCTTTGCCCCAAAAGACCTTAAAATTTAATTGGGGACAGAATGCATATCGGCATGTACACTGATAAATACTCAAGATAAAGATTAGGTGGACAGAAACATCTCCCTTCCTTGCTGTTAACATTGGTGTTACACTAATCTCCACAACTTGGTGGTAGAAGAGAAGAGTTCTGGGTGCTGAGTCGGGAAGACTTGGGTTCAAATCTAGACACACATTTACTAGCTGTGTAACCCTGGGCAAGTCACTTAAGCACTGCCTGCTTCAGTTTGCTTAACTACAAAATGAGCTAGAAAAGGAAATGGCAAATTACTCTAGTATCAGTTCTTTCTGAGAAGCCATGTGCATCTGTGTCCCTGAAAACATTAAAATGGTGGCTACCATAAGTTCAATTAGAGCTCAGGTTTTTTTAGGCAGGAATAGCCAATTTCAGTCTTTTTATTTAAACATGTAAAATTGATAAACCAATGGAAACTCATGCATTTGGAAACTGTAACAATGGTCTGGTAATAAATTCATAGAATACCAAATCTGAATGTGACCTTAAGGATCCTCTAATCCAAGCCCCTCATTTAACAGAGCAAGAAGCTGGGTCCCAGAGAAGTTACCTAATGTCACTTACTCAATTTATCCAAGATGTTGATCTAAGAAGTTACCCAAGGTAACAACAATCAAACCAGTTAAATGTTGACCAACTCCTAATTCTCCTTTGCCCTACATTCCTTTATCTTTCCTAACTCTTCCATGCTCTTTGAGATGGGAGATGGTGCACTAGGGGAGGAGGGAGGAAAATTTCCAGTGAATTTGAAGCCCTTAACAAAAATTGTACTGTTCCCAGTGTCCCCACTCCATCTTCCTCACCTCTCTAACTATTCCTGCCTGTTTTCCTCGTTAGCTCCCCTAATTTACTGTCCAAATAATCACAAGTTCAAGTCAGCTGCCAGTGTATTTGGCCATCACCAGCACATCAGGCATTATTCTATGACAATGCTGGTGGAGAGATGGACGACTGACCCCAGGCTTGAAAGGGTGATTCTAACTCTTCTCGCAATGCTTATCTTTGCTCTCTACTACAATGACAGTAACAGTCGTCTTTTGTTTCTATTTAGAGTTGGGTTTTTTTGTTGTTTTGTTTTGTTTTTGTCTATCCAAAGTACTTCTCATTTCATTTTCCATAATAAGTAGATCAAGGTGTCTTTTTATTCTCACCCCTATAAACAGAGAATTGGAAGCTCAGCCTGCTCAAGTGACTTGCCCATGGCCATATAACCAATTACGACTAGAGATAAGATTAGAACCCACGTCTTCTCCCCAGTTCATGATTCCTTCCCACCCAAATGTATTCTGAAGGCTCTAGAAATGGTCCTCAATCCCTGAGTAAATGAGGGGCTTGGCCAAGCTCATCCCCCAAGTCCCTTCTAGCTATACTTGTCTGGGGCAATATAACTAAAGGTAAAAGGCAGGATTGGTATTCAGGTCTCTTGCTACTTCATCTGCTTGTGTTCCTCTGCTTTGCCAATATTTTTAACAGACCAGTCTTTACACTTTTTCTTGACTATTCCAAACTCTTCTGTGAACTTGAACTTTGGAAACCGAGCCTGTCCATCAGAAGCATAACTGATCAGAGAGGTATGACCATGGCCTAAGGTCATTGATAATATACTCAGGAAGGGTAAACTGCCTAAGATTGGGAGGGACCCCAGGCATCAAATCTATGCACCGTTCAGTTATTGCCCAAATAAAATACTCAGGACACAAGCACCTTTGAATTTCAGTCTCAGGTTTATTGAAATGATAACCTTTGATTTTATTGATTTCACTTTGATATAGAAAAGATGTTCTCAAGCACTAATGTCATGTATATGTATCAATATTCAGATTTATGTCACCACATTTGCTGGTACTGGTACAAGGTATATATCAGAAATATCAACTCACAAACAGGTTTTCCAGGTGAAGAGATATATATTGTAGATGAACAAAATTTCTCATCAGTGAATTATATGCATTCTACACACAGTGGAAAAACATTTCAAAACATTTTTTTGAGGATTTTTTGACATTAGAGATTTCAAACTGGAAAGGACTTTGGAGATCATGTAGTGACTAGATTTTAGTCCAATTCCTTTCAAAAATCTGCATTTTATAGATGAGAAATCAGCACTAAAAAAGTGAGATGACCAAGGTCCCTTGGTAGCAAGTTACAGACCTGGGATTCAAATCCAGGTCCTCTGTCTCTTTTCATGACAATGTAATTTTTAGGATGTCTAGATATGACTTAAAGAAACAGCACTCCCACCTTAGATATGACTTAAAGAAATAGCACTCCCACCGTACAACTGCCCTGTACAGTAGATTTCAGAGTACTTTTTCTTGCTTTTGTGGGCTACAACCCTGGGAAATCAGAGGCCAGGTAGTATGACCTCCATTTTACAGATGAGACTATTGAGACATCTGAGTGATTTACTCAAGGTCACACAGCAGGTCACACAGCAGGCAGAGCCAGGATTAGATAGACCGAGGTCCTCTGACTCATGACCCAGTACTCTTTCCACTCTACAACTACATAATAACAGGGTACAAATTCTAGTTTCTAGAGGCTCCTTCTCCTGGTTAAGGAGCCATATTAGATGGTGGTTGAGATAGATGCAAAGAAAGGAATATAAATTGACAGGTCTCCTATGTGCCAAGCACTGTGTAAAGCACTTGCACAAATATTTGCTCCTCCAAACTGTGCAAGTCTCCCACTGGCATTGAGTAAGGACTCTGGGAACTTTGAAGGTTTATGATGTTTCCTCATATGTTGTTTTTCTAAAAATTCTAGCTATTTTTTCTTTCTATTAGATGTGATCCCCAAGTAAAGCAAAGTATCTAGTAAATTGAGTTCTTTTTTCCTTTTTCTTGAGTACTGGGCTTCATTATCTATTCTATATTCATGAAATCAGGTCACAAAAACAGAGGTCATGTCCTCTCAGAATGTTGCTGCTGCCCCGGTCACAGGACTATATATAGATTATTGGGTAGGAAAGATCCTTAGTGGCCTTTTAGTCCAAAATTTACCTAAACAAAAATTCCATCTTTGGCATATGTAACAAGTGCTCCTCAAGGCTTTGACTGAAGACTCCAGGGAGGGCGGGCCCACCATTTCCTGAAACAATGCATTTACTTCTACCTAGTTTCTTCTGTTAGGAAGTTTTCCCTTAGATCAAGCCTGAAGCTGCCTCTCTGGGACTTCTGCCCCTTGGTCCTCGCTCTGCCCTTTGGAGTTTTTATTCCCTTTTATGTATCAGGTCTACGGACCTTTAAGACAGTCATCATATTGCCCTCTCTCAGTACGCTCTTCTCCAGATCAATTGCTCACCCCCAGATCCTTGTGCTGAAATTCAGATAGGAGCTTGAGGCGCTTCACCATCTTGGCTGCCTTCCTTTGGATACTCTCCAGTTCACAGATACACTTTCTGGAACATGCTATCCTGAACTAGCTAGAATATACTCTCCATGTGGTCTGACCAGAGTAGAATATAGTAGGATTGTCACCTCCCTAGTTTGGGACCTTCAACTTCCTTTAGTCAAGCCTTAACGTAGAGTCAAGGTGCCTAAGACTGCTGAAGGCAAAAGGTGAACAAAGATAAGCAATTATTGGGCATGAAATACAACACACATTGCCTGAATAAGCAATTTCCTGTTCTTGGCACCAATATAAAGAAGTTACCCCATAGGCTCCACTTTATCCAACTCATACGTCATTCTGGAGCCCTTGGGTAATCTGGTAAAGACTTTGGACAGCTTTTTTGGAATCATGTTTTTTAAATTTATAATATCAAATACAAAGCATTACAAAAGAAACTAATTTTATTGAAATATAATTATCAGAATACATTAAAAAAATCAAATTTACAGACCCCAGGTTGAGAATCCCTGCTCTACTTCATGATCCTTAGGCTGTCCCCTTCTTGCAACAAAGTCCGTATTGTGAAACCAAGGGCACAACATGGTGTTCTCATCTCGCTGCTGACATCTTTTCTTTCAGCTAATTCAGAAAGAGCTCTGTGGAAAATCCAAAGAAAGCAGCTGCCATGACTTTCAACACAGAGGGCTTAAGCATTGCATGCATGTGCATGCTGTCTGCATAGCTAGTATCTGTGTAGCAATCACTTTACAAGTAAGATCTCATTTGATTCTTACAATCATTCCTATTTTCCTTCCCATTTTACAGATGAAGAGACTCAGTAACCTACCCAGAGTCACAACAGCTAGTAAATTTCTGAGGCTGGATTTTGGTCCTCTTCGAAAACGAAGGACAACAACCAACCAACCATGTATCCTGCATATAGGTTACTTTGTATTGGAATTCGGAGTTCTTCCTGATTGGGTACCATTGTCAACTCATGCCTCGGAGGAGCTCAGTGATGCAGGAGATGGGTAGAGGTTACAGAAGGAAATGCAGGGGTTCATTCAGGCATGGCAACATGGAAGGTCTCTTATACTGAATCTTCCATTAAAAAAGGTCTAGGTCTAGGGTAAAAAAAGAAGGGCTATATCCAGAGCAGTGCTAATAACTCAAATAGAAAGGGATCCTAGCAGGTCACATACTGAATTAGAAAACCACAAACTGATGCTGTCTAGGTTAAATTTTTATTTATTTTGATAAACATTTCTCAAATACATTTTAATCTGGTTCACAGCCTTTGTGGTCAACAAGTCAGGTTTAACACCCATAAACTAGAGCACTGACAAGCTGGTGAAATCAGACCAGATTCCTGGCTACCTTGGGGGTTTTCAGACCCCCCCCAGAGCCCACGTCAGCAGAAAAAGAAGCGTTGGGTTCTCCCAACTCTTCCTCTAGTATTCTTTGTATTATAATATACTGCCCAGTAACCTCAACACCTAAGACATGAGGCCTCTCCTCTCCTAAATGCAGGATACACAGTATGCATGCCAGGAAGTTAAGCTGAATAATTAAACATTTCCAAGTCCTGTGGAGTTAATGAGCATTCTGAATGAAATATAATTACAATATACTTTAATATGCTTAAATTTCTTTTTTTTATTTGTGATTTCCTGAAAATAAGGAAATCTCAATATGGAAACTCTCAGTATCAATGCAAATTGGTGCAACATTTGAGATTTATAGTCTCAAAGGGTTGCCTGGGGAGAGAGATTAAGTGACTTGCCCAGAGACACCCAGGAAGTATTTGCCAGAGCCAGAACTTAACCCTGGGTCTTTCTGACTCCAAAGTTGGCTCTCTATCAACTATACCACTCAGCCTCTCATTAAAAAAGAAAAAAAGACGGAAACAAACCAAAATAATTTTTAAGGTGGTAGGCAGGGTTCTTTTTCAGCACATTTCTTGAAATGTAGTGTCAGTGATATGTTTCAATTCTTCTTAAACCAACTAAGATTGATCTTTTATCCTTCTTTAGCAGAAAACCCCATTTCACATGAAGATGTTATGAATGGTAGTAAAAATGTATTTCTTTTTATACAATAAACCAGAGAACGCTATCCAACAATAGGTAAAACATATTAAGAATTTCTGATCTAAATAATTGTTTCAATTGATTATCAGTAGACAAAACCATTAACTGTTCTTGTTCAGAGCAAGATCAGATGCATTTAGCCCCAGAGAAGAGTACCTTAGTTATCCATATTTAGAAATATCCGGGTCTTTAAAATACGCTGAGAATTATTTCCATTGATTAGTCAAGTGACTAGTACTCGGAGCTTTAGTTCATTGTATTTCATCTGTGGGGCAGGTATTTTTCAGATTTGGAAGTTTATAAAGTACTATATTTTATAAACTAATTACCAATAGTTCTAACTTCAAAAAAACACAAGCAGTCTCTTTTCTTTCCACATCAGAGCTGGAATCTGAGGAATTTACATGGGTTTAAGAACTCAGTTTTTCAAAAGAATTCAACAAATATGCATTTCAGGAGGAAACTTTTATTATAAAGTGAATTTTTCTTCTTATCAACACTAAGGAAAACTGCAATTTCTTCTTTTTATTGAAATAGTTTCACAAAGATATTGAAATACCCCACACTGGCTTCTATGTCAACACACAGTTTTGCAAACAATCTTCCTTTTCATAGGATCTTTTGATTGATTAATCACATTTAAACTTGGAAAATGTGGCACCTCAATCATATTTCCCAATAAGAACAATTATCTGTGAAGCATATAATGTTTCCAAATAACATGACAAGCCAGTCACAATTGTCACTGTATCTTATAGTCTATTCTGTCCTGACAGGGATTGAGCTCCATCAGTGCACAGTCTAATACAATTCTCTCACATCACATAGTTTTGATTTTTCAAAATCTGCCAATCCTATTTTTAAATTCTTGATTTGGCATTGCCATCAACAGGCTTGCGAAACAGCCAGTGATTGCTAATGGCAACATTAATAACACATAATGAAATGAGCACATTGAACTCTATTTTTTTCCTCTTGCAATGCAAAACAGCAAGACTTAAGTTTCTGAATCAGCTGGTTCTGCTCCACTCATTCGAATCTTCATTTCTCCAAACCCCTCATCTGATCACTTCTCACTGCCTAACAGTATAACAGCTGATCTGCCATAATTCTTTAAGCAGTTCCCCAGCTGATGGGCATCCATTTTGGTTCTTGCTCTTCGTTATCACAGAAAAAGTGGTTATGAATATTTTGGTATGTGACAATAAAAATTATAAGTTACATTAAGATAGCACTTTAATGTTTGCAAAGTTACACGTATGTGTATGTGTGTATTTATGTGTGTGTGTGTGTGTGTGTGTGTGTAGGTACACACACAGAGTCACAATAGCCCTGTGAAGCCCACATGCTAATATCCTCACTGAATAGAGGAGGAAAAGATTGAGTGGCTTACCTAGGTGACGTAGCCAAGAACTTTTTGAGGCAGGATTTGAATCCAGATTCTCCTGACTCCAAATCCCATGTTCCATCCACTGCACCTGGCTGCCTGTTGGACTTGCATTGATTATACTCTCCACAGTAGGGCTCACCAGGTCAAGTAACAGCAAGCTGTCCTTTTCTTCTTCATTCCAAACTGATTCAGGATAGTAAGGCCATTCACAAATCTGCCCACCGTGCATCACAGCATGCTTCTGTCTCCTCCCATGTCCCTCCAAAAGGGACTGTTCCTGGTTTTTTAGTCATCTTTGCCAATTTATAGGGAATACGATGAAATCACAGTTATTTTAGCTTACATTCCTCTTACTATGGGATTTGAAGTGTTTTTCAAATCACCATTTATCACGTGTAATTCTTTTTAAAACTTCATATCCTTTCTCTTATTTTTTTGGGTAATGAGTGTGTTACATATATTTTTGTCACTATTCTACATATCTTGAATATCAGTGTTTTTTGATGCGAATATTCAACCACTCTATAGCTTTTATTCTTAGCTTATAATCGTTGGTTTTATTTGTGTAAAATGTTTTTAATTTTTGACAATGTAAATTGTCTACTTTGGTGACCACAACATCTATCCCCCTTGGCACAGAGAGCCTCCTGTTAGGTGTGTACTTCAAGGAGATACCAATCACAATGAAAACTCCTGGAGACATTAAAATATTTATCCCATCACTTTGGAGTCCCTGATACCTGGGAGGCATCTGCCACAGGGGGTGGGGGAATGGGGGAGCTAAACAAATTGTGATATATGAATGCCACAGGAAATGACTATCATAACAAAGGATGACTATGAAAAATTCAGAAGAATGAAAAGACTTAGAGACACTGACTCAGCGAAGGCAGCAGAACCAGGATGTAATACACACAAGAACAACCAAACAAAACCATTTCTGCCATTCCAAGGCCAGGCCAAGAGGACCAAATTTGAGGGCCCGCGTTACCACATCCTGATTAGATAACAGGAGGCAGGCAACTGGGCAGCTCTCCTCAGGGGATCCTTAAGACGCTGGGAGGTGCCAGGGAGATCACAGAACTGGTCCTGGTCTCTTAAGGGCTCTTGACAGAAGCAGGTCCTCCTGGTGGGGGGCGCTGCCAATGTCGCCAGACTCGGTCAATGTGAGGATTTATTTTGCTCCACTGTCTTCTGGAGGAGGGACAGAGAAATTTAGAATCCGATGCGACATCAGAACAAAAACTTGCAATAAGTCTCAAATGAAACTGTTTGTTCTATTCTGTTTCATCCTTTCTTTTGAGCCCCCGCCCCCCAAAGCTGAGAGAAATGCTTCCTGTAGCTCTTCTCCTTACGTGTGTATTTCATGATCTGACCTTTCATTTCCACGGCTCTGGGGCAGCCAGGGGGGCCATTCAAATGTGGCTTCAGACACACGGGAACTGGATGACCCTGGACAAATCACTTAACCCTGTTTGCCTCAGTTTCCTCATCTATAAAATTAGTTTTCTCATCAAAAATGAGCTAGAGAAGGGAATGGCAAACCACTCCAGCATCTTTGCCAAGAAAACCCTAAATGAGGTCATGGGGAGCCAGGCATAACCGAAATAACACATCATCCCCAACTCCCTCCTTCATTCAGGCTCAAGTTCAGAGGTCACTCACGGGTCTAACCTCAGCATTCATCAGCAAACAAGTTTTGACCTGCTTACTTTCCTGTTCGGGCTGATCTGCTCCCTCCCCAGGGAGCCTGGTGCCTCCTTCATTTCTCCCCCTCTCCAAACCCACATTGGTGCCAGACTTAGTTTGGATTTAGCTCAAAACTCTTGAAAAGCAACCCAGCAGCCTCAGCCTCCCCAGCAGCGGTACAGTGAAGCAGCAATCAAAGGCGCATGCTACCACACTTGGTTTTAAGTCTATTTTTAAAGCCAGCATATACATTGAATAGACAGCCTTCCTTAAATAATTTTAATTGAAGGGAAACGTTTTTAACTGCATTCTCTCTAGTTTTGCAAGCCGAGAAGCCAATGGACTTAACAACTTTTTTAGCTAAATGATCATCTTTAAACACACCATGAATAAGGAAACATTTAGGTTTATAATTAACTGGGGACACTAAAAATTCCTGAGTTTTACAGAAATACACCAGGGAAAGTTTCCAAACCTTTCAGGTTTGCTCGTGGCGATCACTAGCACAAGTTCTGAAACAATAAATTATCTTTAACGGATTCAAATTCACTACAAACACAAAATAAAAAAGAATACAACTCCTCGCCTCTACCATAAATCTGACTATAGATTACCTAGGATACTCAAAATAGGCGGGAAAGTGTTTTACACGGAGACTACCTTTAGGATAATTTCTCCCCCTGATTACAACTAAGATAGTTACAACCATAATTTTTAAAAATACCTGCTTTTTTAAAGGAAAAATTATTTCTGTTAGGCTATGCTACCACTTAAGAGATATTTTGGCAAATCTTGCTTATTGAAATGACTCTGGGGAATGGAAGTTGTGACTCTACTAACCAGCTGATTTAACTAAAATCAGAGGAGTTTCTTGAAGAACATTGATATTTATGGAAAATCTAATGCAAATTATAAGCAGATGGAGTCAGAAAATGATTGTTCATGACAAGAAGGCATAATATTTAGCCGAAATTTACATAAGATGAATGAAAATAGGGAAATATAAAAGCAACCTCCACCAACCACATGCACACAGAAGACTAAGCCTTAGAGAGAAACCTACTGTGAGCTCAATCCAGCCTTCTCCATGATGAAATCAGTCATGGTGGTGATACCTACAGTGCTGTCAAACTCAAAGTGAAGATTCCTAGGGGCCACGTACCAACTCAAAAACAACCAATTAACATTATATAGGTAACAGTTTACTTTTATTTACTATGTCAAAGGATTTCCCAATTAGACTTTAATCTAGTTCAGGCCTCAGTTGTAGACCACACTGGCCCATGGGCCACCACTGTTTTTTAGTATACAAGTGGTTCGCTCTTCTTAGTTCTTTCTACACTGCGCACACACACACACACACACACACACACACACACACACACACACACAAATCTCTTCTGGTATCAACAGATCTTGAACATAAACTTGAGAAGTAATGAGGAGGAGGGGACAAGACCAATCAAGGAAATGGGTACTTTACTGATCACAGCATATTTGTTAAGTCTGAACCATATTCTTCAGAATAATCGAATGGCAGGCTTGCAGTCCAGAGACCTAGATTTGTATCTTGCTTCCAAAATTTTCTAGAGGATCACAGAGAAATCATTTGAGGAGGCAGAATTGGCATAATGGGAGAATCTGTGTTCAAATTCCCACCTTACTTACTTACCACCTCAATGACCCTAGGCAAGACATTGAATCTCTTTAAGCCTGTTTCCTTAACTATAAAATAAGTGGGTTGGACTAGATTTATAACATCCCTTGCTGCTCTAAATTTATGGTCCTATGACCCTCTCTAAACTTTTCTCATCTGTAAAATGGGAATAATACCAGTGACACTTACAGGGTTGTTGCAAGGATCAAGTGACATAACACATGTAAAGTGTCTCTCTGTGTGTATGTGTACCTATATGTACACATACACACATGTAAAGTTTGTTGGTTGTTCAATGTGTTTTGAGTGTTAACTCCAAATGTGGTACCAAGTATTCCATCCAGATGGAAAGTCAGGATAAACGGCTGTCAGGGATGTGGTAGCTGGGATTTCTGTACAAGTATCGGTTGGATGAAATGGCCTCCAAAGTCCCTTTCAACTCTGTGACCATGATCCAGGAATGAGAGCAGGGAAGCATGACACAGAGTAGTTGGGAAAAGTTCAACAAAGGGAGAAACAGAAGTTATTTTGTTGTTGGAGTACACTACAGACCACCAGGACAGAAAGAGGGATAGATGAGTTTGTGGAACCAATTATAAGCCTAGCACAGAGGCTTGATATAGTAATGGAGACTTCAACTGTTCTGCTAGCTGTTGAACCTCTCTGTCTCTCCTTCCCTCCCTCCCTCTTTCCTCTCCCCACCTCACCTGAAAGCAAAGTAGCTAGTAATTCGTTGGCGTATCTTTGGGATAATTTCGTCCTTCAAAAAGTAGAGGAACTTACAAGAGGAAATTCTCTTTTGTATCTGATTCTAGTAAGAAAAAATTGGCTGCAAGAATGGAAATGATTGTGACAGAAAAGGAGAGGAAATCTGAGCATAGTATGACATGTGCCCTAGATGTTGGAAAAACATTTTTCAAGGGCTTGAAAGGAAAGCTAGGTAGGATTCCATTAACCAAAATGTTACAGGGGATGGGAGATGCTCAAGAGAGAAATTCTGAAGACACAATGGAAAACAATTTCAAGCAGAAGTAAAAATGGGATTTACCCAGAGACTAATATGGATCAACCCTCCCTCACTCAAATCCAAGTCAACTGCAAGGCATGTCGTCATTCTCTGACATCACGGTCCTCTTCGAGAACCAAGGACAAACACAGGGGACTGACCAATCAATTGATTTAAAAAAGGAACTATACAAAAGATAGAAGCAAGGCCAGACAACAGAGGTAAACAGAAAAACATGGCCTAAGTAGTGAAAAACTGAAATAACTGTTCATTTTCTCATTTCTTAAGGTGCAGTAATATTCCATTATGTTCACATACCATAATGTTTAGTGCCATAAGATATGCCATCCATGCCCTTATCTTAATCACTGAGAAAAATGTTAATACAGTAGTAGCACAACTCCTTGAACTACTCCACTGAAGATCACCTGCTGACACTGAACCACTAGTGAAAACCAGTGTAGGACTAATCCGTTCCAAACCTACCTGTTATCATCTAGCTAGTCCACATTTCTTCATCTTTTCTCTAAGAATAGTAAGAGATTTTATCAAATGCTTTGTGGAAACATAAGCAAATTAAATCTACAATATCTTCTGATATACAAGTTTAGAAAGTAAAAAAAGGAAGCAAATAAGGTTAATCTCATATGACCTATTTTAAAAATTTTGCTATCTTGTTTTTATATCACTTCCCAATATATTAATATATCACTGCTTTCCCTTGCAAAGAACCATCCCCTATTAACAAAGAATAAAGAGAAAATATAGCTCAGCAAAACAAATATCCCAAAAGCTGGATATAAGCAGTATCTTACACTCATAAGTTCCCCACTTCTGCAGATAGAGGTACTGGCTCATGTTTTCTTTAGTCCAAGCTTGGTGATTATCAATGAACAGGACCGACTTGAAGAGATCTTTTTAATCATTCTTTCCTTTTCTACAAGTTTACTAAACATCTCTTTTGTTATTTGCCTAGAATTTTTTCTGGAAATGAAGGAAAACTTGGTTTGTAGATATTTGTCAGTTCTCCTTTTTGAAAACTGGGATGTTTCTCTTTCTCCAGAATTGTGGTATCTTTCTCATTTTCCATGATCTTTTAAATATCACCAAGAGTTGTTCCGAAATCATATTCACAACATCCTCAGTACCCAAGAATAAAGTTCACCTGGGTCAAATAACTTGTATTAACCAAATCCCTCTTAGATAGCAAATATAATAGCTAGAAATGTTCTTGGAAGTTGAAGTCCAGACATATACATTAAGAGAAGCTAAATCTACCTTACACCACATGTGATTTTCTTCTGGAAATCCTTCAGGAGTCCAGCAAACACTGTCTAAACTCGTAGCATCCTGTATTTCTCTATGGACTTTATTGGCACACTTTCCAGCTTGCGTCATTCACTCATTATCTCGAGACCATGACTGCAAGGTACTTTTGCAAATTCTGTCTCTTCCCACAAGAATCCCCTGGCTGACTGAAATATTTAGTAGACCTGTCATAACTCAATCAAGGTAGACAAAGCCGCTTGCAACATTATTAATTCTGCCAAGGCATCATGTTGAGGCAAATGAATATGTACTACTCCAAAAGTTTATACTTCTTAGACACAAGCGGGTCTTTTCACTAATTTAGGTACTGGAGCAACAAGGGAAAATTTTATCCTACTGATCTATGTTCTTGGATATGAACTTTGGGTATTTCATCAGTGAGAGCACTGATACGGTAAAAATAAAAAACAGCAAATCTCCAGATTTATTTTTAAAAAGTATATAACAAGTTCAACAAGTCTGTTTCAAAACCTGTCCTGTTTACGTCTCCTTCTGTTCTCTTCTGTGTATTTTAAAATGTTTCAAGATGCTTCTTTTTTGTCATTTGCAAATGATAACACACTAATTTCATGTCTCTGCTTGTGTTTATTTTCATAATTTCTTTTTGGGGAGGAAGTGTTCTCCACATGTACCATAGAACAAATAGTATTTTTTCTCCAGTTACACAAAAAGAAAATTTTTAGCATTCACTTTTACAAGACTGAGTTCCAAATTTTTCTCCTTCCCTTCTTCCCCTCTCCTCTTCTGAAAATGGTAGGCTGTTTTAAATATTTTATACATGTGTTCATCACAGAAATCCAGCAGGAGTGGCTGCTCATAAGTTTCAGATGCTATGGAGACGTCCGGAAGGGTGAAAAATGGAGAAAACCCTCTAGATTTAGCAATGAAGAGATTACTGGCAATTCTGGAGAGATCAAGTGGTGGGGCCAGTGGTCAGAGGCCAGATTGTGAGTGGGACGGGACGAAACAAAGATAGCAGAGAGAGTCATTCTTACGTGAAAGGTTGTGAAAGGGAAGAGGAAGGGAGGGAATAGCAGCTGAAGTGGTAGGCTCAGGTGAAGGTTACCAAAGGGTAGGGGGGCAGCTAGGTGGTGCAGTGGATAGAGCACCAGTGCAGGAGTCAGGAGGATCTGAGTTCAAATCTCACCTCAGACACTTGACACTCACTAGCTTTGTGACCTTGGGCACGTCACTTAACCCCAACTGCCTCATCCTGGGTCATCTCCAGTCATCCTGATGAATATCTGGTCACTGGACCCAGATGGCTCTGGAGGAGAAGTGAGGCTGGTGACCTGCACAGCCCTCCCTCACTCAAAACAAAGTCAAGTGCAAGTCATGTCGTCATTTCTCTGATAGCATGGTCTTCTTTGGCAATGAAGGACGAACACACACATACATGTGGTATCATGTAAAAAGATTTCTACATTAGACATAGTTGTGAAAGAAACAAATCAAAAGAAAAAAACCACAAGAATAAAGCAAGTGAAAAAATATGCTTTGATCTTTACTCAGAGTTTATCAATTCTTGGTTTCTCATAAAGTCATTAGCCTCCATCTGTTCCATTCCAATTTTGAAAGAACTATTTTCTTCAGTGAGATTTTCAACCTCCTTTTCCATTTGGCTAATTCTGCTTTTTAAAGCATTCTTCTCCTCACTGGCTTTTTGAACCTCTTTTGCCAATTGAGTTAGCCTATTTTTCAAGGTGTTATTTTCTTCAGCATTTTTTGGGGTCTCCTTTAGCAAGGTGTTGACCTGCTTTTCATGCTTTTCTTTCATCTCTCTCATTTCTCTTCCCAGTTTTTCCTCCACCTCTCTAACTTGATTTTCAAAATCCTTTCTGAGCTCTTCCATGGCCTCAGCCCATGGTATATTTATTTTGGATGTGTGGGATACAGAAGCCTTGACTTCTGTGTCTTTCCCTGATGGTAAGCATTGTTCTTCCTCATCCGAAAGGAAGGGGGGAATTATCTGTTCACCAAGAAAGTAACCTTCTATAGTCTTATTTTTTTTCCCTTTTCTGGGCATTTTCCCAGCCAGTGACTTGACTTCTGAGCTTTCTTTCCACACCTGCCTTGCCTCCAGATCTGCCCATCCAGCACTTGGGGTCTGAGATTCAAATGCTGCTTCCCAGCCTCGGGGCTTTGTGCAGGGGCAGGGCTGCTATTCAGTGTGAGATTAAGTTCAGGTGCTCAGGTGCAGGCAGGGCCGCCCCATGGGGCTTAGTTCCCTCAGGGGGTTTATGCAAAGACCTTCAACAATGGATCCGAGCTCCTGCCTGCTTTGGGAGCCCCTGTCCGCTGCCGCCCCCTGTTGCTGCCTCCCGAGAGGGCCTGAGTTATGGGGACACCCCACTCCCCTCTCGACCAGCCAAAGAGACCCTCTCACCGACGCTTGTCACCTGTGGGTGGAGGGACCTGCGTGGCTGCTGGAGAGTCTGTCCCTGAAGCCCGCTTGGATCTGCTCCTCCCCAGTGCCGCGCAGCCAAGGCAGGGCTGGGCTCTGCTCCAGGTCCAGTGCACGACCTTTCGCATCAGGTTTTCAGGTCTCTCTGGAACAGAAATCTCATCTACTCCGTTTTCTGTGGCTTCTGCTGCTCCAGAATTTGTTGGGAGTTCTTCTTTACAGATATTTTATGGGCTGTGGGTTCAGAGCTAGCATATGTGTATCTTTCTACTCCACCATCTTGGCTCCTCCCCCGAGTTCATTAATTCTTAATCTGGATATGGATAGCATTTTCATTTGAGTCCTTTGCACTAGCCTTGGATCATTGTGCTGCTGAGAAGGGATAAGTCATTCATAGCTGATCATCAACACTGTTAATACTATACAATGTTTTCCTGGTTCTGCTCATTTCCCTCTGCATCAGTTCATACAAGTTCTTCCCAGTTTTTCTGAAAGCAAATGATACTTTTTTATTTGGGGGAGCATAACTATCCCTACGCTTTCTGTCCCTCCCACCCACATAAAACCCCTCCTTTTAAGCCAAGACAAATCTGAACATGGGCTACATCCAAAAATGCAGGTCTGGTCCAGCATCTCCTGACCACATGTTCCTGTCGGGTTGTGGCTGGTCACTGCATTAAGCATTTCCAAATTGTTCTTTGTTTTCATCCATGTATAAATTATTCTCCCAGGTGTTCACATGTGTGCTTCAGTTCATATAAATCTCCAATCTCTCTGACTCCAGCCCTCTTGCATTTCCTATAGCACAATATTCTATTACATTCATACTGTTTGTTCAGTTATACCCCAACTGATGTGCATCCTTCAATTCAAGAAACATTTATTAAATGCCTACTATGTCCAGGCTCTGTGCTAAGCAGAGAGTCCCTGTGTAGAGGGCTAAGGGGAGCGCAAGTCCCGTGATCAAGGCCACAGCTGAGGCGAAGCCTGTTCCCATGGGACTTGGGCTTACCCAAACCCTGGCAAAAGCTCACCATGACCCTGGAACCTGACATTCCTACAGATACTGATGTTCTTTGCATAAAGTTGCAATTGGGCCTGGGAACTCAGGATCTAGCTGCAGGAGCAGGATAAGTGTTGTTACTTGTTTTGGGTGCAAGGAGTTGAGCTCAGTTTGTATGTGATTGTGGTTACAGCCTTTAAATACTCTGACCCTCAGATGAATAAACAGGTTGCTCTCTTGCTTTCCTGTCCCTCACCGTGGATGCTGGTGGCATCCCTGTCCTTCTGGACCTTATAACCTAATTGGGGGAGGTGACACTATGCAAACAAATATATACAAGGCAAGCTATAAACAGGAATTTAAAGAGGGAAGGCACTAGAATTAAGAGGGGTTAGGGAAAGCTTCCTGTAGGAGGTAGGATTTTAGTTGAGACTTCAAGGAAACCAAAGACATCAGTAGTTAGGAGTGGAGGGAGAGGATTATAGGCAGGAGAGACAGAAAAGATATCTGGAGTCTAGAGATAGAAAGTCAGGAGGCCACTGTCACTGGATCTATTAGGTGTCAGGGAGTAAGGTCCAATATGAATGGAAGGGTAGGAGGGGACAGGTTATAAAGGACTTGGACATTGTTTTGCATTTGATCCTATAGGCAATAGGGAGTTTATTTGAAAAGGGTGGGGGTAACATGGTCAAATTGGTGCTTTAGGAAAATCACTTTAGTGGCTGAATGGAAAATGGCCTGGCACACTGAGAGATGTGAGGCAGACAAAGCCACCAGCAGCTACAACAGTCCAGGCCTTAGAGGATGAGAGCTGGCATCAGGGGGCAGCAACATCAGAGGAGAAAAGGTGGCATCTCGGCCATGTATAGTGAAACCAGAAGGCCTTGGCAACATCTTAGATATGGGAAGGATGTTGGGGTGTGGGTGGGGGGTATGGAAATGGTGACATAATGAGGACAATAACTTAGTTTCTGGTTCTTTGTACAACAAATAGTGCTACCACGAGGATTTTTTGGTACCTGCTGGTTCTTTTTCTCTCTTTAATTTTTTTGGGTATCAGCCTCATACCTGTATCAGTAGGTCAAAGGGAGTATCATTTTTTTTGCCCTTTTGGATATAGCTCCAAATAAGCACAAGTCTTTCGATGGCATGAGAACACTGATCAATCACAGTGTATAAATTCAGCACATTAACAGCATCTCCAATTTCCTTGGTCATTGTTTGACGCCCAGTGAATAAGGTTTTCTCTCAGACATTTTAGTTCCTCAGAATCTTTAGTCTAATATTTATCAATCTTTGCATGCAATAGTTTTCCCAGATTTTTAAAAATGCAGTTCTATGAAGAAATCATTATATCATCAAACACCATGAATCAAGAAAAAGGTTTAAGAAGGCAACGTTTTGAGGCAAAATATATAGTCAAAAGCATTGAGTCTTCTTTGGGGACTTGATATCTTGGTGAAAGAAAATTATTTTCTATAATTTTTTTAATGAGTTTAATTCATTTCTAACTGAATAAGAGGGTTCTTAACAAGGAAACAGCTGTATGCAGTTGTCCTAACGACTGAACATTATTTATGAAAGTCAAGATGGAAAAACCTATTGTGTTCTCCTACTGGTTCAAAGTTACTAGCTTTCATGCATGCACAAAGTTAGACTGTTCTAATTTTATGGAGTTCTACAGCGTGTCTTCTACAAATGATAAACTTATTTTGAGGGTTACACCCCAGTTTTCAACGGAAGAGTTCAATTATAATGCAAGGGAGAGAGTTGTTGGCAAACTTTAATGTCATTAAATGTATTTATGTGGGATAGAATAAGAAAAAAGCAGTGGGAAACACTGTAAGAGCCTTGATTGATTAGCCAGTCTCACGTCATTCACGAGATGAAGCAGACTGCTTTTAGTAGCCCACTTAGTCAAGAAGAAGATGTCACTTCACTGAGAAAACACGGAATCCAGTAACAAAGACTGCTGGGCCTGGGATACAGGAGTACACGAATCCGACACCACGGCTGTGTGACTGTGGGCAGGTCACTGAGCTTCAATTTCAGGCAACTTCTCCCAAACGTATTGATTTACTAATACATAACAGTTGAGTGCTGAAATCACAGACCTAGTTAGATTCTACCACAAGTTTTGATTCCAACTTTTAAGAGTCAGTTCCTACTACATCATACTCTAGACTGCAGTTCTAATGGGGAACAGTCAAAAGAGTGGGAAAGAAGGAAATTCAAGCGCCATTTTGTTAGGTGATTTTAGAAAGTCCCCAAAATCTTATTTAATCAGTCTTGCAGGGTTTAATCCATGTGTAAAAAACATTAAAAAGACATGATTCAAAGGTGTACTACTGTTATTGTATCTTCTTTATAAGGCTCCAGAAACGTAGATTTCAAAGTTGAACAACTAAAGAAAGTCATTGGTGTATAAGCACTTTTAAAAGGATATTTCACCCACAGGAAAAGTTCTAATTTTTTGCTAAGTCATTTTGTATGAGGTCAGCTTTTGCAATTTTAAGTTCTAGGATTTTTTTTTTTGCTTTCATAAAACTTCAAAAACAACATGTATGATAAAGCATTTATTAAGTATTTAGAATTTGTCAGGCACAGCGTTAAATACTGGTAATACAAGCACAAGGAAGATAGTCCTTTCCCTGAAGGAGCTTAAATGCTAATGGTGGGCCACAACACAGAAGGGTGTGGGGTGGCAGGGTGAGCAGAAAATGGTCAGGAATTGACAGATAAGGCCATTTGTCAAATTTAACCACATAATGGAATTTTTTGATAGAGAAAATTCATACATAACTCAACTGCCTTTTAATACAGAGGAAAACAATTCTGAGGGAATATTTTTGCAGGAATAAAAGCAATTTAGGACACAAGGAAAGCAGATGCAAAACTGAGTATGGTTCTTCTGGGGGCTTGACCCCAGCTCTGAAGGGGTTGCAAGTGAACTAAGTTTGAGAAGCCCTGCTCTCAATTACTCAAGAACATTAATAATTTTTTGGAAAATCTTCCTTCTGAAGCTGCTCTTTCACCCAGAAAAGGAGATTTTTTTTTTTCCCTTTAGGATGTCCAGAAAAGAGCAAATTTACAGAAAGAGTACTACATTCAAAGTCCTAAGACGGGGATTCAAATCCCAGGTCGAGGTCACTTAACCTCTCTGGGCTACCATTTCCTCATTTGTAAAATAAGGGAACTGGGCCTTCTGACAACCCTACTTCTGTGATCCCAAGGAATCAATTCTCTAAAGAAATGCTGTTTCACAGAATCCATCAGTGGCCACTGCAGTTTATCTTACAAGAAGAAATTAATCCAGCATTTAAATGGTCACGAAAGAACTAAAACTTAGTAAATTAGAAAGAAAAAGTCAACAAATAAAATATCTCCCCACTGCCCGCCCTTCAACCCTTCAAGGCTCGGGAGGTCACTCTTAACCAAGGGCACAAATGCTAAGTACTGGTATTTTTCTCCATATTGCACAATTCTCCGTAGGAGTGAAAAGTCAGAAATCTTGGCGTAATTTACAGACTAAACTGTTACTTTTTATGTCAGGGAATAGGTAAATCACAGTCTACTCTTCCCTGCAGAACTACTGTTTGTAGAGTTGGAACTGCACAAGCGAGACTGCAGTTAGGACCATCACTTAAGCGTGACCTATTATTTCTGTGTCAGACGACTCGAAGCTAACGCAATTGTAACATCATATGTGCCAACCAAAAAAGCAAACACAATACAACTTATAAAATGTCCAGAATAAAGTGTCCAAAAACAAAACTGCTTCTCAAAAGCTGAACTAAATAGTCACCCAGAGGAACGGAGGAGCCAAGAAGGTGGGGAAGGGGAACTGGACAAGAAGCTTTTTAAATATCCATTCACTATGAGCGAAATAAGAAAGCACTGAACTAAGACTTGATTAAACCACTAACATGGTCACAAAATATAATTAAAAGTCTCAACATGAATATCTAACTGACTCCAAAGCAAATAGCCCAGTGGGCCCAGTTCAAGTAGGTCCATTCAAAACCATTAGGGTTATTATCTCAATTTGAGCCCTATTCTATCATGCGCTTCTCCTAAGCGGCCTTTCAATGGACTCACTGTATGCTACACTTATTATACTCACCACAAGCAAGATATATTCAAAGGGGAAAAGTTTTTACAAACCTTTTAAAAGAAGGGGTTGGTGTGAACAACTTAAATACATCTATGCACTGTGCAAGTCCTATTTGGTCACCCATTATATGACTGTAAGTTATGACAGCACTATATTAGCAGCTATAGGACTATCCCATACACCACAAAAATCCCAGCTTGTTCATACATCCCTATTTCAGTTAGTAACAATAGATCACCAGCATTTATATAGCACTTGAAGGTTTGCAGAGTGCTTCAGGTATGTTAACTCATTTGCTCCTACACATGAACTTCCCAAGATAGTCGCAGGGGGTGAAGGGACTTTTGCCACCTTTGCCTTCAGCCAATGGTACAGCTCCGTCAGTCTATCAATCCATACTCTTCACGTCCAATTACATTACTCACACATACCTACGCAACCTTCCACCCACCATGGCTGTTAGCAGTATCTACATCCAACTCTTGTCAAAAAACAAGATGATACAGGACCTCACATCACATCATAAACATTTTCATGACACGCTAATATCCCCAAACTCTTGAGAAATAAAGGTATTCCAAAACGACAGACAGAGAAGCAATATAGCGTGGGAGGGCCTTGCAGAGAGCTGTGCTCATTTCCTATGATACATACTATGCAACCAGGATGCTCCAAGCAATCTCTTAGGACTACAAATGAGAGATCGGGGCAGGGATTTACAGGCACGGAATGAAACCACAGGTCCAGTCCCCTTTCCTTCTTACCCACAAAAACAATGACAAAACATTCCAAAGTTAACAGAACCCTTCCGGACATTATCTCACTTGATAAGCTCTAAACCCACCAGCAAACTTGGTCAATTCGTCCCATTCCTATGATTTCTAATCTAGCACATAGGAGATGTTTGTTGATTAATAACTATTTGTTGATTGCTTTGCCGATATCCTAGAAACAAACAATTGTGATGGCTTTGCAAAACCACTCTTATGTGGTACCTTACAGTAATTTTGTGAATCTACTGCTTCACTTAGTCTATTCAAAAACACTCTATTTCCTGACAGCAATTTTTCTCAAGGATACAAGTTTAAAAGTTGATATACTCTAAGGAGTTTTGATGTTTTAAGTTAGGCCCTAATAAAATTATAAACAATATGAAGATAGTCAGATAAGGTAGAATTTATGAGCACAGTAACTGAAACATATCACGGGTGAGACAATACATATAGGGTCATGGAAGCTAAGAACTGGAAGGAACAGCAATACCTCTACATAACTGAATCATTTTGACAATGGTCATCCAGGCTTTTGCATGGAATTCACTACCCTCGAGGCATCTATACCTTTTGTGATCTACATCGTACTACACATACGTACACACACACACACACATACATACACATATATACATACATACACACTCAGAAGCTACAGTAGATTTGAGATCCTTATCAGTGAATATGGAGCCAAAGTGAAATACAGATATCTGTTTTCACATGCCAATGTATTTACCAGTTCATTTAGACAAGTTAAACAAGAATATCTACTAACTTGCAAAAACTGGGCTCTGCCCACTCCCTTCACAATATGATAAACATTAAAACCGGCCATAGCTGGTATTGTGTCTTCCTCACTTTCCTTCTCCAAATGTTCTAGGAAGCAAAAAGTCACTAAAAGATGATCTTTGCTAGCTTTGAGGTATTCTTGCAAATCACCAGATATTTCCTGTCTTATTCTTTGGGACCTGTTTACATGGGAAATGAAAATAGGGGAACTCCACAAGACAAATCTGGCTACTGGTTTCCAATTCATTCTAGAAAGGAGCCCAGCTTACACGAACTGATGGCAAAGTGAAGTGAGCACGGTAACAGTAAACACTGCACCATGATTAACTGTGAATGATTTAGCTATTCTCTGCAATCCAACGATCCAAGACAATCCCAAAGGACTCGAGATGAAAAAAATGCTATCCACGTCCAGGGAAAGACCCGATGGAATCTGAATGCAGACTGAAGCATATTTTTTTCACTTTACAAGCAAAATTTACATACACACCCCACAACCTCATGTAATCCATTCCACCGCAAATAAGACTAAGTTTAGATTTAAAAGGGGTCTTGGAGGCCATTGAGACCAACCATTTCATTTCACAGATGAGTAAAGGAAGGCAAAGAGAGGTTAAGCAACTTCCCAGGGTCACCCAGCTACTAAGTATCCGAGGTGGAAACTGTATTCAGAATTTGAGTTCAGGTCTTCCTGACTGTAACTCCAGCAATGCTACAATGAAACTAATTAAGCTAAACCCACCCACACAGTCACCCTCTCCTGGTGAATCTGCACTAGTGTCCTGGACTCCTGGGCCAGGGAGGGCCCTAAGCCCCGGACCCCACTCAGGGTACTGTGCCAGAGGCATAAAGATACAAAAGGAAACCCACCACAGGGCGACGTATCAGTCTCAAAGTGCCCCGCTGAAGGTTCTGAAGCCCCCCCACCCGCCTCCCGCCCCGGCAGGGCTCCCCAAGTCTAAATCCCGGGGCCAGGTCGGGCGCCCATTCCCCAAGAGCAGGGCCAGGGCCAGGCCCTAAGACCACCAGTCCTCCTGACCCTTAGGGGGTCACCCACGCCGCCTTCCCGGGCAGTCAAGGCTCTCTGGGAGCGGAGAAGCAAGGAAACAAGCACTTATTAAGCACCTACTACGTACAAATGTCATGCCCAGAAGGGACCGAAATGGCCTCAGCAGCCGTGGAGGCCACTCCCGCCCCTTGACAAACGAGGAAACCGAGGCACAGGGGAGCCACGGGCCGTTCCCGGGGTCACGCGGGCCCACAACCGCCCAAGTCGATTCCCCAGTCGGCCCGGGCGCCCAGCGAGCGCTCGGAGATGCCTTCCAAAACCTCACGCCGGCAGCCATGACCGGAAAGCACGTGGACGGCCTTTTACGACAGCTCCCACAATGCCTAGCGCCTACAAGTCCCACAATGCACCGGGGCCTCCGGTCAGTTAACCCTTGGCAGACTGGTGGGGGGGCCCAGCTGGGCCTTCCCTCCCCATCCTCCTGCTCAGCCCCCTGCACCTGACTCCTGGGGGTGCCCTCTAGCCACCCCCACTCTATAGGCCGGCTCAGTGCCCCCCTTCACCCTGTCTTTCTCAGCAATTCGGGCTCGGGGCGGTGGGGCCATCCCAATCACCCCTGCTACCCCCAGGACTGCTGACCCCTGACCCTCCAGCCATCCCCGTACCCCGCCCTCCCACGGGAGAAGCCCCTCGCCACTCCCCATTTCTCTCCAGCCCGTAAAATGCACCTACTCCAAGGGAACCCCAAGTTAGCAAGGGGCCTTTGTCCCAGAATAAAGCTGATTTCTGAAAAAATAATCCCCCCCAAAACTCCAACAGAAGCGTGCTGTCCACACAAAGCCTCCCCTCTCCCCTCTCCCCTCTCCCCTCTGGGGGCAGGAGCAGGCAGCCGGGGACCCCCCGCTGGTCTGTCTCTTTCAGGCTGCACAGCAACTGCAATTGACAAATACACACTTGTCACTAAGCTGGGGGGAGGAAAGCTTTCCCCAAACAGCCCGACCACCACCCTCGTTCAGGAAACCGCTCTCTCTCCTAATTAAAAACAGGATAAAACAACAGCTACAACAAACAAACACGTTTCTTGAAGAGTTCTACATGCAGTGGAACCGAGATCCCATTTGGGGATCAAGGCATTGCACACAGAAGTCAAATGCCCTTCAGTTGCCAGGGCACAGACTGAACACATGCTCAGATGTGCAACTGGGTGCTAGACAAGCAATAATATGTTCTTGTTGCTTCTTTAAAAATCCATACTCTGAAACCACTAAATTTCCTGCAAAACAACTGATTTTCTTTCTCATATGGAAATATAAAGTAAAATGGAGCCCAGACCTGATTTTTTTTTTACAGAAACATCCTGCTTTTTGAAAGTACATTAGAAATGCAACCTGTATTGCAAATCACAAGACAGAAGCAAAAACTACAATCAATACAAATTTAAATTTTTTAAAACTGGTGGAAGGGATTTATTTTCTATCAAACATCCTCCTAAATGCCTAATTTTAAGCATATAGTATTTATCTACTTAAACAATACTTTGCCCTGGAACACTACAATAAAAAAGTATATCTCTAATATTTCCATTTTCACTTATGTATCCTTCATAGTTTTCCATGAAATTCACACAAGTGCTCTATCAACATAAAAAAATATATTTGTAATTTTAGCTCACAGCACTAATTTTTATTTTTTCGTCTCCCCTCTCCCCAAGTTTCCACTGAAAATACCTCTAGCCAACATTTAAGCAAGCAAAAGTGCAGTCTTTTTTTTTTCTCGCCATTTTTTTCAACTATTATTCTTCAAGTAATTTTCTGGACATTTTAGATAACCTTCTCCTGACATTAACATACTAGTAGCTCCATGAAAAAGGCTCAAAAGTCAAATTAGAAATGTACCTGGCAGCTTCACATTTTCCCAAGTACCTACAAAGTCCCTCCTTACTGCTCTGAGATTATAGATTCCACTAAGACTTTGCCTGTTTCTTTCTTTTCCCTTTGTTTCAATCTCTAAGATTAAAAAAATTTTTAAACTGATATGTTAAAGGATTTTACTTAGACTATATTGGAAATCATTTTATATTTTGCCAGATCACCATAATCCTTCTGTCTTAAAGTCACTTAGAATTTTGGCATATCCTAATTAAGCAATTTTAATTCAGTCTTAACCTAAATACTTAAAGCTAATAAAATGGTTCTAGCAGCTTAAAAAAAAATGAGATTTAGAAATGTTTTCTCCAAAATTAAACACAGAAATGGAGCCATTTGCATCCCAAAGCTTTAAAATATCTCATTTTCTTTTTACAAAATGTATTTTTTTAAACCTAAAAATTGACACTGAAATATTTTTCAGTTGCTGTGAATAACATTTTACTGGCATTATCCTTACTGTTTGAGTTCAAAAAAACAGAATTTTTTTTTTACTTTTCATAACATAAGTAACAAAAGAAAAAGCAGCAAGGCAACATATTTATTTTTCCAAATAAGATATCTGTAGCAGAACTTAAGGATGTACAAATGTCTGTCTTTTTTTTTTTTTAATTCAAGGTCTAATTATTTAAGGACAATATCTCCCTTCATCCTTTGACTTTATGAAATATTTCAAAAATTTTCCAATTTCATGGGTGTCTAGACCTTTTACACTATATATTTTGGTTGATTTGTTTGCTTTAAGATATCTGCTTTTAAAAAAATGTAATTTAAACCATTATTTTGTGTAAATGATACTAACAGAGTGGTTACCAAAAGTAGAAAGTGAATACGTCAAACAACTTGGTCTGTCTTATCTCTCTGACGTTCCCTTTATGATTCAGTTATCCACCACTGAAAAGGTCACCTTTCAAACATCAGTTCTTGTCCATTGACCAGCATGCCTACGTTTACCTTCTGACTCTGCCTGCCATGATGTGCCCACCATTGAGAATGTCTTATGTTGAGAAACTTTTCATATACTGGCCAAAGTATGGGCTAACTTTTATTCCCTTGGCTGCTTTTAAAGCTATCATGATCCCTTCAACTTCCCTCAAAGAGGTTTCCACCCCCTCTTTTTTCCTCCCTTTCTTCCTATTTAACTACATCAATTTGTGCATGCATTTAGGAATATTTTATTTTATTTATAGGAATATTTTAGATACCTGAAAAAGCTTTTTTTTTTTTTTTGACTTGGCAAAAATATTCCAAACCATGTCTCTGCTAGATAATTCTTCAGAAATAATTTTTTTTTTTTGGTTCCTTTTCACTATAATACAAAGAGGTCACACCCAGGTCTGTTAGTTAAGCTAAACTGTGGGGTTGGTTTTTCCTTTTCCTTCAACATCCTGGACTTAATCAGGGTGATTTCTAGTATTATCATTTTTTTAACTTAAAAAAAAAATTCCTCCTTCCTAACATTTCCATAACATTCATATCATTTACTTCAAAAATTAGAAAGAAGCTTCCTTACCACTTATGGTTCTTAATTCAAAGCCCCTCTCATCAAGAAAGCAATAGGATAGGGACATGAAGCAACAATGAATATTTTTAAATTTCCTTACCAGAAAACAAGCTGTTTCCCTTGTAAAAGAGTCATCTAGCTCAGGACAGGAAACTTTTAATTTTCCTACCAAAAGAAAAAGAAAAGGGGAGAATTGATTGGATGATCAGTCTAGCTTCTTGGAAAGCATAAGGCCATTGTAGACATTTGGATTTCCAAGTGCTAATTTAAGGCATTGAGACTTAAAAAAAAAAAATGCAATGAATTAAAATTTAAGATCCTGAGGAATTTTATGTCTTGTTTTAAATTTTAAATGCTCTTTCAGCTGTTATGCAGCTTGTCTTAACTGGTTGCTGCTTTTCACCTAAAATATGAAGTTTTTTATCTTAGAATACTCTCTTTTTTATGTCTCGATGAATCATTTCTATATTTTTTCATAATATTTAAATAATTAACTCTCCCTCTTATAAACTACACATTTTACTATAAAACAATACCTTTAAAATAAAAACAGTCTCTAGATCTCGGATTTCAAACTAACATATGAAAGATCAAATATCTCAGCCAAGAAATTTATAACTTTAAACAGAACACTCAAATTTTCTTAGGGTCTTTACAAGTAGAAATCAGTTTCTCAAGAAAGACATAATTTGTAAATTTTAACCACCTTGATATGGAAAATTTATAGTTAAAAAGGTAAGATGTGGGTTGACTGATTTCTGTCATTTTGATCTCTCTCTCTCTTCTTTTTTACATCCTCTGTAAATTTTTTCTCCATGATACAGTTAGGTAATTTTAATTAACTTTCTCTCTACAAATGAAAAATAATTTTCTTAACAGAGCAATTTTTGAGTCATAATGTTTTCTTGGATTTGATTATCGATTACCTATATGAACTTAGAGAGATCACTACCTCTGTGGGCCTCAGTTTCCTCATCTGAAAAATGGGGGATTGGATGATATGACCTCTGAGGCCCTTCTAGCCCTGAATCAATGTTACCATGCTTTTCTTTATATGAGCGTTCACTAATTTAAACCACGAAGAGGAAGAGAAAGGTCATCGTTCTTGCTAAGTTATCTCCCCTACTGCTTTTTCTCCCTAGAAGTTCTTTACTCGAAGACCACCACCCCCTCCCCAAGTGGTTTCAGTCACATCCTCCTGAACATTCTTCATAAGACAGCAAGGCTGATTGCCCTTCTCCAGCATTTGAGAGGATAGTTTAGTTTGGGGGTTGTTTGGTTGTTGGATTTTTTTTTAGCACATAAACAACAACCTCTGTTTTCTGTACTTTACCAGTTATTAAAACTAGGGGCTTGTCGAATTGGATCTAGGCCTGCCAGGGTGCTCTGGACTCCTCATATAAGGAAATGAAGATGTTGAATACAGTGGGGTGCTGGAACAAGGGGAGATGATGCTAACCAAAATGGATTCATTCTCCATTACTGGAAGAAGCATACTTATAACTGATATTTAGGATTCAAAGCAACACAATTCCTTCAAAGACTTTAAAAAAATAATTCTTTTCTCTTATGTCACTCATGGGACCTTAGGCTCCGGATGCTATGTTGTCAAAGGATTTGAGAAAAATCTATTTCTTTGCTTGCTGTCTTCTCCATTAGAATGTAAGCCTCTCGGGGCAGGGGCTCTTTTGTCCCTTATTTGTATCTTCAGGTCTTAACTAGCACATAGTAGCTATTTAATAAATGTTTATTCACTGGCTGGCTGCCAGATGATTTCTTTTACTGGTAGATATTATTATATCTCTGAAAATGGAGGACCTCATTTGTATGTATTTATCTGTGTACATGTTATTTTCCCTCTAGTAGATTAAAAACTCCATGAGGTCATGGACTTTTCATTTTTGTCATTGCAGCCCTAGCACTTAGCACAGTGCCTGGAATAAGTAGGAATTAATTACATGTTTATTGAAACTAATTGCATTGAGACTAGATGACAGGCCACTTACAGGGGTAACCAACTAGCTTTGAAGACTAGTGAGCTAAATACCGAAGCAAAAACTTGGGTTCTGTCTCCTGCCTTGGCCCTGTCACCTAAACCATTTTAACTCCCTTAAACCTTTCTTCCCTTATGTATGGACTTGGAATCACAGTCCAAGATAGCCCAAGTGGTCATTAGACTGTAACCTCTGAAAACAAGAACTATTGCTTACCTTTTTCTGTATTCCCTGTGCTGAGCACATAGTAGGTGTTTCATAAAAATTTATTTGCCTCTGACGTATTTGATGACTGACTGACTGATCAGGGAGGGGAAAGAAGTCTGTCAAACCAAGATTGTTTTATTCTCATGCCGTCACCAACATGATTGCCCCTGCTTTCAGGACCCCGTTAAAACGGTTCTTGGGAAGGGAGGAAGACAGAAGGCCTCAGTTGTTCCCCAAACTTAGAATCCTCACAAGAAATAATGTGCTGGAGAACAGTTGGTTTCAATATTAAAAAAATCAGCCTCACCCTCTGCCCCCATCCCAGACTACAGAATGCTTCATTTTCCAATATGTTCCCCAAATGCTTAGTGAGAAGGAGGCATTAAAAAACTTCTCAGTTTTTTTCATCTATTTTCCTGCATATGAACCAAATCAGACTTAGAGTGGTCAGGGCAGGCTTTCTATCTGAGGCTTACTGGGTAACTCAAGGCTATTGAGCCTGGGTCCCCCAGCCCAGTGGGGAGCCTTGAAAACCTTCAGAAACCATTTTCAATCCCAGCAGAGTTCTCAAGGAATTATAAAGGAACTGCATCAAGGCATTTTTAGTGATTCTTTTCTCCTCTCTCCACTCTCTTATCAGAGATCTATGAAAAAGAGGAGACAGAAGCCCTTAATTTTAGAGGGAAAGAGAGAGAGACAGAGAGGTAATGTAAGAGACAGAGACAGAGAGAGACAGAGAAGAGAGAGAAAAAGACAAAGATGGAGACAGAGAGACAAAGAAGAGGGAGACAGAGAAGAGAGAAAAGGGAGACAGACATAGAAAAAGGCAGAAAGATGACAGACAGAAGAGAGGCTGAAACAGAAAGGAGAGAGAAAAAGACAAAGACAGAGGGAGACAGTGAGACAAAGAGGAGAGAGACAGCAAAGACCGAAACAGAGACAGAGAGGAGAGAGAAAAGT
The DNA here is from genome assembly GCF_028372415.1 of Notamacropus eugenii. Classification (NCBI taxonomy): domain Eukaryota; kingdom Metazoa; phylum Chordata; class Mammalia; order Diprotodontia; family Macropodidae; genus Notamacropus; species Notamacropus eugenii. The sequence continues at coordinate 7,615,444 of NC_092877.1, forward strand.
CAGACAGAGAGAAAAAGAGAGAGAGAGAGAAAGGTCAGAGAGAGAGACAGAAACAGAGGCAGAGAGAAGAGAGAGAAAGGACAGAGAGAGAGACAGAAACAGAGGTAGAGAGACAGAGAGGAGAGAGGGAAAGGACAGAGAGAGACAGAAACAGAGGCAGAGAGACAGAGAGGAGAGAGAGAAAGGACAGAGAGAGAGACAGAAACAGAAACAGAGAGACAGAGAGGAGAGAGAGAAAGGTCAGAGAGAGAGACAGAAACAGAGGCAGAGAGACAGAGAGGAGAGAGAGAAAGGACAGAGAGAGAGAGAGACAGAAACAGAGGCAGAGAGACAGAGAGGAGAGAGAGAAAGGACAGAGAGAGAGAGAGACAGAAACAGAGGCAGAGAGACAGAGAGGAGAGAGAGAAAGGACAGAGAGGGAAACACAAAGAAGAAAAGACAGGCATGACTTGACACAGGTTTTACAGAGCCGGGTTGTACTCCTTCTCTACAATGACACAACACGCTCTCGGGTTCTATTCTCCTTCATCTGGGCCTAGCTGGGGAACACTAGTTTCTGATTTTATCAGTGTCTCTCCTCCTGACCTAGAAGTCCCTCTTTATAAGAGCTCCCCTCAATAAATCACATCAAGGTGCCCGGGTTTCACCAGGTTCTGTTGTACTGACATTTGCTGTGTATATTTCATCAAACTTCATTCTTAAGAACATCCCCAGTCATAAAGTGAAGGGTCCTTTCCAGCTCTAACATTCTGGGGGTTTTTTTCTGTCTTAAGGCCCTTTCTCACATGAACATTCTCTTTTCTATGTCCCTTCCAGAATGGACGTTCTGTGTTCTAAGATCCAGGCCTGTTCTGACATGACTTTTTAGTGATTCTTAACCTGAGATCCTTGAAGTTAATTTTTTTTGTAAATTATACTTATATTGAAACATTATTTTGAAACATTTTGATGAAATAATTAGTTTCCTCTGTAATCCTATGCATTTAAAAACATTTATTCTGAGAAGTAGTCTATAGGCTTCATCAGACTGCCAAAGGGGAGCATGATACAAAGGGGTTAAACATTTCTGTGTTATGTTCTAAGATCCATTCTTGCTTACGGAATATCTTCCATCTCCCCTCTTTGTATGTTGCATGTACCTCCACCCCTATTGGAAGAGATGCTCCTGGAAAGCAGGAATTGGAGTTGTGGTTTTTTAAAATTGTGTGTATTTGCTTATTTTGCTTTTCTTTGTATTTCCAGCATTGATTATAGAATACAAGTGTTTAATAAATGTTTACTGACCAACTGAGCAATCTGACATGTACTGGCCTTGCAATTTTGGGCAAAGAACTTAATCTTTCTGGGCCTCAGTTTCCTCATCTGTAAAATGGTGGGGTGGGGCGGCTGGGCTCCTTGACCTCTACAAACTCTCCCAGTGCTAAATCTATGTCCTATGATTATGATATGGTCCTAGAATTGGAGGCAGAAAGACCTGGGCTCAAAGTGAACTTTTAACACTTACAAGCTTTGTAATTTTAGTCAACTCGCTTAGCCTCCAAATGCTCCACCTTCCTCATCTGTAAAACAGAGAAAATAATACTCATCATAACGAACTCACAGGGTTATTGTGGGGAGGTAATGAAATAATATGTGTATACTTAACTTTATAGCACTAGAAAAATAGTTATTATTATTGTCAACTATTATTATTATTGCTAGAAAAAATTAATTACATGACTCTCTCCCTCCAAGACAGCATCTAAATCTTAATTTTCTCTAATAGGTAATAGCTAGTCTCTTTCTCTCCTCGCAATTTTTTTTGGGGGGTGAGGGTGCCATATCTATGATTTCATAACAGGTTTCCTACTCCTTTTTTTTTTTTTGAGACACTGTAATATATCAATAGACAGCTTGGTGGCGCAATGGGTAGAACATCAAATCTGGAGTTAGACCTGAGTTCAAATCCACCCTCAGACACTTACTAGCTGTGTGGCCCTAGGCAAGTTACTTAACCCTATTTGCCTCAGTTTCCTCCTTTGTAAAATGAGCTGGAGGAGGAAATGGCAAATTACTCCAGTTCTTCTGCCAAGAAAAATACCAATGGGGTCATGCAGAGTTGGACATGATTGAAAAACAAGTGAAATATATCATTGTACAGATAAATCCATTCTTTCATCAGGTCACAATGACTTGATGCCATCATGATTCACATCGTTTGGTGCTGCCTTTTATTCTATTTATACGGTGATATCAAACGAGGCTATTTCCTTCTCTGACTCTTACTCCTCCATCCCTGTGGTCCTCAGATATTTTAGTCATGGTACAACATTGATGGGTGAACAAGCTTGGTGACCCACTTTCCCCACCTAGTCCTAACAGCTACCAAAGCAAAATGAAACCAATCAAAATCTCAAACTAGGGACTTTTGCTTGGATAGCTAAAACACTAATATGACTCCACTTCATGTTTTAAAAAACTTATTTATTAGTAGTAGAAAACCCTTTTTGTTGTCCCTTAAAAATTACTAATGTAAAAAATTTTAAATCAAGTGATGAGGTTAAATAGGCCTCACTATATTTGAAAATCTTGGTTTAACACTTTGTGACACAGTAATTCAAAGGTAGGGCTCTAAAGTTAAGTTTTTGACACTTGTTTTTTAATGACTCTCCTAGCTGAAATGGGAAGGATTCAGAGAGTATAACTGCTAAAACTAACAAAATATGATTTTAAAGATACATATTTTTAAAATATTTATTTTTTGTGCCTTTTCATGGAAATCCAAGTCTGCAGTAGAAAACATAGTTTAAAAAAACTCAGCTCCTGCATTCCTGCATATTTTGTCCTTTGGATGAGTCTTTGTGACCCTGGATATAACCGGAGACATGTTCATCTTTCTCCATTCAAGAGCACAAGTTCAAAAGTTGGGGTTTATATCTCTAGAAGATTAAATTTGTTTTTTGCTTAAAAAATAAAAAAGAGAACCTAAGATTGCTAGATCACTAAGATTTATAAAATACTTTCCTCAAAACAACCTTCATTTGCCATTTACTTTCTTTGCGACCTTGAGTAGTCACTAAACCTTTCTGGGTCTCAGTTCCTTCATCTGTAAAATAGAGCAGGGGTGGAAATGGATAATATCTATGGTCCTTTCCACCTCTACATTTATGATCTTATGATTCCTGTTTTATAGATGAGATAATTAGCTTTCAGAGAAATTAAAATAACCTGTCCATGACCACAAAGAAAGGAGCTCATTGGATTACATAGATATAGAGCTAGTTGAGACCATCCTGTTCAACTCTACCATTTTACAAATCATGAAACTGAGACCTGGTGTCAGAGGCACACCTCAAACCCAGGTTTGCTGGGTGCCATTTTATTTGTACCCTGCCAGAATTGATGCTTCTTGAGTGATTTTAAAGTGAACTTATGATCTCAAAACCAAAACTTACTAATAAATAGTTAATTCCACTGAACCCTATTATGGAGAAAACCCTTTACCCTCTTGTCTTAGCATTGTATTCCAAATTGCCAGGTACCACCTAATTTCTGCTACAGACCCCCATGGAGATGTTCTTTTAAATCAAACCTCAAAGATGCAGAACAACAAGAGGGAGATTTTCTTTAACTGTGCACAGTGCAAAGAAGAGAATGAGGGGGAGAAAGGGAATAAGGAAAACCGTCTCAAAGTACTTACCATGAGCATGAATTAGGGCACTGTGTTTCTGGCTAGTGAGCATGTTTTTAGGCCAGGTCTACACATACCTAACCAAAATATTTGGTAATTATCTGATTAATTTGAGCATTTGAGGTCAGATGGATTAATTTAGGTTTTGAGGAAAAAGCATCTTTTCCTCAGTCACCCAGAAAATTCAGGCAAAATCAGTTGCCTGGTGGATTGATTTTTTCCAAGATTTTCTACATATTTGTAAATGACAAGATATCAGTTTCTTGGAAATTCATCATGCCTTCTATTCACCTATCAAGGGGAGTGCCACCTAAACCCAACTTTCATAATTATTACTGGAGAGAATCAAGCAAAGGGTCATTTCTGTCTTGGAAGAATTAAGAATAAAACTGAGAATCCAGCTTCTTTAATCCTTTTTCTTTAGTTCTAAGTACAGGGAACTGTTCATAGAGAAGTGACTGATGGGACAGAGCTAAGGCAGATTTCTGCTAGAGAGAAGGAAAACATACTGTCCCAAAATAGAATGAATTGCAGAAGAGATAATGAATTCATCTTCATATAGATCTTCAAGGAAGGGCTGGTTGGACCTTCCCTAAGTAGCCCAGTGGATTGTATATTGAATGTGAAATCTGTAAGATCAGACTTAATCTCTTTCAGTCTCAGTTTCTTCATTTGTGAAAGGGGAATAATGGTAACACCTCCCCTAAGGGATGCTATGAGGATCAAATTAGAGCATATTTTTAAAGTACTTCACAAACTTCAAAGCACCATAGAAATGCCAGTCATGAAAATGGTGGTGATGATCATGTTAGGGAATTCTTTTTCAGTTATCGACTGGCCTAGCTGATCTCTGAGTTCCTTTCCAGATCAGAGGTTCTGTAATTCAATTTTTTGAGTAAGGTGTGCTGATCCTTTTTTTGGGGGGGAGGGCGTTGCTCTAGCTCCTATTCTGTCTTAAGGCCATTACGAAAGAGCCATCTCAAACCAGAACAGTTCCAGAAATACCCATCCTCCCCATCTTCCTCCCACTTAAATCCATTAAGCTCCTTTAAAAAATGTTCTATGGTTTATTTTGCTAAAAGTATGTTATTTTATTGATTCACATGTGGTTGAGCTTTGCTAAAGAAGAGACATTTTGTTTCTCTAGGAGCCGAGCTCATTTGGATTTTCTTCTTGAAAAAAGATAACTATAACCTCACAGAGGAACAAAAGTATCAGATATTTCACTTGAATCTATTTTTTAAAACTAAGAAAGCACTAGCTTGAATAAAACATGTGCTTTCTCCCTTAAGAGGCCCCCCTATTCATTATCATGCCACCATGCTTTATACATAGTTATAGCAGCATCTTTATTTTCACCTCTTATCTATGATTTTGTTCTATTAGAGAACTCCTGGTCTGGAAATTTCTTCCACCAATACAGGCCAACAGTTCATCTGTAATTTAAAATCTTAGTGAATTGCCTAAAGTACTGAGAATTGAAGTTTCTTCCCTGTGGTCACACAGCTAGTACGTATCAAGAGAAGATTAGAATCTAGGTCTTTCTGAGTCCAACTTCAGCCCTCTATCTATTCTAGCATATAATCTTCTTATGGAAGCCAGATACAATATTTATACCAAATCAACCAACACTTTAGTATCTTATGTAATGGGATTCTATAGATGACTACAATTTAAAGATAAATTCCTAACTCTACCCCTAAACCTTTTCCAGTACTTATGAACAATTCACCACTTTTTCATTTCTTTTTCTTTTTATCCCTGCCTGGTTTAGTGGCCAACAAATCCTAGAATAGCAAAGAGGTAAATGGAAAAGATAAGAGAAGAAAATGGCTTGGATCATTCTTAAAGAAGGTAAATAGTCCCTGGATAATTGAGTTGGCTGTACATATATTAAAAATGTATGAATAGATGGGCAGATATGAAAATAAAGACTTCTGGCTCTGGAGGCAAAGTCCTGGGTTCAGATTTCATCTCTGATATTCATTATCAATTCAATCCTGGGTATTCACAGCCTTTCATTTTTCTCATTTGGAAGACAAAGATAGTGAACCAGATGACTTCTGAGTTCCCTTCCACATTTGGATCTATGATCTTATGATATGCAGCTGGGCATTCATTGTAGCCAATAATACTTATTGACAGTTTGGCTTCACCTCCCCAGATAATGTATTCAAGCATTTAGCAAACACTGTGACTGGCCATTTTATTTAGGTAATCATTAAAAAAAAATTCTCCTAAGAAAGTGACTTTGCCCTACAGCCTATTTTGAAATTGGAGAATTCACCCTACCCAGTTTTTTAGTGTGCCTTCTTTGGCATTCTAATTCCCAACACTATGGGATAGCAACACTGGACACTTTGCAATCCTACTTGCCAAGCCTAGCTCTTCCCTTTTGTCAGAATACCACAAAGTGAGCATGCCTATGTGGCCTAGAAGGAATGTAGGATGGTTGACTATTAAATTCAATTCAGTTAAATCCAACAAGCATTTATTGAGCACTGACTCTATGCTAGGCACTGTGCTACTTTGATACAAAGACAAAATGAAGTTCCAACTCCTTAAATGCTTATATTCTACCAAGAGGTGAAGGAGGAAGGACTCTCCTGTCCATGGAATCCACAGAAAGGAAAACAAGCACAGGCCCACAGCCATATATAGGTTATGAACCAATAGGCATCTATCCATTCCTCTCTCCATTCAGGTGTGTCCTGACAAGAAGAACAAGAAGGAAAAGAGAAGGGCACCAAGTAACCTATTCCCCCCACATATTAAAGAAGAAAACATGGCTAAGTATGTGTTAAAAAGCACTGAAAGAATGCCCCTTGAGGGCAGGGGCTATTTCAATTATAGTTTTCCCAGTGCCCAGCACAGAGCCTGGCACTCTTATTTGTACCCTACCAATTGCTCTCCTATGGATTCACATGATATCTTGGGCCAGCTGCAACACCAAAGAATCTGTTGAGCGCCTCAAAGGGTATCTAGGGCTGTACCACGCATAGACATTTACAATATGATAGGCAGAAGGGTAGAATGAGGGAGTACAGCTTTCACTCATTCTGTGTCCATTCTGTCTACAACTCCAGTAGTGCCTTGGTTTGGAATCTTTGTGATCTACAAGCCCAGCCAGGTGGACATCTCATTTTTAAGAGATGGGATCAGGGAGGGCCAGTTAGGATTCACTCCTCACTGACCACATGAAAAAAAATTGCTCTCATAGGGACTTTAAGGGAAAGACATTGAGAAATAAAATCCTTTACAGACTTCTAATTGCAACTGACCTACTGTCAATTTCTGAAGCAGTCTGGGCAAACACTACCTCATTTTTCTGTGTAAAGAGACATCTGAAATGCCATGTTCCTGATGTCATCCTTTCTACCAAAGTTTCTACAGACACAGACTTAAAGAGGCTCTTTTTTAAAACTAAAAATTCTACTACTTATCTCCTGGGCAGCTAGTGGCCCAGTGGATAGAGAGCCAGATCTGGAGTCAGGAAGACGTATTCAAATCCAGTTTCAGACACTATGACCTTGGGCAAATTACTTAATCCTGTTTACCTCAGTTTCCTCCTCTGTAAAATGAGCTGGAAAAGGAAATGACAAACCACTCTAGTGTCTTTACCAAGAAAACTCCAAATGGAGTCACAAAGAGTCAGACATGACTGAAAAGCAACTCAACAACAACTGATCTCCTAACTCAATTGAACCTCCTGCCTCCTGTATTTCACAATATAAGCTATGTTTTTAAATAGCAAATGGTCCCCTTTTTCAGAAATAAAGGAATATTTTCCCCAAAAAACAAAGATGATTAAAACCTGCCTCCTTTCTTGAGGTCTAAAGACCTCACTCACACAACTTCAATGAAAGTAAAATATTAATTAGGGTATTAATTTTACATTCTTTAGTCACTTTTGCTGGGTCCGCACAGAGCTAGACTCTCTAAGATGCCACAGGTTTCTTCAAGAAACACAAAGGACAAGGGTGGTTGGGTACTGTCCTTCTACCCACAGTTTAATTCATTGCTTTTCCATATCTTCCTACAGGGCACAGTTATTTTTCACAGCAAGTTTAAAGAATGGACCTGAAAAAATTCAAGGTCATTAGGATTAGATTCTTCATAGGATCATAAATTTAGAGCTTGGTGCACCTTAGATAACATCTAGCCCAAGTCTGTCCTCTAACCCTAACCCTCTTACAGATGAAGGAACTGAGATCCAGAGAGAGAAAATAAGTTGTCCCAAATCACACAGGTAGCAAGTAGACAAAGTGTTGGACATGGCTGAGCAAGTGCAGCCAAACTAATCCTTTGCCTGAAAATCTTACAGACTTTCCATTACAGGACCCTGCTTTTCTACCAAGAGATAATTTTTTTAAAGCACTGTTGGTTCTCATTTAACATTAATTATTTTTGGCAACTTTTACCCTACCAGAACTATCTTGATATTTTAGCATTCATCAACAAAACTACCCAGAACCACTCAGCACAATCAAGGGCCACCACTGAGGTCCAAGAAAATTCATGATTGGAATTGTTTTTTATCTGAATTGGCAACTTCTAAATCCAGGTAATGTATACAGCATCCATTTAACAGCAACATTTTAAAACACTTTTTGACAGAGTAATATTTTAGAACACAGTACCACATGGTCGTGACAGCTAGTGGATAGAGTGCTGGGCTTGGAGTCAGGAAGACCTGAGTTCAAATCCAGCTTCAGAAACTTCCTAGTTGTGTGACCTTGGGCAAATCACTTAACCTCTATTTGCCACTGGAGAAGAAAATAGCAAACTCTGTCAGCATCTTTGCCAAGAAAACCCCATGGGCAGAGGTTCACAGGGTCACAAAGAGTCAGACAGTGACTGAATAACAATCAACTGTAGTGTGGACAGAAAAAAAAATATCTGCTTGCAGATCCAACCTACTATTTACCTGGTCAGATACTTTTTGGGTAGCACCAGATATAAATCCATTGATTTGGAGGAAAATCAGCAGGGTTGAGAAATGTTCACTACAGAAAGATACTTCTAGTCTAAATACTTCCTATCTGAGTTCTTTCTTGACATGTCCAAGTGTTGGTGCTCTCTCTCTCCACTTCTCAAAATGTTTGTCTGTATTTCACATTTTTTCCCCTCTGTGTACATGTATGTCTCTTCAAGTAGAACATCCTGAAAGTAAGGGCCATTTTCTTTTTTCTTTGTACACTCAGTGCTTGACTCAGTACCTTTCACATAATAAATGCTTAATAAATTCAAGTTTCAACCACTGACTGATGAAGGCCCAGCCCTTGTAGGGGATATGTTTATAGAGGTGAACTACAATGGATACCATTCTTAATTTGCTTCAATTTATAATCTTGAATGCTTTAGATTAATCGGCCATATGACGTTACAAAAGTTCATGGTGCTCATTTGGAAATCATGTAGAGGAAACGAGAAGTCAAATGGAATACTGGATGGAAAGAAGGGAAACTTCCAGTCAAGAAGACCTGCATTCAAGCCCTGCCTAACACATATTAGCCACCATGGCCATGGGCAAGTCCCTCTCAGTGCACGATTATCCAAGTCTCTATTGCAAATGAATTGCTCCATATCAGGAGATCACCACTCCTGCACAATTTCAAGTCGGGACCAAACCCCAGACACCAAACAAACAAACCACGAACCAGAATCCAAAGCCAAAACCACAACTTGAAACCAAAGATGGAACGAGAAGCAGAAAAATTAACATGATGAATAAAAAACTTGGCATCTGTTCATTGAGTCATTATACAACAGAGTGTCATTTGCCATTTTAGAACGCTTCAGAATTAAGATCACAGAGACCAGATAAAGAAGAAACGCATTTCTCTAAAGTGTAACCTCCCCCAACCAACATGAATTCCACTTGGTTTTGTGTGTACAACATAGCATTTAAATTAATATCTTAAGAAGCAAATGACGTGGCTTTCCAGATGGATGCCAATGACTTTTTAAAAAATTTTTTTAACTGGCCAAAGTCTTCAATGGGGCATATTTTTATGGGTCCTTCCTACTAATTAATTCTCATTGAAATAGTGTCATAAGTATACCTACCCACATGCCAATAGCCTAAAGAAATAGTTGGACTGTGGGTCTTATTATCCATATATTTTCTCACCATCTGATTTCTTTGAGGCCTTAGATTTGCGAGTGAACACCATCTGCATGATTAATACAACGTAAGGATTAAAAATATTTTCAAGCCATAGGGAGGCTGAGCTATGGATTAAATAAAAGGCTGAAAAGCAATCAGGACCAGAGGTTTTTCTGTATTATTTGGCTTCCAAAGTGATGAGATCATAGCTCCCAAGCACTGGGCTATAGTCACGTCAGTGGGGTGCAACAATACCCCCGGAAGAAACATTTTTCTTTGGGGGGGTGAGGGTTCACCATAAGAAAGTTTTGAATGGAACCTTCTCCCACAAAAAGGTGGCAAACCCACAGTATTAAGACATGTGGAGCTAGCAGGGAGAGGAAAGAAAGTTGTATTTATCTATAGACAGAGAGGACTCTTTTATCTGTATCCTTGGACACTTGAAAACAGCACTTGTGTGCTATTTCCCTCTTCTTGGAAAGCTCAAAAAAATTAGTGGATATTGAAAAAGTGCTACAAAACCAATGCATTCTGCAAAGATGCTGGTGGCGTTTAATAAAATACTATTATTATCAATATAAAAAAGAACTTAAAATCTAGCACATTTTTTATAATGATAATTTTAAAATTCTTGATCCAAGAAAATAGGATAATAAAAGTCCATTTAACTTCTATACCAACTTCTAGAACATAGGACACATTTTTTTACCTTTAGGCATGATCAAGACTTCCCCTTGACCAGGATTTTTAAAATGAACATTCCAAGAAGATTGCACTGGTATTTTTCAATCTAATTAATGGATATAAATTAACTAGCAAAATTGTTTTAGGGGAAAATGACTGGGGTAGTTTTAAATGGGTATTGAAAATTATTTTAAGAGATTGGAATTTATGCAAATGATTTTTAAAATTTAAGATTTTTTTTAAGCTGCAAAGACTTAAAAGGTCTTCTTAATTTAAAAATTGACCATTAAGAAATCTAAAATGGTTATTATAAATAAATAGCTTTCAGGAGTACCCAAAGAATGGGATAGAACATCATACAATAATAAAATAGCATAACTGATCATTTAATTTCAATCTTTGACTGTGTATGATATTAGGAATTTATTAAATTGTAAACCCACATTTTGACAAATAAACAATGTATTCCATTTATTTTAAAAGCAAAATATGGTGCCGCTATTTAAAAACATTATTTTTGATTAAAATTGACACATGAGTCTTTTAAGGGGTAAGTCATTTAGTAGGCCAAATTCAAGAAGAAATAAACATTTTCCTTCCTGCTTTTTATGTCACTATCAATATGGAAGAGAAGTTATCTATTATATGCCAAAACATGTAGTTAAAAAATTTTTTTAACCATCCAGACAGATTTTTTTTCTTTTTCAGATGCCAAACATTTATATGTTTGGAACAATGGAAACCTGTCATTCCTGCTATTAGCACCTGTGAAAATGTAGCTGTGCCTGGTAACCTTGTTATTAATGTTCAAAATTATACATATTCTAGTTCCCTGGAATTAGATATAGTCCCAGATTGAATTTATTAAAGTTGTATTCGAGTGCTCTTGATATAAAGTCTTTTTCTGCAATGGGTCCCATTTTGCATGCATCTCCTTTCTCTTTATCCTGTGTGGTCAGATGATACTATTTTCTTCTTTCCCTTCATACTTTTTTTATTGTTGATGTCAGTCAATAAGCATAGCTATAGAAATCAAATGGCTAACAAACCTTAAACCCCCAGTCCCACAAAACTGCATTCACTCTCTTGCTTCTAAAGAAATATTCAAAGGAGAACTTACCATTCCCCTGGCAAAGCTGAGCAGCAAAGGAGGTTTCTGGTCAGCTACAGCTGCTGGCTTTTCAATCCAAGAGTTCGCAAATGGAAAAATTTGAAGAGGAAGGCAATTTGAGTAATGTTACCCATAAAAATAGTGGGAACTAGACAAAATCAAAAGATCCCTTTGCTTTGAGATTCATTCTTTAGGCTAATATCTTAAGAACCATGAGAATAAAAACTTGCTTACATAATATGGCTTTGTTTCTTACTGCCAGTTATTTTCTTTTATCAAACCACAAATCTATTCTTTAAATATGCATTTTCAAATACAAAGAAGGTATATGTATATACGTATGTCATACTTACATTATACATACATATATTGTACATTTTAATAATACTGGGGCAGAACAGTATTTTTTCCAATATGTAATATACATCCAAATGCAAAAATCAGGATTTTCCCCAATGTTTAAAATATAGAAACAAACAAATACATCAGAGATTTTTCTTCTAACCAGCAGGGTACAGAAATGTGAACATTAAAATAACTGGTAACTTTTCAACAGAAATATGGGCATTAAAATATCTGATCACTTTTCAATTGTATTTTATATTCAATTTAAAACAGAATTTTTAGTTCTATTGGCATTCTCAATAGAAATTTCTTAATTTATAAGTCTAAGGGGGAAAGAGTTTGAATTAAGCTAAAACATAAATCCCTGATACTTTTACCCAGATTTCTCAAATATAATCAAACCATTCATACTGACCAATTTTGGAATTGGCAAATATATATATGCTTGTATATATATGTATATGTATATTATATATATATGCAAAGGGATTCAATAGTTCTTCTATTCAGAAAAACAGAGGAGTCTGTTTATGGTTAACAGAGACTCTTCCAATATATTTCAAATAATTAGACAGAATTCTGGTATCTGTTTCTTTCTCTCTTTAAAAAAAAAAAGAATCCATTTTTTTAAAAATCCAAAGCTATATAACTATGCAATATTTGCAGACTTTAAGATTACTACCCAGTACCACCCAGGGACAAAGCTATATAACTATATGATATTTCCAGAATTTAATATGAAAGAAAATAATAAATACTACTTAGAGACAAAGGCTTTTAGGTATTTTAAGAAATTGTCTAATTTTCATGAAAATAACCCCATGGATTCAGTGCAGGCAAACTGATCTTACCCTTAGTGATTCAAACATAAAGTATTTAAGGTTTTTTTTTTTTTTTCCCAGAGCAAATACAGAGTTTAAAATATTCCTACAGAAAGTTTTCTTCCAAATAGGAGAATTTATAAATTTATAAGAGAACAGTTTACTTATTGCTTAATGCTAAATTATAAAAATGGTAATATTTAAATTTAGGAGGAAGACAAAGAATCCAATTTCTACCTCAGCAGACCAGATGCTGGAGGATTAGACTCAAGTTCTGAATTTATAGCTATTTCTCATTTTTAAAAATGACAGGAACCCACATAATTAGGCTCGATGGAAATGGACTTCTATTAGTTGTCAATTTGCCATCATTGAAATGTTCTGACTTGGTAAAAATGATGCAGTTTAACTTGCAGTGTTTTCTTGTTCTCTGTTCTCTTGCTCCTTTTAAAAACTGTCCTCAAAAAAAGAAGAAAATCTCAGCAACCAGCACCTTGCAATCCAATTTGCATGTACAAAAAACCAAATGGTTATTAAGATTTTTTTCCTGCATGTATGATTCCAAAATGGAAAAATCCAAAATCAAAGGTATATTGCATAAAGCCTAGTCTTTCTTAAAATTAATAAATTGCAATTTGCTCATTTATTGTGAAGGGGACTGGATCTTCTAAAATATGGTATCTGCAAATTATTCTGATGCTGAAATAATACAACAAATTAAAATGGATAAAATGATGCTTATTTCAACAATAACCAAGAGTCAGGAAATTGATCATCAGTAATTTGTTAATTTTTTGAGAATAGTCCTACTCTTGAAATTTTCAAAGATGCTTTCATTTATATTGATTTTAATTTTACAAATTGTTAATGAAAATCTTTACAAGTTAAATTAAAACAAAATTTAATTGCTCTATTTTTTTTTTTTACTTTCACTATCTTCATTTAGTGAAGTCCTTTTTGCTGGGGGTTTTTTAGTACATTACCAAATTCACTTAGCATAGTTAATTTTGGGGTGATAGTAATTCTGTTTTATTTTGTTTTACTTGTTTAGCAATTTGGGGAAGCTGATTTTTGACCAGGAAGTTTTGTTTAAGTAGAAAGAATTATAACTTCCATCTCATTTTTCTAAATGGTTCAGTCTTTCTTGGGGGGAAAACCGAAATAATCACAATAAATCTGTGAAAACTGCCTCTCCCAAGTCAATATTGAAGGTGAAATGTGCTAAGTACTAAGCCTTCTGTTCTGCAGTAATTTAACTTTTTTCTTGGTTTAAATACCATGCTTCTAACTTTCCATCATGGGAAAGATGATATGCTTGGGAACCAAGGACAGTTGTGGTCATGAATTATTTTCAAAGTCCATTTTAATTTCAATGTATTCTAGTTTCATCTATTGTTCATATTCCTTCAAATTTCCTGCATACTTTAATGCTGTGGATATGGTACATTTGCAGTCTGAATCACTGGAGCCATCTTATTTCTCTCTTTCTGACTCAAAATTATTTGTAAAGGTTTACAAAGGTTGGTTTGTTTTCAAATCTCGGCAGATATGTGATGGTTAAAGGTCCCAAGAGATGCATTTATTTATTTTCATGCTTAAGAAGCCATGTCTTCCAAGTTTAGTTGTCATTTAGTTATCTGTCTAGCACACAGGCAATCATTAAGTTGTGCACTGGACATAGTTCATCAAGATTAACTCCTTCAAATGTATATTTCACAAGGACATTTTCAAATACCATTTGGGCTGGGCTGCCTGTACTCAAACCCAGAGGTTGGATAGATGAAAAAATCCTCTCATCTTCTGGTTCTCCTCTTATCTGAAAGAAAACATTGCAGAAAGAGTTAATTCTATGAGATCTCTTTCCTGGCTTCTTCTCTGCCCACCCCCAACTTTATTGATTATTTCATATAAATATCTGTCCCTTTCTAAAGAGTAACTTTGACAAGAAGTGTTAAATGATTATTTCAGAAAAATACAGCTAGGTAGTTACAGACTAATGTAATAGGTGATAGGTTGACAGAACCATTGATTTGAAGATGGAAGGTCTTAGATTACGCAGTCCAATCCCCTTATTTTCCAGATGAGGTCCAGAAAACTTAACTAACCTACCCACGGTCACCTAGCTACAAAATAGTAAAGTTAGGATTTGAACCTATGTGTCCTCTATTCTATTATATCCTCTATTTTAAAAAATCATTTTCTATTATTTTTATGGAGATGACCTTATAAACTTGAGTTTCTCTTTCAATTATAACAGGCATGAGCTCTCAAATTTTTCTAAGAATGATTATTCTAGAAAAAATGAGTATAAAATTGATGTATTGGACCCTATGGTCCCTTCTAAGTATAAATCTGGATTCTTATGAAATTGCTAAGCCTAGATGGTGTGCAAATTTTTGGTGAATTTGGTTGTTGAAGACAACCATAGTCCAGGCTCCCCAAACCCTCTTCTTGTACTTTTTAAGTTAACTCATCACCTCCCTTCGCCACTTAAATTCACCAGTCTGTCCACCAATAGAAAATTCAGGGCTGATATAAGCTAGTGTAATCTGATCACCAAATTTTGTGCCTTAACTCTCTGATTTTCACTCACAGAATGAGGAAGGTACATTTCAGAAGCTCTGGGACATTTTCATCTGCGTGGACTCTCCCAAGATTCCCCCCTCCCCCCCACAATAGGTAGATGTGTTTTAAAAACTAGATAGGTGTTGTTGTATCACCAGACCCTCTTTTAAAGATCAACCAGTTTAAGTAGAATCCTGGACAGTTAGGTTTGCAAGGGGTTGTAGAGAGTATCTATTCTATACTCCTTTTAATTTATGGGTTAGGAAAGTTGACATAGAACATAGGATGAATGTCAGAGCTTAAAGGGAACTTGAAACACAGAAGATAGAGTGTCAGAACTAGAAGAAAATTTAAAACATAGACTGTCACAACTGGGAAGGATTTCACATTTCAGTTGTTTTATTGAAGGGTCACTTTCTTAGTACCAGAACATAATGGTACTTTGTAAGGTTACTTCAGCAGACTTAAGTTGCACTGATGAATTAGAAAGGAAATTCTTCAATGAGTCAGGTGTTTAGGAGTAACCGAAGAGTGCATCTGCAAAATACTTTACAAAATGAAGCAAAAGATATATAAGGCACACTGGTCATTTGGTTTATCTTTAATGAGAAGTTTGGTTCCCCCCCCAACACACAACATGATGTCAAAGGGAAATCTGAACTAGCTATTGTGGAAGTTAAGCTATGTATTGCACTGTTTAACTATATGCTTTCCCAACTCTATATGTCAATTCAGATTCATTAATCTATAACTAGCCTTAAGTACTCCAACTACCACATAATTAGTCAATTAAATTGCTGCTTACTTGAATCTGGATAGATAACTTACTTTAATCTCTCTGGGTTGAATTGTTACAAGAGCGTTATGACAATGGTATACTCCATAGGTATTGCTTTTAAATACAAAGCTCTATGCTAACGATCAAGTTTTATACCAACAATAATTCTTATTTAAAAGCTCTAGAGTGTTAACATGAGCATATGTTGCCTTAGTAGGGCACAGCTTAGGTTTCAGATGGGTAGATTATGAGAGTTTCTTGTGCAATAGAAATAAATTTTTTTTCTAAGGAGTTAGAAATTGAGATAATAATAGTTCTGTATAAAACTTTGTTCCCAAAGATGATGGTGAAGATTACTTAAATTTAACATGTCTGTCTATAACTATGATGGAATTCTAGAATCAAATTTAAATGAAAGATATGCTAAATAAAAAGAAATCTTTAGAATTATTGGCTTATCTAGGTTGTTTGTACTGCCTCAAAGACTAGTCACCCTGCCTATATGATAGTACATCTTATCATTTTTCTGAAGTTGATTTTTGATATGAACTCTCATTACAGTTCAAATACATCAATTAAAGTCAATCATACCTTGCCATTAATACTGCCAGTATACTGATCCAGATACTGCTAGATTGAATCAATATTAACTGGCAATTTGAAGTACAGTTTCCCATCCTTATTCTACATCAGAGCTTCACATCTGAGTTTGAGTTTTTACAAACATGCTTCAAAGAAGATCATAATTTAGTCCGGAACACATTTCCAACTGCAGTACACATAATCAATTTCCCACTCTAGCCTGTTTTCCCCTCATGTCTGAAAACATCAATGCTAACCTGGTTGCTATGTTTCAGGCTTCACAGTTTAAATCCATTCTAATACTGGAATCCACAGTTCTGATGTAAAGTAAGCCTTCCAAATAGTTGAATTTCTTCACCATAAGACTCCTATGAAAACCCATTTCAGGAATTGTTGGAAGATGAGTGATTTGGTAACAATTATGCTTTAACTGATGTGCAGTATGCCCAGACACTCTCCACTTCACCTTCAGAGCATTTGGTTTAGAACACTTGCTTGAGGAGTATTCAGTTAGGCACTTTGCTACAAGTTCCTGCCAGAAAGTTCGATCTTTGCAAGTTATCTTGGAATGTTTCGGGAGACATTCTACCCCTTCTGCCAACTCTATACTTTTGTGCTCTTGAATCTCCAGTGCAGTTATAGACCATAACAATACAGAAGGCTTTGCTTTAGAAAACATCATGATATGTTGGCATGCTTGAAGCCAAGCTTCCAGTCTTTCAAAACTCAGTCTCTTTCTCTTTCAGATGGTAAATTTTCATGAATGAGTGAAAAATGGAGCTATAGAAACTGAAAGGCAGTATAGCTTTGACTTTCCAACATACCTTCTCTCATGCAACCTTTTCCATTTTCGTGTGGTCAGAAACTGTGAATTTGCATTAGTTTATTCTGATAAAATCCGTGTCTGATGGGATATTTTTCTCTTCCTCTGTTGATTCCACAGCCAGATAGAAGCAACTCAATTCCACACATCCAAAATGTTTGGGTCGTACCTTCATTTTGGATAGAAATATGTCCAGTAAATTCACAGCCAGAGAAAAAATCTCTAGGTCAACACCAAAGAACTGAGTTGGCTAAGAAGGTCTTCTACTTCAAAGTCCCCCAGCCTTGCTGTCATCCGAAGGCAGGTTCAACTGGTCTCAAGGCACAGACCTTTGGCCTATATCTGGACTCCTGTTCCAACAGAACATTCAGTAGGTATAGCAGTTTCTAAGCTTCAGTTGTTACCAGTGCTTCTATAGTCTTAAGCTTCTTAAGGCGACTCTTCCTTAGTAGCAAGCCTCTCTCCTGGGGCCAGTCCTCTTCTCACCCTGAAAATTAGTCCAAACACCCTGGACAATGCAGGAACCATACTGGGGAAAGGACAGGGGTCTGGAGGAGGGGGAAGAGGATGGGGGCAGCAGCTCTAGTGAGCTGAGAATGGTGCCAGTCCCAGGCCTTGGAGCACTGAGGCTGGGAAGGACTTTAGAACAAAATGCTGAAGAGATCTTAGAATACAGAATGTCAGAGCTGAGAGGTACTTTAGAAAAAAGGACATCAGAGCTGGAGGGGAATCTTAGAACACAGGATGTCAGAGCTAGAAGGCACTTTAGAATATAGGATGTCACAACTGGGAGGGGCCTTAGAACACAAGATGCCAGAGTTGGTAGGACCTTAGAACACAGAATGTCAGAGCTGGGAGGGATCTTAGCACAGAAAGCAGGAACTGGAAGGCAGCTTAGACAGTGAGTGGTAGAGCTCAGAACACAGAAGATTGCAGCTGGAAGGCAGCTTAGAGAACATTTAGTCCACCCCTTTGATTTTACATCAGAAGAAACTGGCTGAGAGCAGGGAAATGGCTTGCCCTGTCATACATCTGATAAGGGACAAAGCTGGGATTTGAATCTTGGCTTCATTTAGAGAAATGAAGGAAGGTTCCATCTTGCAGCAGTAGTTCTCAAACTTTGTGGTCTCAGGACCCCTTTATACTCTTTAAAATTATTGGAGGACCCCAAAGAGCTTTTTGTTTATGTGGGTTATTTCTTTCGATAGTTACTGTATTAGAAATAAAATCATCAGTATTATTTTGAAAATAATTTTGACCTCACAGAATTCCTGAAAAGATCTCAAATCTCTCTTTGAGTTGTGCTCTTACAGAAACAAAACTTAGAAGGCATTCTTCAAGCACTTGCGGATAGGAATATGACATTTTTTTCCTTTTTCCCTAATGATGAGCAAACAAGAATGCTTCCCTCTACTTTAAAAAAAGTGAGATGCCACAAAAAAATATCACATTCAACTCCCTGCACACTGAAGGGGCACTCAATAGTGCTCTGTCCTACTGAATATGATTTTAGGTAATCTTTTTTAGAGAAGGACCAAAAGCAGCAAATAGCCAATTTGCATTGGACAGAAGTTGGGTGCATCGATGTGCCTGGCACACAGTAAGCATTAATAAATGCTTTTTGACTGACACTTTCTCTGATCATTCTAGAAACCCAATGGCAGGCCATCTTTCTCTGTGCAGGTTGTTTGAGAAAAGTGTTAAAAGCTGGAGCTATACAATTATTCCTCTTCCCATTGCCAGATAGAGGGTCATTTTTGAATGGAAAGAGTTAATAAAATTATTGAAAGAGATGTTCCAGGAAAGGTCAGTTTATACCGTTGGTGACTTCTATTCCAACTGCTGAGAAAAGACTTGCATGAAATCCCTTATTTTCAGGTACTTAGACTAACCCTTCCCAGAGGATAGAAAATGGAAAAATAAGACCTTGGTCCAGAAATTTAAATACTGGAAATCTATTCAAATTCTGCTTAATTGACTGGGCTTGGAAATATATCACTCAAGCAAAATTCATTTTTTAAAGCCACACAAAATTTCTTTCTTTCTTTTTTTTCTTTCTTTCTTTCTCTTTTTTTTTTTTGGTGCTTTGGAAATGGCTGCTGGGGAGCGTTGGTCAGTTGGTGTTGTCTTTGTGGAGTGTCAGCTGTTAACTCAGCCTGTCTACCTTAAGGAGCTGAAAGGAAGCAGTGAACCCATAGAATAAATGCCCCTTAAAGGTAGGGGGCAGTTTGCCTTTTGTCTTTGTAAACTCTGGGCTAGCATAGTGCTGGGCATAGAGCAGGCAGTGAATACATGACTACAATGAAATGAAGAGCAAGGTCTTACCCATAGATTGGATTACCTGGAAGAAGTTCTGTATTATTCACTCTCCTCTGAGGCAAAGTCCCCAGAGAGGGCAGCCTCGAGCTGGCTATCCAGTCAGAAGAGCTAGCTGCCAAACCTTCTTCTGTCTCTTACCACTTGCATGGCGTGGACTAGATTGAATCACTTACACTCTCAGTCTCAGTGTCCTCATTTGTAAAATGGGGGAGGAGGGGGGTTGGAATAGACTTTTAAGTTCCTTCTCAGTTCTTAATCCAGGATCCGATAAAGTAGGAGTTTGGATCGACAAGGGCTCAAGGATATCCTTATATCAGGACATAAAAAACTGGGCCTCTACAATGTTACCCCAGCTACATGGTTGGGTCTGGGTCATTGAGGCAACCTTTGGCTTGACTCTTTTGGGAAGCAAGGGGCAGTCCAAGTCTGCAATGGTATAGCCTTTACAGTGAGCTTCACAAGAAGCATTGACCAGGTAAGAGTCACCCAGGAGGTATTTGGAAAGCATTCTTTCAGTTTGATTCAGCATGTATTATAATACATGACTGTTATATACAAAGTATTATGCTAGGCATCAGGGAGAATTCTCAGGAAATTCTTAGTCACACCAGTAAACCAGGGTAATGGATAGTATATCCATATTAGAGCATGAGAAATAAAATGGGGAAATGGATAGAACAATGGTAGGTCTTAGAGTCAGATAGACATGAGTTCAAATCTCACTTCTGAGCCATACTGGCTGGATCATCCTGGGTATGCCTCAGTCACAATGAGGCATTGAGGTGGCACACAGAGGTTAGATCACTGGGCCCAGAGTCAGGAAGATCTGAAGTCAAATAGATCAATCGATAAACATTTATCAAGTGCTTACTATGTGCCAGACACTGTGCTAAGTTCAAATCTAGCCTCAGATACTTACTAGCTAGCTTGTGATCCTGGAGAAGTCATTTGGCCTTAGTTTGTCTCAGTTTCCTCAACTGAAAATGAAAGCAGTGAAGGCACCTGCTAACTAGAATTATGAGGATTTAAATAAAATAATATTTGTAAAGCACTTAGCACTGGGCCTGACACATAGGAGATGCTTCATAAATACTTATTTTTTTTTCCTTTCCCAGGGAACTCTGTAACAGTGGAATTTTTAAAAATTAAATTTTATTTTTAATCAGTCTCTCTCATCCACACTCATCTCCCCATTAAGAAAGAAAGGCAAAATCTGTGACAAACGTATAGAAAGACTAGAAGATAGGTAGGTAGGTAGATAGATAGATAGATGGATAGATAGATAGATAGATAGATAGATAGATAGATAGATAGATAGATAGATAAATTGCTAATGTGAACTGGTGGAGACATTCTATATTGGACATTTTCCCACACTGATGAAATCACAGGTCCAGATCACTCTCCTAAAAGGAAAAAAGTGATAACACACTAGACAGACATAGCCTCATATTCCATTTCTCCTTATTCTTATATCCCTACCACTCAAAGTGTCTCCTAGACAAATTCAGTTATGACTCCTTGAACCCACCAATCAGTTCATTTCTTTATATGAAAAAATAAGTCAGTAACATAGAGGAAAGTCCCCAATCATGTCTCAAACAGGTAAACCAGTTGTCTGACTCAGCTGAGGCTTTGTTTCAGCTGAGTAATTACTTGGGGGTTCCTTCTGAAGAACTCTGTGGACATGGTCTTTATTGGATGAATAAAAGCTACTTCGGCTCTCAAACCCTACAGCCAATAGAAGAAAGAGAGCTGACATCACAATTCATTTCCCCTTCTTGCCAAGTTGGGACTCAAGGTACAGGGATCAGGAATATCATAAAAGGAACAGAAATCCCAACCAGCTTTGTAGATCTCAGGGGATGATGGAGCCACAGATGACGGAGCCAAATAGCAGGGGCACATTTTGTCTGTTGGTCCAAACACTTGCATTTCTGAGCTCAGTCTCTCAGAAGTCTTTTGAAAAGTCTAGGGTTGCTTTTGTTGATTTACTTTTGCTCAGTTTTTAAAAACTTCCAAATTAAAAAAAATTATTTAAAATTCAGTGGTAGTGGTAGTAGTTGTGGGGTGAGTGTGCGTGGGTGTGTTTGTATGTGTGCATCCTTTTGGATGAATCACTTAAGAGGACATACTGTACCACTTTCACAGGTGCCGGATTCCTCCTGGTGAACAGATAGTGTTGTCGGCATTATCTATTATTGGTGTTGACATATTTGGTGTATAAGTCCAACTTTCTGGGACCTTGGAACTTGATGGATCAGTAAAGAAGCCTGGTCCAGAACCCACTAAACCACTGTAGTCAATCACTTCTCCTGCCTTACCTTTGAGGCTCAAGGGCTTTCCAAACTGTGGTTCCACAATGAAAGTTGCCTTGCTTCTCTTTAGCACTGACTTAGTGAATTCGTCCTATTGGATGGTTTCAGGGCATATAGTCAAGATTGGTTTAGTGTTGGCAAAGAAGCCTAGCAAAGGTCAGAGGAGATAGCAGAAGCTCTCAACCAGAAAAGGTTTGGGAGAATATTTAGCCCAACTTCCTCATTTTACAAATGGGGAAAGTGAGGCCCAGGAATGTTAAATGACTTTCCTAGCAGGGCCATGCACATGCAGTAAGTGCCAGAGGTAGAGTTTGAACTTAGTTCCTCTGATTCAAAAGTCAGCGTTCTTTCCATTATACTACACTCCCTCCATTGTGGCCAGGTTGCTTGAATATTGTTATTGCCAAAAATCACAGATTCTTGCATAACAAAAAATTACGAAGGAAAGCATAATAATTACAGAATTTTGCAGCTGGAAAGGATTTTAGAGATTCTCTTGGTCAACTCCCTTACTTTGCAGAGGAAGAACAGGTCTGAAGAAAGAAACTATTTTAAGAGATTCCCAACTTTAGTTTCTATAGAAGAAACAATCTGGAAAAAAACCATAGAGAACTGAATTTATCCCTTATTGTCAGTGCCATCCATCTCCTGGTTTTTCCTTGATCTTAATGCACTTTACCACTATCTAGATCACTTTTGAATTGATAGCCACACACCTTCTTAAAAAGCCGTAGTGAGTAAACAGTTTCCTTCACATAATTTTGGGCCAAATTTATGTCATGACTACTTTTTGTTAACCTGGCACCTGAACAGCTAAAAGGAGAGAGGAACTTGGTTGTGTTAGCCAGCAGAATATTTGCAGGTCAGACATTGAGGGAAGACATGACCAAGGGGCATCACAGGGAAAAAAGCAATTCTCCAACTCCCACCCAAAGTTCTCCCTTCTCTCTGAGGCAAAGTCCCATTTATCTTCTCCTCCAGTCCCTGTAAAACTGAAAGGGAAGTGATCCATTTATCTATGGACTTGAAGTGTAAGGCCCTTTCCCAGGGGACTTACACTAAGCCCTGACCAACCAGTGGATGTCTCTCATGGCTTGGTACAGAAACACACATTCAGGGTCACTGAGGCAGCTAAGCCTGGGAGAAAGATCCAAGGGCCTCCAATTCATAAGGACTCCTCATTCTAGTCATGGAGTCACTTCAGTGGCCAATGGTCTTAATTTGACTGAACACTCAAAATCTTTAAATCCTTAAAAAAACCCAACCCCCTGGCTTTATAAGCCTTCCATGGTACATGTGATCTTAGTTTACTCCTGAATAAAATGGGGAAGCAGCCTAAGCTTGAGGTCATAGAAGGTCCCATTCTTTAAAACAGCAATCTTGCCTTCTGTTACCCCTGAAAACTTGCTATCTCCCATGTGCCCTGCCCTATTGTTACTTTACTTCAATAATTCTTTAAGACATAGATTCACATAGCTTTATCATTAGATTTTTGTTTATTGAAACAACTGGCCAAGAGAGGCTCCCAACAACACTTACCTCAGGGTCACAGGGTAACAAATGCTCCAGGGAGAAACACTGCCTGGAATTCCAAATGGAGTTACCTCTCAACAACTAAGTGCCTTGTTGCTACTACCTATGTGCCTTCTGAGTCACCTCAGCTTATTTCCATTCACATTCAAGCCCTGTAGACATCAGTGGCAATTGGAGTCTGTCACTAATCAAAGGTAGTATATGGTCCTTGGGTTGTTTTTATTTTTGTTTTTAACAGTCGTGGAGTCAATATAGCTATAGATACTATAAGAGGATTATTGTACATCCTTGAGCCCCACTCGTAAAGTCTCCAGATGAGTATTCTACTTCTTAGAATTTTTGAAAACAGATGATGAGAAAGGACTGATGATAATGGTGAAGAGGGAGAGGGGTTGAAGAAGGAAGATGAATGAAGAATCAGCATTCTTTAGCACAATACTTTGCTTCCAGTGTTTTTGATGGGGGGAGGATAGAGGAGGGGATGGTAGCACTTATCAAAGAAGCAAAACACAAAAACCAAAGACCCAGAAGCACCATACAGCTTTCACTGGAGAACTGAAGATCTAATGGTCTAACTTGGAAAAGAAAACAAGTGGGAAACCAGACCAGGTAGTTCATTGTGACTTCAAGTGAATAGTCTGTACTTTGTCTACTAGGGCTACCTGTGACAGCCATTAGTATAGGATTTAGAGCTGAAAGGGACCATAGGACTCGTCTAGTTCAGTCCCTCATTTAAAAATGGAGAAAACTGACCATCGAATACTGAACTGAGCTAGAAGAGACCTTGGGTGCATAAGAACATAGTGGAGAAGAAATCAGACTCTGAATTTGGACTCGTTCAGGGGAGAGGCATTTCAGAGATCCTATAGATCAATCTCCTCATTTTACATATGACGAAACTGAGGCCCTGAAACATTGCTTCCTATGATCACACAAGCATTAAGTAACAACATCTACACTTGAGTCCAGGTCTTCTGATGACAATCCAGTGCTTTTTCCACCATCTAATGGCCCATGGCTTTTTATTGTTACTCTTTGGTCCAGATCTACAATTTTACCAACAATATTACCAATAATTTATAGTATTAGAGAGCTGCCTGTGGGCACCAAAATGTTAACTGATTTGCCCATAGTCATGTATAAATAACTAGTATGCATCAGAGGTACTTCTTAACTGAAGTCTTCCTGACAGCAATACTGTCTTAGTGGACAATGATATTTGGGGAAATCAATAGTAATTTGGTTTCAGTTTTAAGGTCAGAGTTCTAGAGCTGGAAGGGACCTCAGAGAAGACCTAGTCCACCCCCTCATTTTACATGAAAAAACTGGGGCCCCCAAAGATTAAGCGACTCTGTTAGCCAAAGTCAGACAGGTATTAAGTACTGACCTGGGATTTTAACCCAGGACTTCCAACTCCTAATCCTGCACTCTTTATATCATATCACACTTTTATTTGAGTAACGTATCAACTGGAGGATGTATTGTATGTACTCAACACAAAATGATCTCTTCTTTTTTGTTTTAGAAACAAATTGGACATTATTAGGCACTTCCTCAGAGAATTCCTAATGAAATAAACTAAGACTCTAAGGAATGACCATTTCTTCACTCAATGTAATGAATTTTTTTTTGAATAATGACCCCAAAGGATAATTTCTCCCAAAATGAACAAAGGTTTTCAGGTGGGAAAGTATGAATCAAAAATTAAAATATTAAATAACCCATTAAAACCATGATAGTTCTATTCATCTTGAAGGAAAACTCCCTGGAAGTCTTGCTGTGCATAGGTAGACTTTCTTTCAGGGTTCTTTCTTCAGCAGGAAGTTTCTTCAAAAAGAAAACAAAGATGGTGATTAGAAAACAATTGAAAAGTCCCAAGGTACAACAAAAGAACCCCAGGTAACCACTGAGGGATCTCAGGTTACAATGGAAGATTCCCAGGACCTGATTTGAAATCAAGCTTGGCTCCACAGGTTTTCTAATATACTCTTTAACTATCAAAACCAGAGAGATGGGGTAAGCTAGAGTTTAGGGTCAGGAACACAAGCTCTTCAAACTTCATTCTAAAGGCTCAAATGTATATTGTGGGTTTTATTTCAAATTTACAAATAGATTCATTTTTACCATTGCACTCATGAGTCATGTTTTTCTCAGTTTTTGGCTCAGTCCCTAGGAGACAGAAACTCAGGAAGTTAACTCTTTCTAGGACTGCATGTAGAGTTTTGTAGAGTTGCCTTTGGAATCAGGAAGAACTGTGCTTACAACATACCTACTAGCCGTGTGGTCATAGGAAAAGTCACTCATCATCTTGGATCCTTAGTTTTATTATCTGTAAAACAGCAAAAGAATAAAAAATCCTGTAGCACAAGGAGTATTGGAAGTATCTTGTAGTACTGAGCTGATCAAATGAAATCTTCTATGTACAGTGCCTTGCAAACTTAAAGCACTATAGAAGTATCAGTGATTATGATTGTTGACCCAGGGCACTGCTTACCCCTGGTGGCTGTTTTTGTCATCACTATGGAGGGAAGGCTTTAGGACATGAGTAGGTCTTTGTGGAATAGGCACTGAAATTCTCTGCCAGAATCATGGGCTCAGCTGAAGCATCCCACTAGCCTGCTAACCATCTTCATGAGGGGGGCTGAATAACCTAGGGGTTGGCATACACAACCTTTCACCTCTGAGTTTCAAATGCAGGAAGATAGTGACTGAAATTAATTTGATGACTTACTGGCAGAGTTGCTCAATAGCCTCAGAAAAATCTCATGATGTCTGCCCTCCGTGAGAACCTTCCCTCCAGAGTTCTCAAAGCATTAGACACAGACTGGTCCTTGAGATATGGCAGTGAGATCATGTGAGAGCTATCATATTCTAGGCACAAATGAAGAAACAGGAGCTTGGATCCATTTCTTAGATTAGGAATTTTCTTTTCATTCCATTGAGTCACCTAAGAAACTCTTCCTCTAAGCTGTTAGTGATTCCTGGACCAAATCCTTCAAGAATTCATTCTAAAGGGAAGGCAAAAAATTCCAATCAAGACTGGCACCTGAACATAGCACTTAGATTCCTCAAATATATTTCAACAAAAAGCTGAAATTCTGTGAAATCAGATAACAATCAATAAAACTAATGAGAAACCACAGTAATTAGCTGTCTATTCCAGTACTGCACAAAAAATTAGCTAGAAGACGCAGACAACAGGAAAAGACACTGTTAGCAAAGTCTGTGCCAGTTCAGGCAAACAAGACAGCAGCCTCCCAGGATGAACAGAGATGAGTCAGAGACACATGTTGCATGTATGTGTCTGGAGGTAGGAAAAGGAAAAGAGATTCCCCCAAGAAAATCCCAGGGTGGTCAGAAATCACCAAGGTGATTAGAAACTATAGAAGGGACTTTGGAAGTCCATGGGCATGATTATGTTCAGACTGGAACAGCTCAAGTACCTAGCAATTCTAAGGCCCCTAGCACTTAGTCATGAGATGCCAGAGAGCCCTACATATCCAGTAATCTGAACTTCAAAGACTTAGGGGCACTTAACCACTGGAGGTAGAGGTCAGAGCAGCAGGAACCCATGTGAATTAGAGGGAAACCAAGCAGGGCTAACTACTCCACCCAAAAGAACAGCAAGGATCAGAGCCTGACCCTACCAAAAAGCCTCAGTTTAGGAAATAAAGCTGATAACTATAGTCATATGAAAAAATACTCTAAATCACTATTGATTAGAGAAATGAAAATTAAAACTATTCTAAAGTACCACCTCATGCCTATCAGATTGGCTAACATGACAAAAAAAGGAAAATGATAAATGTTGGAGAAGATGTGGAAAAATTGGAACACTAATGCATTGCTGGTGGAGTTGTGAACCGATCCAACTATTCTGGAGAGCAATTTGGAACTATACTCAAAGGGCTATAAAACTGTGCATACCCTTTGATCCAGAAATATCAATACTAGGTCTGTATCCCAAAGAGATCATTAAAAAAAGGGAAAAGGACTGATGTGTACAAAAAATATTTTTAGCAGCTCTTTGTAGTGGTAAAGAATTGGAAATTAAAGGGATGTCCATCAATTGGGGAATGGTTGAACAAGTTGTGGTATGTGAATGTAATGGAATATTATTGTTTCATAAGGAATGATGAGCAGGCAGATTTCAGAAAAATCTGGAAAGACTTACATGAACTGAAGCTGAGTGAAATGAGCAGAACCAGGAGAACATTGTACACAGTAACAGCAACATTGTATACAGCAACAGCAACATTGTAACAATGACCAGCTTTGACAGGCTTAGTTCTCAGCAATACAATAATCTAAGACAATTTCAAGGGTCTCATGATGGAAAAGGCTATCCACATTCAGAGAAAGTACTATGGAATTTAAATGCAGATCATATTTATTTTATTTCTTGTGATTTTTTTCCCCTTTTGTTATGATTCTTTTTTCACAACATGACTAATGTGGAAATATGTTTAATATAATTGTACATGTAAAGCCTATATCAGATTGCATGCTGTATGGGGGGGGGAGTGGAGGCAAGGAGAAAATAATTTGGAACTCAAGATCTTGTAAAAATGAATGTCAAAAACTATTTTTACATGTAATTGGAAACAATTAAACACTATGAAGTGTGGGGGAAATGTGAATAAAGCTGGAAAGATGAGTAACCTAAAGAAAGCACAATCTACTATTCAAAGAAATTAGTGTAGATCTAGGGATCCTTCAAAAGAAGATCAGAGTAACTCTATGACAATTGCAAGGAAAAAAATGCACTTTCCACAGGAGTGATATGAATTCTTAGAAATGAAGCAAGACATTAAAAATCAAATAAAAGCTCCAGAGGAAAGAATTGGGAGAAGAATAGTTTTTAAAAAGATATAGGTAATTCTTACCAAAGTAATGGTCACTCTGAAAACTAGACTAGATCAAACAGAAATCAATGATTCCTTGGGACAGCAAAAAAAAAAAAAAAAAAAATTAAAGTAAAATCAAAAGATTGAAAAAAAAGAAAATATAAGATACTTTATATCAAAAATGTCTAACCTGGAAAAAAATTAAGGAGAGAAAAATTTAAGAATTAGTAGATTTCATTTAAAAATGATTTAAAAATTGGCAGGAATTGGGCATAGGCCAATATATTAAACCATATGCCAAGATAAGGTCAAAATGGATACATGACCTAGATATAAATAGAAATATAACAAAATTAAAACACAGAACATATTATTTATCACACTCATGGAGAGGAGAATAACATGAAGAAACAAGAAACAGAGAGCATTTTTGAGGTATAAAATGGATAATTATTACTATTTTAAATTTTAAAATTGTTGTATAAATAAAACCAAAGGAGCCACAATTGGAAAGAAGGCAGAAAACTGGGGGGGGGGGGGGGGAAACTTTCATAGACAATCTCTCAGAAGAAGGTCTCATTTCTTAAAATATATCAAGAACTTCACAAAATTTATAAGAATATAAGTCATACCACAATTGATAAAGAGTCAAGGGATATGAACAGGCAGATTTTTATGAAGAAATCAAAACTACATATAATCGTATAAAAAATACTTTAAATCATTATTGATTAGAAAAGTGAAAATAAAAACAACTCTGAGACAGCATCTTACACTTATCAGATTGATTAAAATCATAGATGTCCTTTAATTGGGGAATGACTAAACAAGCTATGGTATAAGATTGTGATGGGATACTACTGTGATATAAGAAATGATGATCTGGTTGACTTAGAACAACATGGAAAGACTTGGACCTGTGAAGGAAGATGTTATTCACCTCTAGAAAAAGAACTGACAAATAGAAATATGTATAGTATGGTCTTACTTATATGTATATGTGTATATACATATGCATGTATGCTTATAGATATGTATATATATTTGCATTTAATTGGACCCTTCTGTAAACAGGGGTGGGGGGGGTGGGAAAGAGGGAAAAAATAAGATAAAAAGTACCCAGCAAAGAACAAAAGAAAACCTAGAAAGAAGCACAGAAAAGTTGGGTGACTTTGAAAACAATGTGTGGTATTTATTACATAGGTTTTCTTGAAACTGAAAGTTATTTCTTTTATATTGAATCCTCTCATATGTTCTATTGTGTACATAAAAATGTCCTTTTTCAAAAAAAATTTTTAAAAAAAGAATTTTTAAAAAATATTTAACCCTAAATACTATATTTCAAGAAATCATAAGAGAAAATTGCCTATATCTAGGACAAAGTGAAGACAGAAAGAAATGTATCAATCACTCCTGTAACAAACCCTAAAAGGAAAAGCTCTGGGAATGTCATCACCAAAATACAGAACTCCCAAATCAGAGGTAAAAAGAACATTGCAAGCAACCAGAAAGAAGCAGCTCAAGTACCAAGGAACTATAGTCATGATCACATAAGACCTGGCATCTTCTGCTAAAAATGGGAAGAGATCTTGTAATGCAATATTTTAAAAACCGAATGATATAACTTAAAACCAAGAATTACTCTGAAAATTTGTGTATAATCCTAAAGGGAAAAATAGTAAATAGAATAAAGGATTTTGAAGAATTTCTGATGAAGAGATGAGCAGTGAGTAGGAACTCTGAAATACAGATATGAGTTAAGGAAAACCTAAAAAGACAAATTTATTTGAACTGGAAGGGGCTATATGATGATGCAGTGCTAACATTTTAATATGAGAAGAAGAAACAAATGTCCTTTCAGAAGCTTAATGTCTTCAAAGGGTATTAAGGGAGTTTGAAAACAGAAATGGATATTCTTGGGGTGGACCAATTCTGTTCCAAGGATTTTAAAAGAGAAAGAGAAGGGAGGGTAAAAGGAATACACTAGTATAGAAATGAAGAAGCCAGGGCAAGAAGTTATTGCTCATAATCGGATTGTGTGAGGAGAGAATACAAATATGGAGGAAGGGGTTGGGGAAGCAGGCATCAGATGAACCTCAATCTTATCTGAATCAGATGGAGGAAGGTTGAGTATACATAAACACACAGTTTAGGGTAGAAAATGTCAGCCTCAACAGGGAAACAAGTGGAGTTAGAGGCAAGATGTTAGGGTAAGAAGAAGTTTAATACTAGAGAGAGAGGAAACAGCCACATACAAAACAGTTTCTGATCCTGAAGAAGAGATAATAAAGGAAAAAAGAAAATAAATTGAAACCCCAGAGAGGTGCCCATTAACAATTGAATAGCTGAACAAAACATGGTATATGAATGCAAGTGAATATTATTTCATTGTAAGAAATTATTAAAAAGATGATTTCAGAGAGTCCTGCGTAGTATGACGTTAAGTAAAGTCAGAAGAATCAGGAGGGCAAATTATTGAAAGCTAACAATATTGTAAAACAAAACAAAAAAGTTCTGAAAGAATTAAGAACTCTGATCAATATGATGACCAGCTATATTTCCAGGGGACCTATGAATAAGCATGCTTCTCACCTCCTGAAAGAGAGGTGACCGACCCAGAGTGCAAAAAAGAGACATTCATTTTTGGACATAGCTGCTGGATGGTTTTTTTTTTTTTTTTTGCTTGATTATACTTAGTAGTTACAAGGGGTTTTTCCTTTCTTGGTTTTTATTAATAGGGGAAGAGAGACTTTAGTGATGTCAAAAAAAGATGGTCATTGCATCATTTTTCTAATCGGGACAGAAAAACACAAAAGTGTGTACAGAAGGAAGCATAGAAAAGCAGGGCAATTTTGAAAGTGTATGGAATTTATTTTTTTTAAAGCAAGCAGTATGAGAGATTCATAGTTTCATAAACAATATCCTTTTGTCTTCTATAATTTTTATTTTGGTGATTAAATTCAGGATTTTAAAAAATAAAAAGAAAGTCCATAAATTCATCAAAGTTCAAATAACACCTTTTCTACATACACACACACACACATACTTACACACACACATACATACACCCACACGCACACATACACACACACACACACACACACACACACACACACACATACACACAGGAAAGTTTGGGTATATACTCCTTTGGCTC
This sequence comes from Notamacropus eugenii, assembly GCF_028372415.1. Lineage (NCBI taxonomy): Eukaryota > Metazoa > Chordata > Mammalia > Diprotodontia > Macropodidae > Notamacropus > Notamacropus eugenii. The sequence continues at coordinate 7,647,106 of NC_092877.1, forward strand.
CCAGCTCCTCTATCAGCAGCTTTTACTAAGATGTTGGAGTTCAAAATTAAGCCCAATTTCTTTCTCTCCTTCCTGAACATGGCTCCTCTTGGGGAAAAAAAGCTCAATTACAATTTAGAGAAAGGAAAGGCTGGTCAGAGAAGACCTTTACTAGTGAGTTTCCAACCTGTAAGCCAACGGGAATCTATTTTATTTTTTGTCAGTTCCCTTTCACTACAATTAAATCCACAATGGATCCTTTGTGGTCAATTACCTAGCAAGGCTTTCATTACCCTCTCAAGCTTCACCCTGGCCCTCCTGGTTTGACTGTAACAGCAATCACTTTACTCGCCTGCACGCACTGTATAGCACAGTCACGCTGATCTACTTCTTGTTCCTCATACACAACCTTCCAGTTCTCTCTCCTTCAGCACTGGCTGTCCTCCATGCATGGAATTTACTTTTTCCTCACCTCTGCCTCTTGGAATTCATCTCAACCTCCACCTTCTGTTTGAAGCGTTTTCTGGGATTGCTGAGGATTAGTGAAATAAATATGTATTCTTAAAAATTAAAAAGCAAAAAAAAAACCAACCCCAAACAAGCCAAACTAACCAAAAATAAGCACAAAGAAGAAATCTTGAAAATTTGAGGAACAGATAAATTAGAAACCAAAAAGAATATGGAAGTGACACACAAAAATAAAAACTGGTTATTGGAAAAGACTAATAAATTAATAAACTTGTGTTCAATTTGATTAAAAATAAAAGGGAGATGCAGCAGGCTGGGCCAATATAATAAAAATGACAATTCTATCTAAGCTGATTTTACTTATTTAGTACCACAACAATCAAACTACCAAAAATTATTTTATAGAGCTAGAAAAAAATAATAAAATTCACCTGAAAAAAAAAAAGGTCAAGGATATCAAGGAAATCAACGGAAAAAAGTGAAAGAATGGTTTAGCCATAGATCTCAAACTTTACTATTAAGCAGTAATTATCAAAACAAACTGGTAGATAGAGTGGTGGGTCAGAAGAATAGATTAGGTGCATATTACATTGCAGTAAATGATGATAGTAATCTAGTATACGATAAACTCAAAGATCCAAACTTTTGGAACAAAAACTTATTATTTGACAAAAACTGCTGGGGAAATGGGAAAACAGTATGGTAGAAACTATGTACAGACCAACATTTTACACCATATACTATGATAAGGTCAAAATGGATTCCTGATCTACACATAAAGGATGATATCATAAGCAAATGAGGAGAGCATGGAATAGTTTGTGTGTCAGATCCATGGAGAAAGGAAGAATTTAGAATCAAAGAAAATATAGAGAGCCTTAAAAAATGTAAAATAGATAATTTTGATTATATAAAATTAAAAAGTTTTTGCACAAACAAATCCAGTACAGTCAAAATTAAAAGAAAAGCAGAAAACTGGGGAAAAATTTTTTTGCAACAAGTGTCTCTGATAAAGGCTGTATTTCTCAAATATATAGAGAACTGAGTCAAATTTATAAAACTACAAGTCACTCCCCAATTGATAGGTGGTCAAAGGATATGGATAGGAAGTTTTCAAAGAAAACAAATCTATCTTTAGTCATATAAAAAATGCCCTGAATCATTATTGATTAGAAATTACAGATTAAAACAACCTTGAGATATCATTTTACACCTACTAGATTGGCTAAAATGATTGAAAGGGAAAGCTACAAATGTTGGAGAGGATGTGGAAAAACTGGGACACTAAGTCATTATTGGTAGGCTTGTGAACTGATACAACCATTTTGGAGAGTGAACTGGAATTATGTCCAAAAAGTTATTAAACTACCTATACCCTCTTACCCAGAAATACCACTACTACGTCTATTTCTAAAGATGATTAGGGAAAAAGAAAAAAGAGCCTATAGGTTCCAAAATGTTTATATAGCACCTTTCTTGTGCTGTCAAAGAACTGGAAGTTGCAAGGAATGCCCATCAATTGGAGAATGGCTGAACAAGTTCTGGTATCTGATTGTGATGGAATGATATTGTACTATAAGAAATGATTAGCTCAGTGATCTTAGAAAAACATGGAAAGACATGCATAAAATAATGAAGCATAAAATGAGCTGAACCAAGAGAACATTGTATAAAATAACAGCTGTATTGTTTTAAGTGAATAAGTTTTGAGCGAATAAGCTATTTTGACTATTATAAGTTATTTTGACTATTAAATACCCAAATTAAGTATAAAGGGCATATGAAGAAAGACACTATCGGCATCCAGAGAAAGAAATGATAAATAGAAGTATGCATAGAATAATTTTACATATATAAGTATATGCATACATACATACACATATCTATTTGTGTTTAATGGTAGCCATGTTTAGGGCAGAGGAGGGGAGGAGGTGGGGAAGAAAAAGAGGGGAAAAATTAACATGATAATTCAAAAATTATTTTTTATTGTAATTTTTTGTTTAATATGTTGTAAATTTGAAAAGAAAAGCAAGTTTTGCATAATAGATTTGCTGTTTCATGTAGAATCATCGTTTTTATTGTACTTTGTTAGGGAAATACTTTTTTAATCCATAAATTAAGAATAAAATAGCATTAAAAAAAATGCAGGCTCACAAGGTAGCCTTAGACCCTGGGAGTAGCAGCTGCCTTCTGGGAGTCCTAACCCATGAGTCTGAGTACAAACTGGGGGAGTAACCAGAGAGTTAGTGCTAAATCCACTTAGCCTCAAATTAAAAAAAATCTCATTGCAACAACAACACATTTTACATATATATTATAAAAACTTAGATATGCACATGTTAAATGTGAGCTTCCTGAGGGCAGAGATTATTTTTAGTCTTTGCATCCCAAACATTTAGTGCATGCTTGGCATTTAGCAGGTGCCTAATATATGTTTGTTGATTGATTGATAGTAGTAGCTAATATTTATATGACCCTTAAGATTTGCAAAGCACTTTATGAATATTATCACATTTGATTCTCAAAAACCTTCAAACCTACCCTATAAGGGAGGTGCTATTATTTTCTTTATTTTACAGATGAGGAAACTGAGGCAGACAGAGGTTAGGTGACTTAGTCATACAGATACCAAGTGTCAGAGGTAAGATTTTACCTCAAGTCTTCCTAACTCCAGGTCCAGTGCCCTTACCCACAACACCATCTAGATGCCTCTTGATAATTAGAAATAACTTGCATGGGGCTTTAAAGTTTATAAATAACTTTATATATACTAATGCACTGGAATCTAATAACAACTCTCTGGATTGAGCAGTTGAGGGATTTTTTATTCCCATTTCAGAGAGGGAGGAAACTGAGGTTCACAAAAAAATTAAATGGTACATTGGAAAGAGTTTTGCTCTGGGATTCCATTTAGTATCTATTTAACCATGGACAAATCATTTCATCTCTCTGGATCTCAGGTTCCTTATTTAAAAAAAAAAAAGAGTCTCCAACTGACAAATGGTCAAAGGATATAAGGAGGCAGTTTTCAGAGGAAGAAACGAAAGCTATCTATAGTCATATGAAAAAATGCTCTAAATCACAATTGATGAGAGAGATGGAAATCAAAACAACTCTGAGACACCACATCACATCTATCAGATTGACTAACATGACAGAACAGGAAGATGATAAATGTGAGAGAAGATGTGGGAGAGTTGGAACACTAATTCATTGTTGGTGGAGCTGTCAGCTGATCCAACCATTCTGGAAAGCAATTTGCAACTATGCCCAAAGGGCTACAAAAATGTGCATATCCTTTGATCTAGCAATATCACTTCTAGGACTGTATCCCCAAGAGATCATAAAAATGGGAAAGGGTCCCACATGTACAAAAATATTGATAGCAGCACTCTTTGTGGTGGCCAAAACCTGGAAATCAAGTGGATGCCCATCAACTGGGAAATGGCTGAATAAATTATGGTATACTAATGAAATGTAATACTATTGTGCTGTAAGAAATGATGAACAGGAAGACTTCAGAGAGGCCTGGAAAGGTTTATATGAACTGATGATGCTGGGAGAAAGGAGCAGAACCAGGAGAAATTTGTATGCTGCAACAACCCCAGTGTGTGAAGAATTTTTCGGGTAGACTTAGCATTTCATTGCAATGCAAAGACTTAAAAAATTTCCGGTGGTCTCTTAAGGCCAAATGGTTCCCACATCCAGAGAAAGAACTATGGAATTCAATGGCAGAATGAACTGATCATTTTCTTTTGTGTTACGTTTTGTTTTGTTTTATGGTTTCAACCATTCATTTTTATTCTTCTGTGCAACATGACTAAGATGAAAATGTATTTAATAGGAATGTATGTGTAGAACCTATATAAAATTGTATGCTGTCTCAGGGAGGGAGTGGGGAAGTAGGAGAGAGGAAGAGGAAGGGAGGGGAAGAAATCTAAGATATATGAAAGTGATTGTAGAACACTGAAAACAAATAAAATTAAAAAATTAAAAAAAAAATTTAAAAAATATATAAAAAGAGAATGGGACTTAGATGGCCTCTAACGTCTTTTCCAACTTTGATGTTCTATGTCCTAAGGTTCCTTTCACTCCATGAGGACCACAAAGAGATCAAAGAAGGAATAAACACAAAGATGACCCTTGGATCAGAGAACAAATGTTCAGAATAGACTGAAAGGGAAGAGAATTAATAGAGAGAAGAAGGTAAAGAAATTCTTAGAATAAGATTGAGAAAACTTTTTTAAAAACCTACCAAATAAAAGGAGTTGGGGAGGAGCAGAAGAGGGCAGATTTTTAAATAAATAATTAACTGAAAGAGACAAGGAAGGAGAGAAGAGAGAAAGAATTTGATAACTAAGTAAGAGAAAGGAAAATAAATTGATAAATAAACCTCTAAATGAATGAACAATGGACAAACAGAAAGGGGAGTAAGATGAGGGGAAAGAGAGCCTGTGGTTGTATCAAAGTAATTTCTAAAAAAAGCTAACTGTAGGGCCAGGGTATTAATTTAAAGCAGGAATAGGAACAAAAAAGTTCCTTTTTAAAAAAAGCAATGCTGGAGACACAAATGGAGGAAAACATTAACATAATTTATAATCATAAATATAAATGGGTTAAATAATGCAATAAAAGAAAAAGAGTGGCAGTATGCATAAGAAAACAAAACTTGACAATCTGCAAAATAAAAAACAAAAATTGTTTGCAAAAAAGGCATCTAAATGGCAAAAATATACACAGAATTAAAATGTAATGGTGGAATAAAATTTAACACCAGTTGTGAATAAAAAAGGTGAGGAGTTTAAAAAATACCATCAGAGAAAGCAAAAATTAAAATTCATAATCTCAAAACAGATAAAGATAACAGATAAGAAAATTATGCTACACTTAAAGAAACCATGGTCAATGAACTGATATCAACATTAAATTTATGGGATCAAAATAGAATAGCATTTAAATTAATCAAGAAAAAAGAGGGTGGTGCAATAATAGTAGAAGATAAGAATATTTCTCTTGCAGAATTGGGAAAATCTAACAGTAAGAAAACAAAAGGCAAAATGCAATATGTCCCAAAAGCCTCAGAGCAGTTTTAAGCTTTAATAACTTCAGAAACATAGTACTACAAATTTACAAATATATTTGGAAGTTTCAATATTTAAGTATCTTTTATACTCATCCAGTTTTTGAATAATAAAATATAATTTTAATTTCATTTTCTGGATGATATTTTGTCACACTGGTGAATTTGGTAGAGGAGGGCCTCTTCCTTGGCTACCTCCCTCACCTGAGCTATCTCCATTAGACTTTTCCTTGTAGGGTCATATCAGAAGTATTATATATATCACATGTACATTGAATCTTGTTTACTGCAAGATCATAAGGCTAGGATTACAAATGTAATTATTTTAGTCAGTGAGCAGCAGCTGATGAAAGTTTTTACAACTTTTTACAAAGTTTAAGAATTAACTAGAGTGATGTATATAGTACAAGATAGTTGTTATGTTAAATTTTAATAAGAAATATGTCAACATCTTATAATGTTAAATAATTAACCTTTCCATGGTTGTTAGCAATTCTGTGGTATTTATATCTCTGACGTTATTAAAGTTTAAAATTGCACTGACTTGTGGGGTACCTTGTACAGCACTGAATAAACTGCTGGAGGTTTATGTCATTTTGTAAAAACAACAAACAAGCAATGGTGGTGGTGAAATCTGATCTAGATGGATTTAGAAGAGAATTCTATAAAACACTTAAAGAATATATGTGTTTGTCAGTACTAGGTTAGGCGACTTAGTCACACAGAAACTAAGTGTCAGAGGTAAGATTTTTACCTCAATATTCACATAGTAGGGCATAGAGGAATTGTAAATAAATGTTAAAGGGCATGAATACTAAACACATACTTTACAGACTCTAATGACTCTAGCCATCATTTCAGGGAGCAAAACAAAAGACACAGATCTAAAAGGAGACATAATTTTTAAAATCCTAAAATCCTAAAAAATGAGAGTGCTAAGAAACAAATCATATAAACAATTAGTAACCATATGAAAAATAATGATAATGATAAATTTATGGGATATAGCTAAAGCAATCCTCAAAAGAGAAATTATGTTCTTAAAACATACACTGAAAAAATATACAAGAGGAGGATTATTGGACCAAATATGTATTTTTAAATATTAAAAAGCAATAAAATAAACTACTCAAAAATAAATGAAAAGAATAATCTTGAAAATTTGAGGAATAGAGAAATTGGAAACCAAAAAAGAATATGGAAGTGATAAACAGAATTAAAAACTGATTCTTTGAAAAGACTAATAAAACTGATTAACTTTTATTCCACTTGATTAAAAATAAAGAAAAGAAAAAAACAAATTATTAAAACAAAAAATAAATAAGAAATTGCAACAAAACCAGAAAAAATTAGAAGAGTTGTCAGATTATTACATAACACAGTTATATGTTAACAAAACTGAGAACACAAAGAGATTTCTTTAAAATACAAAACATCCATCTAATAAAATACCTAATAGAAATCTTAAGTTATCCAGTCTCAGAAAAGGAAATAGAATTAGCTATAAAGTAAATACCAAGGGGGAAAACCACCCTGGATTGAGATGGATTTACAAAAGAATTCTATACATTTAAAAAGGAATAATTAATGCTTATGTTACATAAATTGTTCTCAAAAATTTAAAAGGTTTTATTTTTTATCAGACTCCTTCAGTGAGATAAATGTTGTTATAAAGGAAGAGGAAAGTAAAGAAAACTAGAGCTCAATATAATTAATGAGTAATAATTCAAAATTTTAAAATAAAACCCCAGCAAAAAGATTGCAGAAAATTATTTTAAAAAATAATAAATAATGATGTTGTTGGATTTATACCAAAGTTGGAAGGATGATTTAGTATTAGGAAAACAATGCATATAATTAAACATGTTAAAAACAAAAACATCTAATACCACATGCTATTTCAATAGATGAGGTCAAATAAAAAAAAATCTTTGTATTCAATATCTCTTCTGAGGGTTTGCTGTCTAAGCTACTTAAAAAACTAAATGAAATATAGAAAACCAAAAGCTATTCCCCTATTGTTTTTGCGTTTGTCCTTCTTTCTCAAAGAGGACCATGACATCAAGATGATGACATGACTTGCAATTGACTTTGATTTAAGTGAGGGAGGCTTGTGCAAGGTCACCAATCTCACTTTCTTCTCCTGAGCCATTTGGGTCCAGTGGCCTGATATTAGTCAAGATGACTGGAGATGACCCAGAATGCAATGTGAGACCCTGGCCCTTTCAGACTAAGTCTTATCACATTCTCATATTCTCCTATAGTGAACTAATCAAGAACTAAAAGATTTGCAAATTATTAACAAGCTTATGAAAAAAGCTCCAAATCACTACTAACAAAGAGAAACACAAATAAAACCAATTCTGAGGTTTCACCTCACACCCAGAAAATTGACATGGATGACAAAAGAATGGAATAGTTAATATTATAGAAGCTATGGAAATGCCTTTTTAGGGAAGCTGTGAATTGATATAACATTTTAGAAAGTAATTTAGAATTATGCAAATATGATGATTAAACTTCATACCCTTAGACTCACAGATTCCTCTTTTGGGCACATGCCTCAAATAAGTCATTGACAAAAAGGAAAGAGTCTCTCTTTACACCATAATATTTATAGTATCACTCATTATGGTAGCAAAGAATTGGAAATCAGGTAGGAGCCCAATGATTGAGGAAGAGGCAAACAAATGGTGATACATGAACATAATGGAAGATCACTCTTCTGTAAGAAATGACAAACACGATAAATCCAAAGAAGGACAGAAAAGTCTATGGACTGGTGTAAAGTAAGAAGACCAGGGAGATAACACACACAATGAGTGCGATAAGGTCAATGGAGAGAACAACAATGAAACAGCTGAAAACTGAATGTTGCAAATCTTTCATGATCACACAAGGTTCCAAATAAGAGATGAAAAGATACCTCTCCACTTGCCCCTATCTCTGTGAAGAAGGTGGAGACCTATGGGTGTCAGAAATAATATTAATTGTAAATATATTGTAAATAATTGTAATTAATTTTAAATTGTATTGTAAATACATATTGTATTTGTATTGTAAATTTTTTGTAAGTAATATTAAACTTTTTCAATGCATCATTTTGTTTTGTTGACTTATTTCTCTTTTTTAGTCTTTGTTATAAAGGCATGGCTGTTGGGGAGGGGGTAGATGAGGCACACAGGGGGAAGTGTAGGTGATGCAAGAACACAAGAGCAATAATGAACTACTTAAATAAAGAGTAAAGAATCCTTGGCAAAGGTGGATTCTTAGGATTGGGGAACAGACTCTTATGGAAGATACCTTCATTTTGAGGTCTTATTTCCTGCCCTTCAAATATTGAAGTCATCTGGAAAGTACACCCCTTACTTGATCCCTTGCCACCAAATCTCAGACCTGAATTAAATGCCATCAGCCCTGGAGTCACAGTGAGATAGAAAGGAGGTGGAGTGTCCATTTAAAAGGCAATGACACAAGGACACTCCATATCAGCTTTCCTCAATTGTTTACCCAGGAGACAAATGAAAGTTTTCTCTATGGGATGTAGCATAGCATGGAAGACTTCTTAAGATCAAACTCTTTCTCCAGATATTGGATGTTTTTGACATTATTTTTGTATATAATCAACTGCAAACATGGTACCAAAGAAGAGACCAGCTGAATAAAGGTGAATTTCCTGGATCTCCCTTGGAAGGCAAGAAATATTTTCTTTGAATTTGTTGATCAATCAATCAACAAATTTATCAAGGGCCTATGATGTGCTAAGCATTGTGTCAGGCCCCAGGTGACAATAATGACTGGAAGCCAAGAGGATGGGGAAAGGGGGTTACAAGATGATAACAAATTACTTTTACTTGTGACTTTAACAATACTTGCCAGATTTAAGAGAGGCCTTTGCCATTTACAGCCTGTAGAGTCTAGAGCAAATTGCTTCACCTCTTCTAGACTCATTCTCCTTATCTATTAAATTAGGAGTGGGATTGTCTGACCTCTAAGGCTCCTCCTAACTCTATGATCTTATGATTCTAGGTTTTATCAATGATAACATTACAAATGGGCCACTTTGGGGGGTGGAGCCAAGATGGCAGAGTAGAAAGATGCATATATTCTAGTGCTTCCCCCACAGCCCACAAAATACCTGTGAAAAATGACTCTCAATGAATTCTAGACAAGCAGAAGCCACAGAACAACAGAGTGAAAGAGGTTTCCAGCCAAGGGTAACCTGGAAGGCCGACAGGATAGGTCTATCTTGTGGGATTCTGAGCAGAGCAGACCTCAGCCCTGGCTGTGTGGCACTGGGAAGAACAGGACCTGAACAGACTTCCGGGGCAGAATTCCCAGCAGAGAGGGTCCCACATTCTTCAACCCACAAGTGACAAAGAAAGCTCCAAAGGTCAGTGTGGGAGGGCTTTCCCAGCTGGGAGAGAGGAGAATGAGGTTCCCCTAGCACTAGCCCCAGGAGGTGGCAGCAGTGGGAAGTGGGAAGCTACAGTGGCAGAGGAAGCAGCCTGGGTCCATTGTCGAGACAGCTCAGCTTAAAGCTTCTGGTGGAATTGAGCAACTGATCTGAACCTCAGCCCTCAGTGGTGGCCCTGCCCCCACCCAAAGGCCCAGGGGGAATTGAGCAGCTGATTTGAATTTCAGTCTTGTACTAGGGAGAGAAGAAACACTAGGACCCTCCTCTTGACAAAGGATTCAGAAGTCAAGTAACTGGCTGGGGAAATGCCCAAAAAGGGAAAAAAATAAGACTATAGAAGGTTACTTTCTTGGTGAACAGGTGTCTCCTTCCATCCTTTCAAATAAGGAAGAACAAGGCATACTGTCAGAGAAAGTTAAGGCCTCTGCCTCCAGTACCCCCAAAATGAATATGCAATGGACTCATGTCATAGAAGAGCTTGAAAAGTGTGTTAGCAGCCTGCTAAAGGAGAACCAAAAAAATGCTGAGGAAAATAACAGCTTGAAAAAGAGGCTAACTCAATTGGAAAAAGAGGTCCAAAAAGCCAATGAGGAGAAGGAGACTTTAAAAAGCAGAATTAGCCAAATGGAAAAGAAGGTTCAAAAGTTCACTGAAGAAAATAATTCTTTAAAAGAGAGAATCTAGTTCAAGGAAGCTAATGACTATGAGATAAACCAAGCAGTTAGAAAACAAAACCAAAAGTTTGAAAAAATAGATGATAATGTGAAACATCTCATTGGAAAAACAACTGACCTGAAAAATAGATCCAGGAGAGACAATTTAAAAATTATGGGACTACCTGAAAGCCATGATCAGAAAAAGAGCCTAGACATTATCTTCCATGAAATTATCAAGGAAAACTGCCCTGATATTCTAGAACCAGAGGGTAAAATAAATATTGAAAGAATCCACTGATTATCTCCTAAAAGAGATCCAAAAAGAGAAACTGCTAGGAATATTGTGGCCAAATTTCAGAGTTCCCAGGTCAAGGAGAAAATATTCAAGTATTGTGGAAATGCAATCAGGATAACACAGAATCTGGCAGCTTCTACATTAAGGGATCAAAGGTCTTGGAATAGGATATTCCAGAAGTCAAAGGAACTGGGATTAAAACCACGAATCACCTACCCAGAAAAACTGAGTATAATACTTCAAGGGAATACATGGTCATTCAACAATATAGAGGACTTTCAAACATTCATGATGAAAAGACCAGAGCTGAATAGAAAATTTGACTTTCAAACACAGGAATCAAGAGAAGCATGAAAAGGTAAACAGGAAAGAGAAAACACAAAAGACTTTCTAAAGCTGAACTGTTTAAATTCCTACATGGAAAGATAATATTTGTAACTCTTGAGACTTTTCTCAGTATTTGAGTAGGTGGAGGGATTAGACACAGACACATAGACACACACAAACACACATACACACACAGAGTACAGGTTGAGTTGAATCAGAAGAGATGATATAAAATTAATAAAATAATAAATAATAATATTTGTTATAAAAATAATAAAATGTGAAAAAATAATAAAATAAAAATTAAGGGGTGAGGGAGGAAAATACTGGGAGGAGAAAGGGAGAAATGGAATGGGGCAGACTATAACTCATAAAGGAGATAAGAAAAATCCTGTTGGAGGAGAAAAGGGAGAAGATGAGAGGGGAAAAGTCAAGCTTACTCTCTTCACATATGGCTTAAGGAGGGAATAACACGCTCACTAAATTTGGTATGAAAATCTATCTTACACTACAGGAAAGTAGGGTAGGAGGGGACAAGTGGGGTGAGGGGGATGATAGAAGGGAGGGCAAATGGGAGAAAGGAGTAACTAGAAGTAAACACTTTTGGGAAGGGACAAAGTCAACTGAGAGGATAAAAAAGAGGGGACAGGGTAGGATAGAGGTCAATATAGTTAGTTTTACACAACATGATTTTTATGGAAGTTTTTTGCAAAACAACACATATATAGCTGGTATTGAATTGCTTGCCTTCTCAGTGGGGATGGATGGAGAGGGAGGGAAGGAAAGAAGTTGGAATTCAAAGTATTAGAAACAAATGTTGTGAATTATTATTGCATATAACTGGGAAATAAAAAATACAGGTAATGGGTTAAAGAAATTTATCTTGCCCTACAAGAAAAAAGAGAAGATGGGGATAAGGGAAGGGTGGAGTCTGACAGAAGGGAGGGTACATTGAAGGAAAGGATAATCAGAATGCAAGGTATTATGGGGAGGGGAGAGATGAAGAGAAAAATTGGAACTCAAAATTCTGTGGAAATGAATGTTGGAATCTAAAAATTAATTAGTTAATTAAGTAAAAAAAGAAAAAGAAAAAAACAAATGGGGCTCTTTGGATCAATTCAAGATCTCAAAGCATCTCTCATGTGTGAATCATGCTCAGCCAAGTAGAAAGCATGATTAGACTTTGCAAATAAATTCAGCCCTTTGATTGAAAGTATAGAGTAAGGAACACTGCTCTCCTCATCCTGACCCCAATGGCGGGCTTCACAGACACTCCAATAGAAAAAGCATGGAATGGTTAATTATTAGTTATCTTTCACAGATTGTAAAAAAAGAGAGGAAACACAGGACAAGAAATGTTGTTCTGACTTACAAAGGGGTGAAAATATGTCTGCAAGAACAGGTCAATAGCTAGGGAAAAAATTATATTGTACTATGAAAGGACAGGGAATGAATATCTTTAAAGGGAAGCAGTGATCATGAGGGGGCAGAGGGGCTTAGTTGTTAACAAATCATATGAGATTAGATCATTTTTTTTTTTTTAACAAGGTTGTTAGATTAGTCAATCAGGGATATGCTATATATACAGTTTGCCTACATCTTAGCCAAGCAATTGGGAAAAATATTCAAATGCCATTCTGGTGGACAAGATAGAGAGATATGGCTTGGACCAGTGGTCCAAGCAAGTAGAAATAGGGCCACTAATCCATATATAAGGATTCCTGTGGATCACATATTGATTAAGTTTTAAAATGTTTTATTCTATTTTCATTTCTTTTGATAAATATTTTCCAATTATGTTTTAATCTGGCTTGGGGCCATAGGGAATAGGTCAGGGCTGCATGGGTCTTGTGCCTGACACTTCTGTCATAGACAATAGTGGAGTTTGGAGGATTTGGAACTAGATGAATGGACAGACCCCAAAAGTAATCACTAATGATTGGCCTTTAACTTGGAAGGAGGTTTCCAGTGGAGGGCCACAGGGATCTGTGCTTGGTTCTGCACTCCTTGTCTTACAAATGCTTTGTAAAGGTAACATGAATGTAAATATGAGTTGTTTTTAGATATTACCAGTGCTACCATCTTCATGAGCTTACTGTGAGAATCAATTCAGTTCATTTCAACAAAGTAAATGAAAGAAAAGGCACTTATTTAAGTGCCTACTATGTGCAAAGATCACCTAATAATATGATCAGGCAATAGAGTCTAGCCCTCTTGTATATATGCGGAAACTGAGACCTGAAGAGGGGAGACAACTCACTCACACTGGACACAGCAAGTCAATGACAAAACCAGGAGTAGAATCCACACTCTGCTATCCCATGCTGTTTCTCCAGGACAGATGTGAAAATGATTTACAAAATGAAGGGTCATACAGATGTTATGACTCCTTGTGCCTTGGAAACTGTCTGGTTTCTTCTGTACAGTTAGGAAAACATTTTCATTTTTAAAAAATAAAATAATTTTTCTTCTCTATTTGTAAGATCTATTCTTTTCTATTTTCTTCTGTATTCCTAAAACCTGCTCTTTGGTTTTTATGCTTAAAAATGACAACACCAACATTAGTCTGGGCTAAAACTCCTTTATAGTCAACAGGGTTAGGGAATGATCCATAGGTTCATATGGCTTTGGCAGTATTTCTGTTTTCTGGTCTCAAGCCAGAATGGAAATAATTCTTCACATCTTAAAACAAATCTCCCACCCACATGTACAAAAATATTTATAGTAGCTCTTTTTGTGGTGGCCAGTCCATCAACCGGGGAATGACTGAGTAAGTTGTAGTATATGAACATAACAGAATACTATTTTGCTATAAGAAATGATGAAGAGGCGAACTTCAGAAAATCCTGGAAAGACTTATAGGAACTGATGGTGAGTGAAATGAGCAGAACCAGGAGAACATTGCTCACAGAAACAAGCAAAGTGTGAATTGACTGAGTTTGATAGACTTAGTCTTTCTCAGCAATACAAGGACCTAAAACAGTTCCAAAGGACTCCTGATGGAAAACTCCATCCACATCCAGAGAAAGAACTATGGAGTTGGAATGCAGAGCAAAACAGACTGTTTCGTTTTATTTTGTTCTCTCTCTCTCATGGTTTCTCCACTTCATTATAATTCTTCTATGCAACATGATTAATGTGAAAATGTGTTCGATAGGAAAATTTTTTTTCCTATAATGTGTGATCAGGATAAAATTCTCAATAAAAATAGAGAATTCATGAGCATAATGGATATTTTACCATTTTTTTAAAAAAATTGTGCTTTGCATTTGAATGAAAGCTGGAAATTGCAGCAAATTATCAAAAAACAACCCAATAAATGATGATCTAGTTGGATTTATATGAAAGATTCAAGGATGGTTCAATATTAAGAAAACAGTGTTATATAATTAAACATGATAAAAACAGAAACATCTAATACTACATGGTTATTTCAATAGATGAGGTCAAATGGGGAAAAAAGTTTGTATTCCATATCTCTTATGAAGGTTTGCTACCTGAGAAATTTAGAAAACTAAATGAAATGTAGAAAACCAAAAGTTATCTCCCAACAGTGAACTAGTCACAGACTATGAATAAATAATTCTTTTAAAAATGTTTGCAAAACTATTAAAAAGCTCATAAAAAAGTTCCAAATCCCTACTAATAAAGAGAAATGCAAATCAAGACAGCTCTGAGATTTCACCTCACACCCAGAAAATTGGCAAAGATGACAAAAGAACGGAATAGTTGCAAAGGTTGTAGACATTAGACCATTAGACTATGCTCATAATTAAATTCAATCTGTAAAGAGAGAAAGACTGGGAAATGGAATTCCTTTCTTGCTGCTGTGTCATCTTAAGCAGTCACTTCTCCATTCTGAGTCTCAATTTTTTAAAATAAAAATGAATATTTGAATTTAAAATTATTTAAAATGAAATATTTTATTTGAAACGAGAAAGGTGTTAACTTATTTCAAATATTTAATATGAAATATTTAAAATGAAAAAATGTTAATTCTCCCCTTCCCAACCTCAATATCAATATTGAGACAAAAGGAAGAGAGATAATGTGGCATATTTGATTTTTGTATTTTCATATTTTCCAGATTACTGGGAATTAGTTCTTTTGGTCATATCTCAAAATGGGTCAGCAAAGTATCAACCTCTTAACACAAAGAAATGAACGAGCCAAGAGCTGTCCAAGGTATCTTGAAAAATTGGAACTTAAGTGGAATGTCTTTCAAAGAGATAGACTCACAGTCCTGGAAGAGACTAGTAGCCTCTTCTGGCCTCTATTTATAAACATTATTATTAGTATTAAATTAGCATTATTAAACCTAGATATCTGTTTTTTCATCACTAGGGCAAGAAAAATCATTAATAGAACAATGCTTATAATGGAGAGGTTGGCAAATAAAGAGATGAATGGTTCCTAGATGGTCTCTAAGGTCCCTTCGATCTCAAAATCTACAAATATGGGAAGTAACAGTAGCCAGAAAGGCAAGACTTATGTTTTAGCAGAATTAATGAACAGTATCTGGCATATATTTGATGCCTAATAAATGCTTGCTTCCTTGTTTGATTCATTCAAACACAATTTATTAGGTGCCTATTGTATAACACTGTTATGTGCTTCACGGAGATACAGATAATTAAGATGAATTCCCAGCCCGTAATAGGACTCCATTGGGTCTGGTAGACCTACAGGTCACTGGCTAAAGCTCATCAACAGGTTGGATATTGAATCCCTTTTGTGTAAGGTTTGGAAATCTGCTAAAATGTTTATTTCAAGCCATTATCAATTATTTAAACCTTAGTGTGAATGAGTTTTAGATCCTTTCCCCTCAGTATATAGTGAAAATAATGGTCCTTGGTACCAGCCAGAAGGAGAAGCTGAGCAAAGAGGAAGGCTAAATGGATAAATTGCCCAATTTTATTTAAGGCCTTCTCTGATGCCCAGAGAAAATAATGAATAATATAGTCCAGACAACAGACTCTTTCAGTCTCTGTAAGTGATCATTCGTGATTTCACTAGATGAAAGCAGAGAGAAAGCCCTAAGGTCACGTTCTCCCTATTCCCCAATAGACACACACTCTGAAAAGAGCCCTACTAAGCTAGGAAGAGGAGGCCTTCCATCATAGGGCTTTTGTAGACCCAGAATTCTAACCCGTCATTCTCATGGGACAGGATGGAGGCGGCACAATGACCCCTCTCTGAGATCATGTTTCATTCCAAGGGAGTGCCAAGGTTTTTCTAGTGCTGGATAAAACTCTCATGATGAGAAGGCAGAGAAAGAATGGAAGGATAGGAAGGGAAGAGATAATATTTATTTGGCTGTCTAAATTTTGTAAAGCATTTTATAAACATTTCATTTGATCCTCATAACACTGAAAAGCAGGTGCTATTATTATCCACACTTCACAGATGAAGAAAACTAAGGCTAAGAGGTTAAGTGACTTAACCAGGGTAACACAGCTAATATATGTCTGAGGCAGGATTTAAACTATGGTCTTCCTGACACCAAATACAGTGCCCTAGTTGCCTGACTGGAAAGAGGAAGGAAATGACACCCAACTGTTCCAAAATCTTTTTGAATATAGTAATATCCCCTTCGTTAGGATTGTAAGAAAATGAGGGGTTCTATATAAAAGAAATTTTCAGATATCTAAAACTTTACTTTTTAAATGCCAAAATATTTTTCACGCTAATCATTTGAAATGGAAAATTTTCTAAACCTCCAACTCTAACACTCTGTTCACACAATCTTCTCATTTGCTGCTTTTAGTCTACTGTAGGTCAGGAAATCAATTGTGTTTGAATTGTGTGTAAAATAAAAGTCAATAGGCACTAAAATAAAGGAACTGTTTAACAACTCATTAAAAAAATAGTCTGTGAGCTTTGTGACATTTACTTTGGCTTTTCAGCAGACTATTTTGATGACTTCTAGATCATATTCTGGATAAATGAGCCTACTGAATAAGAGTCCTCTAGGTGCTAGGATCACCGATTCAGAGCTAGAATGAAGCTTAGAGACTTTTCTAGTCCAATGTGCTTATTTGAAAGTGAGATGCTTTCAAGTGTGGCCTCACATACATACACATTAGTCAGCTTTCATTTGTTGTCTACTGTAGCTACCACATTTACTCTCCTGGTCCAAATTCAGCAAAGATAGAGGGGGAAGAGCCTGAGAACAGCATAGAACATTGTGTCATACTTCCTGATTCTCCATAGAGGAATCTTAGGATTCTAGATTACTCTAGTACTTTATGTCTGGGTACACACTGGGCTGAAGTATAATCTAGACCCATCATTAACTCAAAGATTTAGAGCTGTTAAGTCTGACCTCTTATTTTATAGGAAAGTTAACTTCCTCAAGGGCACCCAGGCAATAAATGTCTGAGATTTGAACTCAGGACTTGCCATGTCAAATCCAGTATTTTCTTTCCATTCCTCCATTCTGTTTCCCTTCCTTCTCTCTATAAACCACTGGTTTTTAAAGTGTAGTATGGGATCATCTTCTAGATATCTCGCAGGTTGGTCTATTGCAAGATTAAAAGGAGACAACGTCTATACTTTTGTTTCTGGCACTAATGAATAATTTATTCATAATATTAAATAGAACTCCGACATTATCTCAATAGGGTCCCATGATGTCAGAAAGGAACTGAATTACTGCTACTCCTTCCAGGAATATATGCATTTTAAACGAAGAATGGGTGGGTAAAAAATTCTGACCCAAAGGAATGAATCATTAAAGGTGAAATTTCAGGATCTGAATTATTACAGTGAGCGTTTATGTAGCACTTCAATAGTTACAAAGCACATTATTTATTACAAGTGCCTTAAAATTAGAGATTGTTTCATTTATGGTATTTTCATTTTAGCAGATAGAACAACGCCTGGCATATGATAGGGACTTAGTAAATGCTCATAATGATTGATCTCATTTGATCAATGAGGTTAGAGCTCCAGGTGTTACTTTCCCCATATTATAGATGAGGAAACTGAGGCTCCAGAACCAGGACAATAAGTGGACGATGGCCACTGTAAGATAAAGGAACACAGCTTTGAAAGATTCCAGAACTCTGATCATTGCAGTGATCTGTTATGACCTCAAAAGACTGATGACAAATCATGCTTTCTGCCTTTTGGCGGACCAGCGATGAACTAGACATACAGAAGGAGATAACCATTTTCACATATGGCCAGCATGTTGATTTGTTCTGTTTAACTGTATTTACAATTGAACAGTTACAAGCAAGGGATTATATTTAGTGGGGGGGGGGGGGGATCGAATTACTGAAAGTGATAGAGATTCAAAAAAGGAAAGAAAGGAAGAAAGGAAGAGAAAAAGAGAGGAAGGAAAGGAGAGAGGAAGAGAGGAAGGAAGAGAGAAAGGAAAGGAGGAAAGAAAGAAGGAAAATGAAAGGAAGGAAAGAATACAAATAAAACAATCAACATACAGATGAATGCAAAAAAATTCAGAAGGGCACACGAACAAAGGAGGCCATTTTATAACTATCGTATTAAATGTAATATGTACTTAAAATATTAAATTGAGGTAACAGAAGCTTATGGCTTCATATATAATTCTCTTGTTTATTATTCTTGATCTAGTTGAATGTTTAGGTATGTTTATCTTTGTTAAGCTCACAATAAAAAAGAAAAAATTTTTTAAAGGAACTGGGGCTCGGAGGGGTTTAAGTGACTTGCCTATGATCTCATAGCTAGTAAGTGTCAGAGACAGGATTTGAACTCAGGTTTCCATCGATTCCACATTCATCACATTTTCTCCCATGCCATAGTATTTTCACTGTGCAGGAGAAAATATTTGGGGGCAAGAGACCTTCCTGGTGCCCCTCAAAAACAACACAGGATTAACTGCTGACCCTGCTTACATAAAAGGCCAGCGTTGACTGTCCCTGGGCTTCCTGAGAAAACTTTACTTCGACCACTTTGTAATGGGTCTAAGGTTTCTCCTAGCCACAGGGACCACAGCAGATGCTACCCAATGCACAACTTTTTGCCTCCACAGAGAATCACATCAGGGAAAATAGACTCAGCCTGTAGCTAGAGACCATTTGCTGAGACAAAAGAAGGAACCTCCTCATCACTGAGATCCTTAAGCAATCTAACCTATCTAAGGAAATCTCCCTTTCCGGAGCTGTTTAAGAATATATTTGGCAGCCTCCATCTTGAATGATTTAGGCGCTGGGAGACTGGAGGCAAAAGCTTGGACAAGATGACCGTTAGAGGTCTCTTCCAGCTCTAAGGTCCTGTGATTTTAGGCTCCTGAAGTTTTTGGCTTAATACCATTTTCTTCTTTAAAATTTCTTCCCTTTCAATCTAGATCAGGGGTGTTAACCACTTTTGTGTCCTGGATCCCTTTGGTAGTTGGGTAAAGCCTCTGGACCCCTGTCAGAATGTTTTTGGATACATAAAATACAATCCATAGGACTACAAAGGAAACCATTCATACTGAAACATAATTATCAAAATATTTTAAAAACAAGTTCATGGAGCCTAGGTTCAAAATTCCTTATTTAAATATTCTATTTCCTTTATGCTACATTTGCATCAACAAAAACCTCTTTGCTGAGGAACTCTATTTTTCCCCCTGTGGTTTTGGATACACATACAGAAAAGAAAGATGCTTCCATTTTGATGTATCTCAAATGGCAAGGTTTTGCAGCATTAGCTTTTCAGAAAAGAATTAGCCATATGAAGGCTAACATTAGTGTTAACACATACTTAATGCTGCTAATTAGTTCCATGAAGCACCATGTCAAGGGGAAACAACATTACAGGGGGCAGTTAATTCCAGAGAAGCCAGGTTGAATGCGCAAGCAGAAGTGCTAAGCAATATGGAGAATGTAACAATACGTAGACAGATGTCCAAGGAAGTTAATGATATAGGGGTTCAAGGGACCCCACCAAAGTCCAGTCATGGCACAGAACTCTTGGTGGGTCCACTTCTTAAGAAGAGGAAAATTACAAGAAATACAACTCCTTAAGTGAAATTTAAATCCATGCCATTTTAAAAGGCTGTTTCCCTAAAGGATATTTAAACCCATCACTGACCATCTGATTTGTGTCTCCACTGCTCAGTCAAATGAGGTGACAGCAACTTTTCGTTGCAATAGTGAGGCTTTGATGCACTAACCAGTCCTGTGGCAGCCATTTTTAGCAGGGCGTGTGTCTGCAGTACTTTGCAGAGACGCCGCATGATACTTCAGAAAGGGTCCTAGAATGGGAGTCAGAGGATCTGGATCAGACTCCTTTCTCTGAAACTACCTGGAACACCTACTGCTGGTTCCTTAATCTCTCTCGGACTCAGTTTCCTCATTTTTAAAAAGAATCATCTGGCCTAAATGATCTCTGTGGTCCTGTCTAGGTCTAAATTCTATGTTCCTATGAGTTTTCCATGTACATTACCTTAACAGACATGTGAGATGGATAGGCAAATAGTTTTATTTGAAACTGAAGAAAATGAAACACCAAGAGATTAAATGATTTGCCAAAAGTTCCACAACTAATGTAGTTAATGACACAACTGGGATTAGAAGCTAGATCTCCTCACTCCTAGACCAATGATCACCTGCTACAGACACCCCAGCACATGGAAATGGGAAGAGACACTGATACATCGCTATGACTAGCGTTAGTCACCACAAGGTCTTCTGGTCTTCTTCCAACTTAATGGACACAGGCACTATTCTCAACAGGAGTCAGCACCTTCTGTTGGGTCATAGGAATATAAAACTAGAGTTGGAAAGGATCTTATGGATGAATCCAAAGCTCTCATTTTACAGATGAAGAAACTAAGGTACAAAAAGGTTAAATGAATCCCTAATGGTGGAATTTCAGGACCTGGGCTTTTACAGCCAATATATATGTAGCCCTTCAATATTTACAAAGCACATCATGTATTATGATCCAAATTTCTTTTAAATAGATCGATTTATTTACTGTATTTTCATTTTAGCAGCCTGAACAATGCCTGACACATTGTAGGTGCTTAATAAATGCTCATATTGATTGATCTCTTTAGACCAACGAGGTTGAATCACTTGGCTAGTGAGAGTCTGAGGCAGAGCAGAGATTCTAGCTTCTAAGTGCTGCACTCTACCACCATCCAGCTGCCCAATCTATTCAAGGACTGGGGAGAAACATTCACATTCATTTCCATTTGTCGTTTCAATCCCCATCATCCTCCATGGTGACTAGGGTCAGGCTATGCAAATTACCTTGAGAATCAGTTAAAAAAATACCAAGGGGAGGAGAAACAAGCATGGAGGCCTATGTAATACCTATGTAACAAATTCTGCCTACCCTGAGCACAGACTGGACTGACCAACTACAACTTTTACACCAGGAGAAGACCACCTTGCCACTCACATTGCCCAACAACAGATATTGGGATCTTTCCCTTGCAGAAAACAAAGACACCAGCAGCTAGATGCTCCTATTGCCAAACAAAGCTTTCCATGGATCCATTCTGTGCTCCAATCAAAACATCATTCCCTAAGAACTCACTGATATTGTCCAGGATTTGCCCAAATGTGCCCATGAAAGAAGCCCAACTGAGTAACAGTCAACAGGCACCAGTAACTTGCCTTGGAAGAGCAAAGAAAATGGTGAAAACCACTGTAAAAGGCCACCGAAACCCTCAGTACTAATTACTTATATCTCCCCCCCATTTAGTTATTGAAAAACATTGCCACAAAAATCCCATTTAGAACCTATCATAAGCAATTAGGAGTTAAGAATCTCAGGGCAGTCTTCATGAGTATCCATTTCAACTATGGCAGACTATTTCATACATACATTTCATAAAGAACCATGTGACAAACTTGTTAGTGGAAATCTGTGGCCTATGAGGGTTGAAGAACTTTGGGGTGACCTATGTGTTCGTAACATTTTATTTGGGACATTTTATATAACTGCATGTATATGGTACATTTTATATATACATATCTCAATGGAGTTTTGGGGGATTTTTTGTTTTTACTTTTGCCTCATGCAAAATTTAGATCCCTCAGACACCAGTGAAAGCATCCTATTGTTGAACTTGATCAGAAAAGCACAAAGTCAAGAAATGGGACCTTTTAAATAAATTGGGCCCTTCATTAAAAAAAAAATTTGTTTCACTTTCTTCCTCCAAAAGACAAAAGCTATCTCAAGCAAAGGAGATATCCCACTGAAGATTATTTACTGGAATCATTTTAACATTCCAAAATTCAAATATTTCTGAGTTACCTGCAGGTCCTAAAAATATTTATCCTTAAAAAAATAGAGTAAATGCCCATTAATTTGACACTAGGAAAAAAACCAAGGAACTCTGTTCAATTTAATCAAAAGTCCAAATTATAAACTTTTTAAAAAATAAATTCAGATTTATTACTTTTGAGTATAGCACACATTCCAACCTAAAAAATACAGGGCTGCTAGGAAGTAAAGTAAGGTAGAATACTAAAAAGTTTATAATTCATAATTGTTAATATAATAACAATTTTAACTATTACTTAACTATTATTATTATTATTATTATCAACTACATTATTTTTACAAGTAGTTGTCCTGCAAAAATAATGAGTTATAAAGGAAAGGCCCAAGTTAAAAGAATTCCTTTTGATTTCTCTCAGAGTCAGTTAAATCAGGTCCATAATATCACAAAGACTTCTGTAGCTAGATCTGCATTAATAAGGTTTTGGAAAATAATATAGGGCTACACAAATGGGCATAGAGGTATTGCTAATTTTGCAGTAGGGTGATCTTGAAAACTTTCTTTTTTTTAAGCAGCATATTTTGATGGCATTTTCTCATCAATTTGCCATTAGTAAAAGATTTTTAAGCTAGAATTTTGGCTTCGATATATTATTTGATCCAGGAACTCAAACCTGAATAAAAGTGAGATACTTGAGAGGAAAAAACAAAAACTTAATGGGCACTTAATTTAAGATAATAAGAACACAAATTCACAGGTGTTCTACAAACAAAAATACTGATCATTTTTTTAAAGACCCCACTTCTTGGTTTGTTTTTTTTTAAGTGATTTACCCATGGCATTGCAAACTATCATAAGCAATGATCATTTTAAAATCCCATTTAGTCTTTGCTGACAATGTTTCCACAACCCGTCATTTTTAAGAGCTTTCTTAAATACAGCCAAACAAATATGCATGTGTTGGGGGGAGTTCAGCCAATGCTCCTCTGCTGCTGCCTCAGAGTTTCTATGAGAACTGCAATGATTGTTGAAATGAGCATAATCACTTGATTTTATTTTTGAAGACACACAAAACCCCCCACAACCTAACACAGCAAGGGGCTGAGCAATGGAACAATTAAAATAGGAACAGTTCTTGTTTTCTGGTTTCCATTTTCTTTTACTTGATTCCCACCCACCCAAATGATAAAGATAATAAGATCTAAAATCACGTTTGCAAAAAAGTTCTCCCCTGACAGATCTGTTTCCTCAGAGCCAGAGGATGGCTTCTCTCATCAGAGAAGGGCATTCCCCTATGCAGAAGGAATAGGGAGGTTGATCAAGGGTGGGAATGACACTTCCAGAAGGTACTGCCCACATGGGGCAAGAAAAAAAAATCAGTTTATAAAGCAAAATCCTCAGTACAGCCTAAGTTCTCTCATCTGTAAGAGGAGAGATAATAATGTCCTGTCTGCCCCAAAGGGTTGTTGCAAGGATGAAGTGAAGAACATCTTTAAATCCCATTGTAAACAGAGCTATACAAATGTAAGTCATTTTAATTATTAACACCATCATCATTACCCATCTCTACTCTCATCGTAGGAAAGAACCTGAAGCAATGGGGAAAAGGTGGAAAGAGATAAACTGAGGTATGATGTAAAAAAAAATCTTCCTAACAATCAGAGCTATCCCAGAGTTGGACAGCTGCCTCTGGAGTGAATGGGCTTCCCCTCACTAGAGGTCTGAAGCCAAGGCTGGATGGTGGGAGATGATGTTGTAAAGGGGATTTGTGATGTGTTGGATGGCCACAGAGGAGATCCTCTCCAACCCTGAAATTGTGTGATCTGTAATTTAGGTTAGTCCATTGGTCTTAGCCCCACTTTGCAGCCTGTACCAACCTTTAAAGTAAGGTGCCATCTTCATTATATTAGACTAATTTCACTACTAATGGTTTATTTTCTGTTTTCCTTCCAGTAGGGGTAATGGGTTTACACTGAGTCATTCATATTCTTCTCTCATTCAAACAAAGTTACATATCAGCAAAACAGTTGCCTGGGATCTGTGAAGACATAGCTCATTATATGAAAGCAACTGGGCCAGACACTAATGCATTGTTGGTGGAGCTGTGAGTTTGTCTAGCCATTTTGGGAAACAATTTGGAATTATGTGAGGAATATCACTAAATTGTGCCTTGAGATGGAGATCTAGCTTCTGGACAGATTTTTCAAGAAGGTTAAAGTCAGAAATATAGATTTATTTATATACCAAAATATGCAGAGAACTCTGTATCCTTTGTGGAAGAGATAAACTAGAAACAAAATAGATGGCAATCAGCTGAGGAACAGCTGACAAATCAGGGTATGAATGACATGATGTAAGAAATGAAAATGAGAAATTCGGAGAAGCACGAGAAGATGTGTATGAACGGATGCAGGGCAGAGTCAGCAGAATTAAAAGAACAATTTATGTAATTGCAATTACATAAATGAAAGGAATACTAAAATGAAATTAATGCTGAGTGATTGGAATAGTCAACCATGGCCCTAGAGGAAAGAAGAAAATTCCTTTCCCTCCTTCTATTGGAAAGTGAGGTGGTGAGGACGTGGAATGCAACCTACACTGTCATTTGAGAGATTGTTTTTATTTAGCTGTTTTTCTTTGTTAAAGGAAGATTCAAAAAGTGTTTTTGTCAGGGAGGGTAAAGTACATCTGAAAATGACTATGATATAAATACTAAAGGCATAGATAAAACATTTTAAAAAGAAACAAAAAGAAGAAATTCAGATTCTTTTTGGAGAAGAGGGGAAAGCAATGGAACGGGAGCAACGCCAGGCTCTGATCGACCGAACGAAGGGGCTGTCCTCAAAGGTTTTATACAACATTTGATCTAACCCAGTGCGATGGAATCCAACCCAATCAAACATTTATTAAATGCCTACTGTATGCAGTACACTAGCCAAGCTTAACATGCCCCAAATCACTCATTTTCTCTGTTCTCTGCTTGCCCTTTCCCCAACCTCTTTTCCTTTATTTTTCTGTTTCTATTCATGACATAAGAGACATCATGTTGTAGTAGACCGAGTGCTAGACTGGGAGTCTGAAAGACGCAGGTTCAAAAACCTCCTTCTGATCCTTGCTTGCTGTGTAAACATGGACCAGTCTCTTAACATCTAGTGGCCACAAAATTATGAGTTTAGAGGAGGTTTCTAGGTTCCTTCTAGCCTTAACATTCTGAGATCTCTAACACTACTATTTATCTTGATGTCCAAATTAAAAACCTTGGCATCATCTCTTTTGTAAAGACAAGTGGCAAGGTCAAGGGGAAGTTACTGGTGGAAGGGGTTCTGAAGCATGGAATGGGCTGCCTTCTCCAAACATCTGGTATGATTTAGAAGCCACCATCTTGACATACCAGGTACAGACACGGCAAGGTTAGTAGGATAGAAACTGAAATCAGAGACAAGGTTGATGTCACCAGTTAAAGGTGAGAGATGGCTATGGTCCAGTACTTTCCAGACTTATTTCATAAAATTCCTTTCCACATACTCTGCCTTCTACTTGAACAATTCTCCAAACACACCCTATACTTTCCCACCATTGTGCCTTTGCTCACCTCACTTTCTAAACCACAAATTCCCTCCCCACTTTCTCTATTAAAATAACCCAGCTACTCCATGATGACTTACAGAATCACAGAATTTCCCAGCTGGAAAGCACTTTTTTCTCTTCTATTCCAACCCACACCTAACCAATAATCTTTACTGCATTACTCCTAAGGCATGGTCATTCAACCTTCACTTGAAGACTTCCAGAGAGAGGGAATCTCCTACCTACTAAGGTTTCTTATTTCATTGTGTGTTAGTTCTCACTGTTAGACAATTTTCCCTCATATTGAACTCAAAGTCACCTCTCCACAACTACCTAGTTTTACCCTCTTGGGTCAAGCAGAATAAGTTAACACCTCTACTACATGACAACCTTTCAAGGACTTGAAGGCAGCTATCTTGTCTTCAAGATGACTTAGTCTTCCTTTCTCCAAGTTATACACCTCTGTATTCTTTCCCTGGTCTCTCTAGCTATAAGTGTTCTCCTTTTCCTTGGAATTTTTATAGCACTTCATCTATGCCTCTCATTTATACTTGTGGCATTCTTTTTTAATTCAAATTTTATATAGTTTTTGATTAACAAATATTTTTTCTCTCCCTCTCCTCCCCACTGGACAAACAAAACAACTCTTGTAACCAAAGTCAAGCAAAACAAATTCCTACGTTGGCCAGGTCCAAAAATGTGTATCTTATTTTGCATATTAATTCCCTTCTGACAGAAGATGGATAACATTATTCATCATTTATCCTCTATGATCACAATCGATCATGTTTGCATATATCTTATCTTCTCTATAGCTTATAAACTCCAGGAAGAAAAGGAAGGTGTCTTATTCATTTGCCAATAGTGGGTACTTACTAAATGATGAATGAATGAGTGACTTTCTACATGAAAACTATTTAACCTTTCCATTCAAGGAAGGGCAACTTATAAACTCAAATTTATAAGGATGACAAGGTCCAGACTACCCACTGGCTCAATCATTCCTCTAGAGCTGAGGTCCAGTTCCTGACACAATAACTATACTAGGGTCTAACACTGACATGGAAAAAAATTCAGGTTAAAATAAATACCCAAGTTCAGCTAACCAAGGGTCCCTGTAATGTAGAGGCTCCCAAATATTCAGTGCTCATGTAATTCAGGGATTGGAGATGCAGGATACTCTGCCGCTGTTTTGATAACTATCTGCCTAATACTGCTGTTAATGCCAGGGCTTCATCTGACAATACAAAAAAACCACAAGTGAATCAATGTAACATTCAGAATGATTTAAGTAGCCAGGACCAAGCCAAGAATAGATTAATCAACTCCAAGATAGTTGGGGTAAAGCACTCTGAAAAGAGTTTTAGGCTAATGGAAGGACTCTCTGGTTTCTACACTTCCTAGGGTCAGGAGATATTCAGGAAAATCTCTTTTAGAGGAATAAAGGGAGGAAAGAAATTAAAAAGGGAGTCAATCTTCTGGTCTGTTGGTCTCAAAAGTTTTCTATAGCTCTCTACTTAGAATGCTTCTCCAACCATCATTTGATCCCTGAGGATTCTTAATAGTTAAAAAGTTCATGAAACAGTGACTGTACCTAGAGGGGAGCTGTTGTTACTGATCTACCTAGTGGAATGCCAAGGTCAGGACATGACCAATATAGACATTTTGGTAGGTGCGTCATCAATTAACACCAGGGGGGTGGGGAAGACGATGCATATTTCCTCCTTCACTTGGTTAGATTTTTTCTGATTCTATGTCCTTTGCCCATTGAGGAACATGGCATTCCCATATCTTCTCTGCCACCTCCCCTAGGGCCTAAACAAATGAGGAAAGGATCAATCCCCATGTGAAAGGCCTATGTAGTAATTTACCCATTCTCTGTGCCAATTGGTATGCATTGAAATGAGAGCTGGGCAGCTAATGATGTTCAGGGATTTCTGTGGGAAATGAGATATATCTGAGTTCACCATCATAGATTTTCAGTAGGATCCTATTGTCTCACCTCCACTTATTCAAATCATAATAATAATTATAACAGCTTTGTTTGGTGGATGCCTGTTGGGTGTCACCATGATTTACTTACTAAAGGGGAAAAAAATGCCCAAGGGTTCCTTCATTTCAAAACAATTCCTCTTAAAATTGAGCCAAAAATAGCTGCTTCTTAACCTTACTCCTTCATGAACCTGTGTTTTTTTCAGCGTGGGTACCCCTTCTATCAATAAAAATACCAACCTTGGTGGAAAGGTTTTGTGAACTACTGTAGCCAACCCAAATCAATCACTGAGTAGCCAATTACCTGGTGATTAGCTTTCCTGACACTGACTAATTTAGGTCTGAGATGAAAAGCCCCTAGTCTTCTAGCAAGGCCAAAAACCAAGACCTGTAGGTTTGACACTTGGGATCTACTGGCATGGCCTTCAAGAACTTGACGTCACCCTCATGCTGTGATGAGGCATCTCAGTGGAATTTTAGTGGGGCCTAAAAAGAAGGCAAAACCCAGACTTCTGGAGCTAATGATAAAAATCCATAAGGAAAGATGGCACCTCTCTCTTTACAACCTTAACCTCCTATCTCGACTTTGTCACATCAGGATCTACCATCAGAAAGAACTAATCAGAAATCTTCTTGTATAATACCAACTTCAGATAACAAATTTACAGAATCACAAAATCTCAGATTTAGAAGAGATATCTGAAGTTGTCTAGCCCAAATGTCCCTGAACAAGTTATCCCTCACCCGTAAATTCCCCAGTGAAGACCATATATTCTTCCCTTGAAGATCTATAATGACAGAGAGGTCACTACCTTATAAGCCAACCTATTCATTCTACTATATACTGACACTCCCCCTACTTACAAAACATACGAATGTACATAGACCTCTGACTGAAAAAAACAGCTTTAATTCATGGTCTGAGACAAATATATACATGCATGTGCCTGTGTATGGGTGTGAAGGAGAAGGTAGGAAAGGCTGAAGGGGATCTTCTTAGCCCAATGTACATGGGTCTACAAAGAAACTGGTTTTGGGGAAACGTGGTTGCATTCAGTAAAAAATAAAATTGTAGTAATAAAATCTTAGCTGTTCATAAACCAATTATTTCACTCAATTTTGCTGATTTTTAAAAAATAATAGTTTGAATTTAATTTTCTTCAAAATTGACTTGAATGTATGTATGTATATGTATATGTGTATATGAAGCTTACATGTAGGTACAAACATAGGCATTTAATTACAAATATGAAAATGATCGAATAAGATGACTTAAGTATTAGGTAAAGCATGAAGTGCTATATAACTATTTATTATGATTATCATGCTCTTTGTATATTCTCTCCTTTTTTATTGTCCTTCTCTTGACAGATTCTCTCCTTTAGAGCCCTCACTGTAAGCATGAGAATTACAGACTTGATTTGTAGAATTCCCACTCTTTCAGAGAGATTCTCAAACAATTTCCCCTCTCCTGTATTACTATATAGCTTCTTCAACCTTACCCCTAAGTACCAAAGGTGTTCTTATGACTCTAATGTCAAATGGCAATGTTAATTAGTGCCTCCGTTAAAGGTTCATGGTGATTTTCCTCTAAGGGATTCTTAGGTTTGGGAGTAAGAAAGGGGCTATCATATGACATGAAGCGTGTAACAAGCTGTAATAAAATGGAGTTTTAATGAATAAACAGCAAGATATCTAGAGCAAAAATATACCTGATATAGAGAGTTTAGCAAGAAAACATGAGGAAAGTTAGATGCCACAAATTAGGTTTCTATTCTGCTTGAAAAATAAAAATGACAACTCTCTTTAAGTGGGGAGTCTGAGGGGAGATTGTTCTTTGATTTTCCTAGTAACAGTAGAGCCAAAAAAACCCCAAAACAACCCAAACCCACACACAAAGAAAAAATTAATAAATAACTGATAGTCTTCACAGAGAAGACTATTTTCCATGCAAATTTAGGAGGACAGTACAGCACTTTAGGAACATGGGGGAGATAATCTAGCTAAAGAGACCCTCCTGTTCACCAGCGAGTTAGGAGAGCCTACAGCATCCCTGCAATTGACAGCAAGGCTTTTGACAACTATTAACATATCAATCCGATTAAGGACGAGAAAAGTAAATATATACAAAAATCCAACAGAAAAATGATTTTTGCTGGTCTTTTCTCCTACTTTTTGGTGATTTTACATAAAGATTAGCACCCCACTTTTTAAAAAAGTTTCCCTAAGTAGATATGTATATTGCCTAAGATTTTCTCAAAAAATGTTCCCTTCCCACTCTAACCCTAATTTTATTATTACCATGAATTGATTATAAACCTTTTCCTCAGTGATTTTTTGGGGGGATGAGGTTTGTTCCTCTGCATCTTATGGTTTTATTTTACTAAGAAATTTTTTAAAAAGATTATTTCTTTAGAAAGTATACCAGTTAGGAGAGAATCATACAGAATTCAAAATGTAATTTTTTTTTACGATGCCAGGAAGTCATAATCTAACAACGTCACATAGGGTCCCTTTCTCTCTACTTCTAATCATATTCATTTTTTTTCAAACTAAACAAATTTTGGAACAAAAACTACTCCTTGAAATTTCTTCTGATATTATGGTAAACAAACTAAATACTCACATTCTACATAATTCATCTGTCCTTTCCTCCTGTTTAATCTCATATATGCATACATACATATACACACATACATACATGTATATACACACACACACAATATTTATGCAAATGTCAGAATGCATAAAGGTACAATGAGAAGAACCTGTAGCTATAAAGAGGCTTTGGACTGACCTTTCAGTGAAATCTAAAATGTCTTTATTCTGTACTTTTAAACCTGTGGTAAATATTACTCCCAATTTACTTCCCTCTGGACCTAGGGTTCTTATTCTTATTCTTATTTGTTTCTGTGTTTTAATCTCTTTCTCTGATGACTCTGTATATAAACATATACATGTATAATATATGTAAGTACGCATGCACACATGTTATATATGCAATTTCCCCTGTCGTATTCAGTGGTGGTCCCCTTTGATAACAAACAGTATAAGTCCAACAGGTTGTATACTGTCTTCCTTCTAAGGAGCTCCAAGCACCTCAGAATCACAGAACAGAAATCAGAGTTTCCTCTCTAATCAGAGGTTTTAGGAATCCGAGAATTGCTATTTTACATTCTCCAGACTTAAAGCAACCCTGGGTAGCTATTCAGCCTTACTATAGATGGAATTTCCCCTAAGACTGGAGACGTAGAGGTTGCTTACTGAGGTATTGGGAATTTATATTTTTCAGACTTTCCCATCTGTCCATGTCCATAAAAATCAAGAAAAAGAGAAAAAAGGGGCTTTGGCCTTTTTCATGAAGATGTGGAGCCACTTCACTTTGAAGTATGGACTCTAAGGGACCAAAAAGAAGGAGCATATTTCATTTTTTTGCTTGTTGTTGGGCTATATATTTTAGCATATAGATCTCACGTCCACTAAAAAAAGGGGGGGGATAAAATTAAAATAAATAAAAATTCTAAAAGGGGGGAAGAATTTATACTTTTGGTTAGACTGGTTACCTGTCAACCTTGAGACTGGATTTTAATATTAAGAAACCCTTTGAGACTAATGATTTTCAAATTAGCCTATCTGTTTATAGGGGGATGATATAAATGCATATGTATTTACATGGGTATATACTGTATATGTTTCATCAAATATATATTTATGTGTGTATATAAGTATAAATATATATAAACCCTAGATATATATTTATATATTTACACACATACATGTATATATTAGGTAAACACAAGAGCCATAAGCTTCATTAGTAAGGCCTTCAACTGATGCCATGTTTAATTTCAGGCTTCTGATGACATTCCTAAAGAAAA
Source organism: Notamacropus eugenii (assembly GCF_028372415.1). Classification (NCBI taxonomy): domain Eukaryota; kingdom Metazoa; phylum Chordata; class Mammalia; order Diprotodontia; family Macropodidae; genus Notamacropus; species Notamacropus eugenii. Next base: position 7,678,974 of record NC_092877.1, read on the forward strand.
TCATTGGAAACCCTTGATAAAATCAGCTCCATACTTTCTCCCTTCCAAGTCACTTCCTAGCTGATAACCCATTTCTCCCTTGTCCTTTGAGGTGCGTCCTATGGAGAGCACAGTCTTCCCCTTACTTAGGAAATGGAGATCAACTATCAAGAAAATTATTATGATGGTGTCACCCCCTTCATAGACAGGTACTGATGGAATAAATCCTCCATCATCCATTCACCAGCAAAAAAAGTCAAGGATATTTATGCATCGTGGATAAATAGATAACACACACATACATATATGTATGTGTGTATATACCCATGTGTATCTTGAAAAGGTCTTGATGCAAGAAATATAAGACTATTCTACCTTGATGGAGATATTCGGAACACTTTGGTAACCCTGGTATCTATCAAGGCTGATTGAAATGGGGAGCCAGGCAATTAATTACTCAATACATTTAAAGCATCCGGATGATTTAAGGAATTAGCTTAATTCTTCGCTTTTTTTTCCACTAGGAATATAACTTCTGTCATAAACTCAGTGCTGTGTAATAATAGCTACAGTAAAGATATATTCAAGGCCTTAAGATTAGCAAAGTGCTTTACAAATATTATCTGCATACAAGAGGTGCTTGATAAATGTTTCCCTAACTGAAAGAATCTGAAAGACATGTGCCTCTCACGAGAACCACCATGTGGAATTTTGCTATTGGAATGACTGAAGTCAGTTCTGTTGGTCATAGTTAAGGGGGGACTTTTTTTTTTTTTTGCTATTTGATTATTTCAGTTCCTATACTTCATTGAAAAGTTCCTGCACCTTTTACTATTTTACTATTTCATTATTTTATTATTCAATAATTTTTTACTATTTGATTTTAAAATATCCTAATTTCATTATTTTTCTGCTTTATGTGTCATGATGTCATATTTATCTCCTTCAACAGAAAGGACAATGAGTGTTGCTCCTAGACCTTTTGAAATTAGTTATTAGGATGCCTCAAATCAAGGCTGAAAATTGGCTTATGAGATAACTTTCCTGCTCCCAAAATGAAGCAGAATTAAAAAAAATTTTTTTTTTACCAAAAATCAAAGCAAGGAATAAGTTTTTTAAAGCTCAAATTTCTGTAGTGTTTTATAATTCACAAAGTGCTTTTCCTATGCTATCCCATTTCTAGCATATGCCTAAAATGCTAGAAATAAAATAAATACTTGCTGGGGTCACATTTTAGAAAAAGTGTGGTCTATGTCTATGTTCCTATAATTCTATATGGAGATAATGGAAGGAACAACCACATAATATGTCAATGTAGATGGGGTCTGTTTTATATGTGCCAATTATTTTAGCTAATTTTAAAAAAAATTCTTTTACTCTGTAAAATTTTCTGGGGGAAAAGCTCATGACTGAAAAAACTCTTTTTTACTGAAAATCATTTTTCTAAGAAGAAAACCAGTCTTTTGCATACAGAAGGCCTTATTTTTAGAATAAAGAATGATGACAGAATCTAATCCAATACCACAGCTCCCAGAGATGGACATTGCAAAGTGTTATAGTATTTCACTTCTTGAAAGTAATGCTTTCCTTGTGCTATTGGGGGGGCGGTGGGGGCGGAGAGACCGATGTTTTTGTCCAGAGGCCCTTACCTGGGGTCCACTAGCTTATTTTTCAATATTTGAATAACTGTACTTCAGTCTAATTTGTTTCCTTTGGAATCATTTTTATTTTATTTTACTTTATGTATTGAAAAATATAATTCTGAGCAGGGTCCCATACGCTTCATCAGACTGACTGCCAAAGGGGTCTAGGACACAAAAAGGGTGAAGAACCCCAGTTTTAGACCAATTTATCCTGATCACAGTGTGAAGTGGGGTATGACCAGCTTTTTGAGATATATGGAAATGCAAACATTTACTAGCAGATCTTGTCTGCAGTATCCTACAAGTTGGTCCTTTGAAATACAACCTGATAAATCTCTTTGAGAGTAGAGATTTTCATTTTTTGCTTTTATGTCTCCAGGGCCTAACACAGTGCTTTGTGCTTAATAGGTGCTTAATTAATGCTTGTTGGTTGAGTGAAATATGGTATTTTAAGTTTGCAGTTAGCTTTTTTACAAATAGAATTTCAAATGATTAAAATAGCATCCTGGCTTATTTTAAAAGGGTTTTTCTTCCTCCTAGAGTTCTAAAAGTAAAATATCACTATTTTCAAAAATTATCTTGAAAACTTACATCTAAATTACTTGATAGCCTCCCTTAAAGAGGCCATGCCTTCCAGGGTATTTGCTCCCTTAAGAAATTAAAAAAAAAATTCCATTTGTTCTCATTTAAAGAAATTGTTATTTTATTTTCCTGACTAGGCTATATTCAAGCATAATGTCCATTTAGATGCACATAAACTCACAACTGTTTTTTACAGATGTACAAAGCTATTTGTCCTGAGATTTCATGGAAAACTTTCTAATGAGTCATCTTTTTTTGGGGGGAAATTTCTGATGATCAGTTTTTAAAGAAATCTGCAAATATACACATTAAAAATAAAGACTAAATGCCTGTTTATATACTAAAATGTCATCCTAAAGGGATATTTGTCTTGTAAATAATAGTGAATACGTTATCTAATACTGAAAAACATTTGCTCACAAAATTTTCTTTTTTATTTAGATGTTAGTCTTTCTGTTTCACTGCAAATCTATATTTAAAAAAAATTGAAAATCTAACAGAAGAGCAAAGTTGACTTTATAAAAGCAAAAATTCTCTTTTTTCATTTAAATTTTTTAAAAATGAAACTAGCAGCTTTTTTTAAAGACAAAAGGACTAGACAGATCTGCTCTTTCAGTAAAGGGTCTTTCTTATGTCATTTTCACCTGCTTGGTCTAACTAATGCAAATCTGAAGAAGAGAAAAAAATTTAATTTTATGGTGATTGTTAGTTTATCATCTATTATTTATTTGAAATTACAGCATCTGGTCAATTTCTTTTTTAAAAAAAAGAATATTCATTCCCTCTCATTCTTAAAAAAAATGTTTTTCTTTCTCCTAAAGGCTCTCACCAAACAGCAAAGCCATAGGAAAATCCCTTTTAAAAAAGCAACAAACAGTTAAAAAAAATTATTGACCCATCGACTGATAAATACAATTTTTAGCTGCTATATTTTTGGCCAGATCTCAACTCTTGGCCTAAAGATGAGCTGACACTGGGGAATTACAAATCATGACTTCCCTAAAGGTCTGATCAAAACCATCTAGTAACTGAGGATTTCAAGGATAAGAATTCAAGAAAGGGGATTGCAATTTACAGAATGGCCCCTCACCAGAAAGTCTGAAAGACTAATGAGGGTTTCCCCTCATTCTGTCATTATTTCTACAGTTCCAAGCATGGATATAGCCTGTCTTGAGACAATGTAAAAATGACAAGATCTGAGGGTTTGGGGAAATCTCCCCACATTTGGGGTTTCCCTTGTTCTAGCTTCACTATTCCTGATGCTTATTCTGGGGTACAGAACAGAGTTCATGACCCTCTCAGAATACTATATCAATCCCATATTGAAGACCAAAAGAAGAAAATATCCCTGGGTGACAAGGTACAGGTAGTAACTTAGTAAGTAGGAGACTATTCTGAGAAGGTCCTTATAACTCTAACAGCCAATCCTCCCCCTCTCAGTTGATGAAAAGGGGTATTTGTGATATATTGTATGGGATGAAGGGGCACTGAAATCAGATTTGGACCTTCTCTCCGGAGCTGTCTAAGTGCTGATGGGGGCTGTGTAGGAGAGTCATCTGTGTTGGTGTCCTCCTCAGAACTTCCCCCACAAAGATTACAAAATGGCTGGCAGACTTGGTAGTAATCAGTGGAAAAGAAGTCTAAACAATGAAAAGGAGGTTTGATCAGGGTATGAAAGAATTAAGGGAAGAAAAGGAATTAGGAAGGAAATATAGAGGAACAGAGAAAAAATAGAGAAGGAGCAAAGGAGCCAACATTGAAGAAAGCAAAACCAAACAAAATAAAAATTTTTCCATGGTCCATCTCCATCTTTCTCTGGTCAGAGTCCCAGCTGTGAAATTTTAAAGCACGAGGTAGGGCGAGAAGGTAAAGAATGCTATTGTGGGACAACAAGACAATGACAGGAAGATGTCCTAGATGAGTTATCTTTTTCTCCCTAAATTCTAAATAATGGATTTGTGAGCAAATGGGGCAGCCATCATAAAAAACAATGAAATTAGGACTAGAGAAGATGCTTCCTTGAGTTAAAGAAGAACAGGAAGGCACGTTTGAGGAAATAGAGAAAAGGATAAAAAAGAAATGAGGCTGACAACAGTCACATTAGAAACAGGAGAGAGAATTTCCACCAGGCTGGAAATCAGAGCACCAGGTGCTAGAAAGATAACTTAGGGATCATTTTTCATTTTACAGATGAAGAAACTGAGGGCAGAAGAAGTCAGTGACTTGATAAAGGTCTTATGGACATTAAGAAGCAAAGGTAGGGTCTGAACTCAGGGTCTTTGACTTGAAATCTAAGGCTCCTTCCACTGCACAAAGTTACCTCTGAAAATATTGATTTCTCATCAGCATAGTCAATGGATATGGTTCAAAGTGATGGAGATTTCCAAGTGAGAAAGTCTTTCAGGAAGTCTGTTGTTCAGGGGATCTATCTTAGGATATTGTAGTTGGGATAGCCTCCCAGTCTTCTTCCCCCACGGCAAGTCTTAAATATTGGATTGGTTATGGACTCCTCTTTACCACCTTCCTGCCAATACATGCTATGGGTATGGATGAAGAAAAGGGAATGATGGAATAAGAGTTGGGTGAAATATCAAGAGAAAACCTAATCTATGCTCCTAGTCACATGTAAGAAAATCTGCTCTGTCTGTTTATCTCCTCTCTCTCTGTCTCTCTTGGTTACTCTGTCTGTCTCTTTCTGTCTTTCTCTAAAGAGACTGGAAATTTCCCATAATGTATTCTTCAGAGGTAGGTAAGGGAAAACCTCAGAATGAAAGGAATTTGACATAGAAAGAATCTGACATCATGTCGTCCATCCCTTTCATTTTCCAGCTGAGGAAACTGAGGCCCAGAGAGGGAGAATGACTTGCTTGAGATCACAGATAGTCAAGAGGGGATTTGAATCCACATTCAACTACAGTGGAAAGGGTTAAGGTAACACACTTCTCTCTATCTGAATATCTCAACCATTTAGGTTAATGTTTGATCCTCAGTTCTTGAAGTACCCTGAGACTCAACTGGGAAAGTATCAGTGCTTTTTGGGGTCTGGGTGGCCTTTGAAACTATAACCCATAGAGACACGTATTTTATCTCCCTGAAAGCCAGCCTTTACCTACTCTTTTCCCTGAAGCCAAATGTGAGACATCAGTTCGAATAATGCTGCTGCAAGGCCCTGAGGGCTCAGGAGATCATATACCTTCTGCTTAACCTGAATGTGGTGATGCGTGTGGGTTTGTGGTAAAGTGTATTAGTGAGGCAACCTGGGTCAGTCCTGATGTAGACAAGAGTTTGGAAGTGGGGGTGTTTGGGGGAGGGGGGAAAGGAAAAAGAAAGGGGGAGCATGTTCTCTGTGTTTCTGTGTTTTTCTGTCCATTTCACTATTATTATATCTAGAAGCATGACTGTAACAGGTTCCTATGCCTTTCTGCTATGTAAATATAAGTAGATATTTCAATCAGAAATAGCTATACATAGACATAAATGAGACAGATAATAGGAATTTCAACTAAGAATATTAGATAGATAGATAGATAGATAGATAGATAGATAGATAGATAGATAGATAGATGGATGGATGGATGGATGGATGGATGGATGGATGGATGGATGGATAGGCAAATACTAGACTTGTGACTTCACTGCTAAAGAGAACTCTCCTGAGATGAAGAAACTATCAAAACAGGTTTTTACCCTCTCTAAAACTTCCAGTCTGAGACTGCTGCTTAAATCTTTGAGATTTGTCCAGGGTCACGCAGCCAGTATGTGTCAGAGGTGGGAAATGCATCTAGGTCTTCTGTCCAAGATCATTCTGTCCTATTGGATTGCTTCTCTCTCTCTCTCTCTCTCTCTCTCTCTCTCTCTCTCTCTCTCTTTCTAAGTAGATAGATATAATGATAAACTAACATGAGGTATGTCTAGCTGGATATCATGGACATATAGGTATAGGCATAAACACATGTGCATGTGGGTGTGGGTGTGTATATATATATGTATATATGTGTGTATATATTACATGTATACACAAACATACATATATGTATATATGCCTACATACTGGACTGAGAGTATTACATAGGATCATATGAGCTGGAATGGGAAGGGACCTTAGAGAAATCTATCTAGTCCAATACCCTCAGTAAATGCCTAACAAATGTCTGTTGGATGATTTATTGGATGACTGAAAGTAAGGCTCAAAAAGTGAATTGACTTGCCCAAGGTCACATGGCTAATAGGAAGAGCTGGGATTCTAATAATATTTAGAATTACCACAGATATTTGCATGGTGCTTAAAAGTTTTCAAAGCACTCTAGCCCTATATCCAGGGCTCTCTCTACCATAGCGACACTTTCCTGGTTCTCTTTAGGATGCATAGAATGTATATCTGAAGGAGAAGGAGCAGGCATTGAGGTGTAGTGGTAAGCTCATTGAATCAGACAAGCTAGATTAAAATTCTGCCTCTGATGCCTACTCCCCCTGTGATGCGACTTTTAGACACTCTGAGATTCAGTTTAATTTGCTGTAAAATGGATGGATTGGGTTAGATGGTCTCTGATGTCCTTTCCAGCTTTTCATGTATGATCCCTATGTATGTAGTAGGTATGTGTGTCTGTAGAAGGATATATATTGATCCTTTCTGTGAAGGTTGAGATTCTGGTGTGCTTTTGGTGTACTTACATAAGGAGTAGAGGAAGAAGCCTAGGAGAAAGGAGGCAGTGGTGTGCCGGTGGGTAGGGTCTTACTCTTATCAAATTCTGAACACCTCATGGTCTGTTGATGGCTCCCAAGCCCAGCTGGATAATGCTGTGCCAGTCTAGGCTTCACTGTCCTTCCTCAACAAAGATGACCTTCACTTAGAAATTGTCTCCTTAGTGATTTATGAACACTATGGTTAGCATGGGTCCATCTACCATATAGAGGGAGACACTCCCAAAGGCTTGGAACTTTCAACAACATAGAGAGACCCATTGAGGGTGAAACCTACTGAGGGTGAGAAGACAAGAAAGGAATTTACTCAGGGCCTCCTCACTCCTCTTGGAAGACACAGAGAAAGCCAACAACTCTACGTATCAAATTCGTCTCTTTCTTTTCACCTTTGATATTCCTTTACAATAAACTTTTCTAAACTGTAGTCTAGTAGAAATCTCACCAGGCTGGAACTAAAGGAAGACCTCTCTCAGTCTGAATGCCACTCACTCTGCTAAATGAGGGCCACTGGTTGATCTAATTCTGTCAGGAAACTAGTTTCTCTCCTACTCTACAAAGAAATCCTCCCCCTGCCCTCAGTTCAAAGTCCAGATCCACTGTCCTTCCTCAACCAAGATTGCCTTCACCTAGAAATTGTCTCCTTAGTGATTTATGAACACTAGGGGTAGCACGAGTCCACCCAGACCACCTCTGAGTTCTCCCAGGTGTTAGCAGCACCAGGGACAGCAATGAAGGGGAGAAGAGGAGTAGAAAATCAATCACTGCTGAAGTCTGCAAGGTATCCCTCTGTCCTGCTCACACAGAAAGACAATAACTGACATCTCACTTCCCAGGGAACCGCCTCACTCCATTAAAACTCTTTACCAAACACCAGATTCTAAAAGTAGGAACCCCCTTTCAGGATTTTCAAAGGATGAGGCCAGATTTGACTAATTGAACTCAGCCACAGTCTTCCCTCAATCCTTCTTGTACTTTATCTCTCCATCTCTGATTTGCTGCTTAATGTTTATTTGAAGTAACCTTTATACTTCAATGCCTGCTCTTGGAAAGATGGTTTTGGAAGGGTTAGACTGAAAAATGAAATGGTGGCTATAAATGCAAGCAGGCAGTAAAAATGAGAATGCTAGGAGGGTAATCCAGGCCTCAAACCTAGAATCAGAGAGCTAAAGGCCCCCTTAGATATTAGTTAGTACTCCAACCCATTCGTTTTACCAAGGAAGAAACTGAGGCACATTAGCTCATCATCTGTCTAGGACCACATGCTAAGTAGTTGGTAGAGCTAGTCTAGGACTTCTAATTCCTGGGTCACTTCTTTTTATTGCCTCTATAAATAATAGATAGACATCTAATACTTTTCGGTTTGTAAATCATAAGGTCATAGGCCTAGAGTTAGAAATGGCCACAGAGTCTATTTTACCTCCTCGTTTAAAGTACAGAATTGAAATTGTGTCCTAAAAGAGTTCCCTTGTATGTTGTGCAGGGGAAGAGGAAAAGGAAGAAATTCCATGTACATGACTACCAGAATAATTTATCTGTATGTCAGCCTGCTTCTGACGGAAAATATTGTGGGACTCCTTCTGTATATTGAGGAATTAAATATAAAGATATTGTGACCATCAATAGAATGCTATATTTAAAACAGAAGCAACAGCACTGCACCTCTGAATTGTCTGTACATTTCGCAGGTGAAGTCATGTTCTTTTGCATCAATTCACACAACAATAAATTTAGAGCTGGGAGGGACCTTAGAGGTTCATCTCATCCAACTCCCTCCTTTTATAAGATGAGGAAACTGAAAATCAGCACAGAAGGTGACTTGCTCAGTTTCACGCAGAAAAATAAACGGTAAATCCATATTATGATTCCTCCCTTGGCCAGTGACCAGACCAAGCATGTCGTCTCAAGCACCCAAGGATTCAGGCAGATCCTGACCTAGGCTTGTTTGGAAACTTCCTTAGAAATATCCTCTCAGCTCTTAATAATACAGAGAGTGATTCAGACCAATGGTATGCTGACTAGCCTAAATGATCACAGATGGGGCAGAAATGGCACGAGAGATAGGGGCCTGGGCCCTAATGGAACTGCTTTCTGTTAGGCAAGGTCTGAAAATACAACAAACAGAAACAGAACTGCACAAAGAAATAATAGGGCCTCTGTATGACACAGCAAACGTGTGTGTGTGTGCATGTGTGTATGTATGTGTATGTATGTGTGTGTGGACAAGAGCTCACAATCGCCTTCAGGGGCACAAACATGCTCTTGATGATGGCCCCCTCATAGAACAAGGGCCAATATGGAAGGTTTGCTGAAGGTCCAAAGGCTCAGATTTTCTCTTTAACGGAATGCCTTTAGTATCACTGAGGCCCCAGAACACACTAACTGGGAACACAAATTAGATTCTTTAAGCTGTACCTTAGAATCCAGCATCCAAAACGCAAGTTGTTTTAGAGGAACTCTGCTACCTTGACCTGGCAGGTCAATAATGCTGCTGGGTCTTTTGGCAGGCACAGGTGGAGTTGTCTTTTATAACTCAGTGACTTTCAAAAAATCAGTGACTTTTTAAAAAGGATTGGGGGAGAATCCCATTTGTGCAAGAGGGAATTGTTTGCTTTTTATTCAGTACAAATTGACTAAGATTTGCCCACAGAAAGGTCTAAGTGTGTGTGTGTGTGTGTGTGTGTGTGTACTAGAATCAGTAACAAAGTATTAACTACTTGGAATGAATAAAAACCAAAAGGTAGTTAACCAAAAGGTAGAATTCTGTAGCCCACAAGGCCTAGAGTATTTAAATAATAGGAAGGCAAGAAAGAAAGAAGGAAAGAAAGAAAGAAAAAGAAAGAAAGGAAGAAAGAAAGAAGGAAAGAGAAAGAAAATAAAGAAAGAAAGAGAAGGAAGGAAGGAAGAAAAGGAAAGGAGAGAGAGAGGATAAAAGAAAGAAGGAGGGAAAGGAGAGAAGGAAGGAGGGAGGAAGAAAGCTGGAGAGATGCTGGTTATACCAGAGATCCATTGACCCCCTGCACAATCATATGAGGTTGGAACGTACAGGTGATTCTACTCCATTCAACTGAATGTTTACATCTCAAAATGAGGGAAGTCTTAAAGCTTCATGCCACAGTAGTTGAAGGAAGGACAAACACACAAGAGCCAAGTTGAAAAACCAGAGTAAATAGGCCTATTGCATAATGACGTGGAAGCCTTGTTGACTGCCAGTTTCTGCATTTTGCATTCTCCTTGTCTCTGCCATTCCTTGTAACTTCCTGTTTTTGCACACAAGGCACCCTGATATTAGGAGCCTGAGTTGAGCTCCTCTTGGTTACAAATCTAAAAGCTCTAGGGTCTAAAGATTCTGTGCCAAGCTTGGAAGAGGATTCCCAGGTAGGAATTTTGACATGGTCTAAAGCTTAAACAACAGGAAAACAACCTTTTTCTTCTAGAGATTTTCTTATTTAATGAGATTTTAATTCAGTGTTCCTTCTGTGATCCCTTTACTCACCTCCACCTCCATCCAAAACCCTACGCCTTTTTCCTAGACCTAGACACTTGAGCCTGGTTGGAGGAAGAGACCTTCCCTCTAGACCTGATTCATTTGAGCTTCTAGAAACCAGTGGAGCACCATTTTGGATACAATAGAGTAGTCAGTCTTTGCTAAGCTCTGAAATAGGAGAGTCATTCTAGCTTCCCTCTGTCCAGGAGTACTTGGTTGGTTTCCTGATCTATCTGCAAATTTCAAAGAGCCACAAAGAAGGGCCTTTGGGATCTCTTGACACTACACAATGAAAGAAGATTTCTTTGCCCATTTTTTCTTGGTGAGTTGGACCCTCAGGACCTCTGGGTGTGATTGGAAGGAACCTCCTACAGGATTTTTCTCTACTGATCTTTATGTCAAGAACATGATTTTCAAGGCATTCTCCTTGGATCTTTTTACATATTTTACATATCATTTCTAAAAGCATCTCCTGAAACTTCCTTAATGGTCCAAATGCCCTGGTGTCACAAGCCCCCTGTAGCAGGGCTGCCAAGTAAAGAAGGTGTGGAGATAGATATGGTATGTGAACTGTGGCTGGCCCCTGCCTGAGTGTTTCTGGGCAGAGGATCTGTGCCTGTGTGACTTTGCACTAACCTTGGTCTCCTGTTATGTCAGTGATGTCCCCAGATCTTCTGCGATCCCCCTATTCTTGCTTTCATGGGGCTCCACGTGGCATAACAGCAAGAAGAGTAATTCAGACCTGTGAGGAAAAAGAAAGAGGCTAGGTCACTGGAGGACCTCCAGAAAGCAGGAAAAGCTGGGGAGGGGGCTGGCCTCCAAGACACTGGAGAGAACAACAGATCAGCTCTTGGCCAGGACTAGCCAGGGAACATTTTTAAAAAAAGGAAAAAAAGTGGAGGAATCCAGAGGGCTTTCCCAGAAGTTGGGAATGGGCTTCAGTTTCCTGCAGTGGGGGAGGAGGGTCTGAAAGAATCGTGTTTAGAAGAGTCCTCGGAGATTTGGTGGAAAGGGAAATGGAACCTCGATATGCCCATCTGCATTCAAACCTTCCATTGTGGCCCTGTCTCTTCTCAAAGCTGGGGTGCCCCGGGAAGTAGGAGGAGGCCACACAAATAATCGCGGCGCCTGGAGGAATCAGTCTCTAGTGGGTCCAGGGAGGGGGGTAGTGGGGAAGAAAAGGCCTGGGGGTAGGTAATTCCAGCCCCACGACGGCTAGACGAGCCGGGCTGTACGCAGCAGCTGTTTGCTGGTCAAAATTGGGCAGGAGCTGAGCAGAGGCAGGGAACCTGCAGGCTCAGAGACAGTACACCTGCCTTGCAACAATTTAAGGGGAAGGGGTTGCCAAAAAGCCTCCAGTTCCTCTCTCACTGCTCTCTCTGCGCCCTAGGTAGCTCCCTGGGGCTGCATGTTTTGCCTCACCGCTTTGCATGTGTGTGTGTGTTTACACTTCGGAAGGCTTGGGAAGCGGGTCATTTGGGGAAGCCCACCCTGGCTCATAGACTACCCGGACCCTGCCCCCCCCGGAACTGGGCGTTCAGGGGCTGATAAGAGCCGGGGCCAGAGCGCCAGCGCCAACGTTGCAGGTCTGGGTTTAAGCTGCAGAAGAAACCTGGACGCAGTCAGGCCTTATACTGGCCCCGTGCCTTGGTTTGGGGGGGGCTGACTCATTTTTAGGGTTCACAAAGATCTTATCTGTCCTCCCCCGTCCTGTCCCCCACTTTACACCTTGCTTAGGAGGAGTGGAGGAAGCGGGGAGAGGTCTGGTCTCGGAGGAATGCCCCACGAGCAAAAAGCAGACTGCATTGACTTTGCTGTTGGAGAAGGGACAGAGTTAAGGGGACTTCTTCTCTTCTCCCAGCCCAGGGCTAGCTGTGCCTCCTCTCACCCTGCTTTCCCATCCCTCCCCAACCAGGGGACAGGAAAAACCAGCCTTTCTCCCCCTTCCACCAGCCGCCAAGCACCCTCTCAGCAAGGCAGCAACAGTTGTCTGGCAAACGCAGGGACTCTCTCGGATGCAACAAGACGCCTGGGATTTCCACGGCCCCACCCGAGCCCTGGCTCCCCATCCCCACCCTTGAATCCCCTTGGGGTAAGAGGAGCAGGATGGAGGGGAAGGACAAGCCGAGAGATCCCGGCACCCGGGAACCGCCTTTCCTCCTGTTGCTCCAGCTCTCTTTCCAAGTTCCCTGCCTTAGTCTCCCCCGCAATCCTCCGGGCTAGGTGACTCCTTGGGCCGCCTGGACAGGAAGAGGATGCCCATGACGGGGGGAGAGGGACTGCAGTAGCATAATAAACAGGGGAAGAGTCGGGGGGAACAGGAGAGATTATTTTTTTTAGCAGAAATAAGGCCTTTTTCACCTCTTTAACCAAAGCCTTCGTTTCTCAGACGGCCCCAGCCGAGTGGCAGGGAGAGAAACCCCCCAGGGCTTTTGCTTTTGCCTAGTTCTATGGTCAAGTCTTAGGGACCCTTTTACTCTCCTCAAAGGTGCACTCGGAGAATGGAAATTTTTTTTATCTCGGGAGGGAGATGCCTTTTTGGCCCCAGTGTCTGGATTTCTCGCACATTGGTGCGCGGGTGCCTGTTTCTAGATTGAGCTGGGGGGAGGCTGGCGCAGTGCTGCAGCCCCGAGGCTCCATACTCCTCCTCTGGCTCAGAGTGGGGGGATAGTAAGGGGAGGGAATGGGCAGGGTGGGGGCACAGGCCTGAGAGAAGGGGGAGACCTCTCGGGTGTTTGGAAAGACGGGCAAAATCCAGGCCCTTCTGGATCAAGTAAAGTCCTCTAAGCAACGTGCCCTCGACTCTGGTTTTCTCAAACTAATTCTTATGCCCAGGTCCACATCCCTATGGACGTACATGTCTGTCGGGGGAGGGGGGGTCCTATTGCTGCAGTCACGACGGGTAGCCCGCCGTTGCCTCTGGAAAGCAGATTAGGAAATGGGCCTGACTCAGGGGACTAGTGATTGAAATGGTCAGGACTCACTGCAAAGCGGGGTAAGGGGCGGGGGACTAGAGCAGGGGCCCCACTGATGCCGCAGTTACCCTCATCGGGGCTGCTGCTGCTGCTGAACCCCCTTTGCAAACCGCATTTCTCAAAATCAGTTTCTCACCGGGACTCCCTCTCCTCCCCGCCAGCTTCGGGCTTTCTCACATTTTTCGGGGTCCCTTGTTTTGAGGGCAGGGGATACGAGGGGGCCGACTGATGAAGGCTCCCCAAATTGTGTTGGAAGCAAGGACAGGAGAGGAGGGAGGGAGGGAGGAGACTCCGGAGAGTCGGTGGCGCTTTGGACACCTTAGTCTCCTTCGTTTTTCAGAGTCTCCCCAACCCGTCGCTGTCCTTCCCCAGCCTCATTTCTGGTCTGGGTATCTCTAATGTGTCCCCCTCCCCCAATCTCAAAGAGCCCTACCCCACCCAGACTAATTTCTTTCCCTAGGACCCGTTTGGGAAGCTGATAACCCTAGGAAAAAATGATGCTAACGTGCCTCGAAGTCATTTCTCTTCGAGGTGCCCTCGGACTGTACTGATTTTCCGCAGCTTCGGGGGGTGGGGGGTGGGGGCTAGGGTATGTGCGGGGGCGCTTAGGGGGAGATTTTTTGTAAACTTTTATTGCATTTTTGGTTATCCTTCATTCCCCCGAAAACACAAACTCTCTCACTAGCGTCTGCCACGATTCCCCCAGTTCTACAAAGTCTATTAAAAAGTTCGGGGGGGAAAGGGAAGGCAGACTTCGTGAGGTTCGGGGAATTGCTGCCGCTGGGAACTGGACTGGACGGGATGGGTAGGGAAGGCGGCTCTTCCCTCGAGCGGCGACCTTGGGAGTTCGGGGCGGGGGTGGAAAGAGGCTGCGGCTGGGGTTATGTGTATGGGGGGGCGCGCTAGGGGGGCTCGGCTTGAGGGAAATCGGGCTTGGCGAACGCCGAGTCTGGGGCGTCGGCTGTGGCTCGCTGGCGGGTCGCGATGATTCCTCGGCGATTGTGTCCTCCTCGAATGCTTTTTGGGGTAAGGGCTTCCCGGCTACATAGTTATATACAGCAAGCCCAGACCGCAAAAAGATTCGCGAAGGACAAGGTCTCTCGTCGTCTTCCTTCGGTCCGCCGCCCAGCCTTCACGACAGGAGATCGCCGAAACCTTGAAGGGAACGGGGTTGGTCTCCCAGTCGCACCCGAGCCCCCCAGTCCCTCCCAGGACTCCTCACACCTTTCTCTCTCCCCTCTTCTTTCTCTCTCACGGCGCGTCCCCTTCTCCAGACCGACGGCGATCCTACTCAACTCCCTCATCTCAGCCCGGAGAAAGGTGTGTGTGCGGGAAAGAGAAGGGGATAGCGGAGTAGGGGTCCCCGAGCTCAGCCTTCGCCCTACTCCCCGTCGTCCCTGTCACCCAAATTCTGCCCTCTTTTCCAGTCAAGTCTCAGTTCCCCATCGGGGGACCGAGAGCTCCGAGCCCCAAGATCGGGATGCTCGGAAGACAAGTACGATTAGGTTTTCTTCCCAGTCTACCCCCCCACCCCCACCCCACCCTCCGCAACTTCTTCTCGCTCCCAAGCAGAGGTTCCAACCGCGACTACTGGCGCTGCGTAAAGAGAGAACTCTCCCGGAGAGCTCTAAATAAATAGGGACCAGGCAGCCAGCTCATTGGTGCGGACTAAAATCGTCACCCACCAATCAGGAGAGACCTCACATTTCTTTTTTTTTTTTTTGCCCCCGAAGGCGGGGGGAGCGGAGAGAAACATTTCCATTTCTAATTATTCAACAAAAACCAGACACGTTAAAATATTGTTGTTGCCAGGCGATCGAGTTGGTTAGACCGACACCCCCCGCCCAGCCCCGGCCTCAGAAAAAGGGGGGGGGGGGGAGGCAGAAGGGGCAGAATCAAGAGAGAGACCTCATTCCAATGAGACCCAAACCTGATCATCTAGATGAAAAGATAATCAAGGATGGAAATAAAATAAACACGAACTCCACGTTATTCAACCTATTGCTAGAAAATGAGGAGCCCCCTCCTCCCCAAGTTACAAATATCTGATACTAAAAGAGAAGCTCCCCTTCTCTCCCACCCCCATGGACTCCAATGGAGATAGAGTGTTCATCACCCAATTCTCCTCTTTGGTGTTGTTTCATTCCAGTACCTTAGGGAGAGCCCCTGCCTAGCCCCAGGCACCATCTTTTCTATTTAATAAAGGGTGAAGGGAACCTACAAAGAGAGAGTTTTCAAGGATCATCCACAATGCCCACCAAATGGCTGTTTCTGCATCCTTCTCAGGGGGGGAGGGGAGAGAAGAAGGGAGAGATGGGAGGAGAAAGGAGTCAGGGGAAAGGAAGATGGAGGGCGCAGAGAAAGCTAGGGTTCTCTCCAGTTCTTCAAAAAGTTCCAAGGTATGGTTTTACTTTTTTTGCGCTGGAGTTCCATTTCCTTTGCTTCCTCCTCCCCCATATTCCCCTACACATCTCTACTGGTGTTCTAGGGGGAAGAGACCATCTTTATGTGGAATTGATTCAGGAGAGGGAATAGCAACCTGGGTGGGACGGAAGAATTTCAAGAACTTGGAGGGAAAAGTTTCCATGTTTGTCCAACGCCACAATGGAAGCGACGTGCTCCTGCCAGAACTAGCAGGCATCCACATACATAAAGCATAGGTCTAGGGGACTATATAAGGTAGTCAGTATCATTCCACCACCCCCCGCCCCATTTCCAACCTTCCTCTCATCCATCGCCTCAACCCCAGGACGCACCACATCCTCCAGCCCTGAGACCCACTCCCCCCTCCCACCCCACCCCATCCTATCCTGTCCCCTCTGCTGGAGGACGGCTGCACACATATACACATACTCAGGCGCGCACACGCACCTACACACATAGAGCGTCTGGCCCGCCCCGTTCGAGGAGAGCTCGAGAGTCGGGCAGCCTGCTTAGCCACTGCTGGGGAGTGCAGCGAGCCTGGGAAAAAGTTCTACTGAGCGGGCTAGTCAACCAACCAATGAATCAAGCACCTTCTCCTTACCTTTCTCTTGGCGCCCTCCGTGGCGAGTCCGCCGGCAACAGTAGCCATCTGGAGAGGCAGCACCATTCCCACCCAGCCCAATACCCCTCCCCTCCCCCAAAAGAGTAAAGCCCAAAGGCAAACAAGTCTTCCTCCAGGTATGTATATAAGTTACTGTACTGTGTGGGAGGGTCACGATCTTGGCAATTGCAGCAGCAGCTGCTGCTGCTTAACCCCTTGTGTTCCCTCCTTTCTCCAACTTGTTGAAGCCTCGTCCGAGTGAGAGAAGGGAGCGAGACTTGGAGGAGGGGGAGACTGGCAGATTGGCGGGGGAATAGTGGGGAGAGCTAGAGACAGCGATCGGCTGGGTGCAAATGCCCTCTTGACAGCGCTTTTCATTGGGTAGGTATCTCCCCCACTCTTGGTTTTGGTTGTCTTTCCCCCTCCCCTCTCTCCCCTTTCGGGGACGTCTCCAGGCGAAGTCACGATTCCTTCTCAGTTCGGAGTGAACTGTGACTAGAGCCGTGACGCAGCGGAAAGACATTACTCACTTTTTGCAGTCACGACTTGGGAATCCGTGCTGGTTTCAAGCAAAATTACCCCGCCACCATTGAATTATTTAATAGGGCCCAGTTCGGGGCGGGTGGGGGTGGGGGAAACTCGTGCCAAGAGGTTGGGGACGGGGATGTAGGATTTTTTTTTTTCAGATGGCTCTTTTGCCCCCTTCCTAGTAACATAAGGGGTGTTACAGTAATGTGTTCCACGTGTTATGAGTACTTTTAAACCGCCCCCTCCCCGTACACATACACATCCATATCCCTTTCCTCTCCCTCTTTCTTTCCGACAGTGGTTGAATTTGCAAACAGAACCACACAAGCTGAGGTGTTTGGAGGGTGAAGAAAGGAAGGTTGAGGAAAGGGAACAACTTGGAGAGGAGGGCCCCCAGGAGAAGGGCAGAAAGGAGTTTGAGGATTGTGCTAGGAGTCTGGGGAATAGCTTTAGTTTGGGATAAAGCTTCAAGATTAAATGTACTTTGGAGTATTATTATCGTTCTTATCAAGGACTTAGAAGGACGATAATGTAATGGGGGGGAGGTCTGGACATAGGGGGGAGGTCTGGATATAGGGGAGGGACTTCTTCAAAACTAAAAATAATTTGGCCCCTCCTAACTTCTGCACATCCTTTACTCTCAGCTCCACTGGGAATGGGGGTCAGCCCCTGGAATACAGCGGTTATTGCTAGGCTGGAGTGGCGAGTGATAGGAAGCTCTTCCTGCTTAACCTTGTGCTCCAGCTCCTCTGGATATTTCATCTCTCCTGCTTGTATCTCTGTGTGTATGTGCTCAATTTTTAAATTATATATGATTTTGCATCACCGCCCCCAACACACATTTATTGGAGGTCTATGAGACAGACCTCTCTCTTTTGCCAGCGTCTGCACACCCTTTTCCAGGTCAGCTTAAGAGTATTTTTTTCCCCATCCCTCTCCCTTTTCCTCCAGAGTTAATCAGAATGAATGTCTTTGTGTGTGATGCTCAGTCTCTCGTCTATTTCTTTCACTCTGCCTCCCTCCCACCTCACCTATCTATAGATGTTCACCAAATGTGTCTGTGGCTATTTGTGATGTAGCCGGTTCGCCTTGATTCCCCTAACATTGGAGAGTGCATGGTGTCGCTAATAACATCTGGGCACTTTAGACTAGTTCTCTCGCACCCCTTCTGAAAAGCATAGCCCAAGTTCTGAGGTTACTGCCAAGCGTTAGCCTCTATGACTTCGCTTCTAATTCAGTCATTCCACCAACTCATCTGGAGAGGAGATGACTAGGATGCAAAGGGAAGGGAAACAATAAAAATACAAACCACACCCGAAGGCGCGCCCCAGAACCGCTGAATATAGGAACACCTTGAAATGTGGCGGGGGAGTGGGTGGGGAGTAGGGGGGAGACGAGGTGGGAGGAAAAGAGATTCTGGATAAAGCAACCTATAGCCTCCTATTTTGCGAGTCACTATAGTCAGGTACAAATCTTTCAAACATAGGGGCGGGAAGAAGCAGGGGACTCCGAATGGAGACCCAGGCTCTGATCACAGCTTTACGCATTGAACCGAGGACTCAGGCTCAGGCTTTGGTTCCTGGAGAGCAAGGTCTCTGCTCATCCTTGAATATAACATCTCTTCCTCCAACCCCCTCCTTTTTTCCCTTCCCACTTTCCCTCCCATCTCCCTTTCCCTAAGGCTCTTACCAGAGTCACGACTAACCCCCTTTGAATACCATTAACCCCCTCTCCTCCTCATCCCTCTCTCTCATTCAGGCAGGGTTTAACGAGAACACGAGCCAACTCCGCCTCTAGGAGCCCTATGCTGATCTGCCCGGAGTTTTCAGCACTGTGCCCCCAGTGGACAGCTCCCACTCTTGGAGTCCACTGTAAGCTCCGAGTTGTCGAAGGCTGGCTTTGCAAAAGGAGTGGGGAAGTTCTTCGGAGTGCATGTGCATTTACCCTTTCCTTGTATTTACGCCGCCCCCCACCCCTTCATGCAACCTTAGTCTACAGTGGGCGTTTGTAATAGAGATGTGGGACATCAGATCGAGTATGAACAACCTCGAAGCGGGGGGGGGGGGGGGGAAGAGAGAGAGAGAGAGAGAGAGAGAGAGAGAGAGAGAGAGAGAGAGAGAGAGAGAGAGAGAGAGAGAGAGAGAGACTCAACAGCGCCGACATAGAGAGTTGCAGGAGCTATTGCAAAGATTTCTCATCAGGGAGATCCCCAGTTCTTCAAGAATTCCCTATCTCTTTTGGTCCCTTACATGCACCAAATTTATTATGCACACAAGTATATCCCTTACCCCTGTCCCGCCTCTCCCCTTTAAAAAGAAAAAAAAAGCAGCCAAAAATAAGGCTGAAACATGCATAAAGTAAATAAATATCAGCTCCTACTCACTGTCTGCAGCATGCACATGACATAACACTACTTACCCAAACGGGAACTCCTTGAGAGAAAGAAACATAGGGGCAAGGAAAGGGAAAATGGAGAGAGACAAGGAGAACGAGGGAAAGAGAGAGAGGAAAAATCCAACAATTAATTTCCAGACAGTTTTTTTTTTAAATGTTGTGATGTCCAGGTTTTCTTCCACCCGCGCTGGCTTTTTATGCCAGTACAGCCCTTGGTCTATTTCTGGAACACGATCAAACCCCGATGCTATTTTTAGTAAGTACTGAAAAAAAAATCTACACACAAAGGCATTTCGCTGGAACGTTACGTCCAAAACATTAAATGTGAATTAAGCCCCCCCCCACTTATTTCTGCACCACTATCTCCAGTTGCATCATTGAAGAGAAAAAAAATTTAAAGACAATCATCCAGTGTTTTCTATATTATCAACCTGCACTAACCCCCATTCACACTTCCATCCCTGTCTCTGCCTGTTGCCATCCTCCCCTAGTCTCCCAAGCTGTCCGTCTTAGGTAGGCAGCTTTCTCTGTCTTGAACAACATGCCTCCATTGACCAGATTAACTGTGTGCCTGGGGGGGGTCCCCCGAGCTGCTTCTTCAGAGGGGCTTCCGGAGATCAGTGCTGTGAGAGAGAGAGAGAGAGAGAGAGAGAGAGAGAGAGAGAGAGAGAGAGAGAGAGAGAATCCTGCCCACCCTACCCACCCCACATACCCATGCTTCGTAAAATTCGCTTTGTGTTTGGAGCACAACGCCTCTGGAAAATGTATGTTTTTAAGTGTGTGTGTGTGTGTGTGTGTGTGTGTGTGTGTGTGTGTGTGTTTTGCGTTCTAGTAATTCACTACTGGGGGCTTGGAGAAAATAGACTCATTAAGGCGCTGCCTAGAAGCCGCCTTGAGTCTCCTTTGCAAGGCTGCGTCAGTTATCAGCCATTGACGTCACGTGCAGATTCTCCTCTTTAGAGGGTCCAATTCAGCAGAGAGGATGCATCTGCCCAGAAAGCTTTGTGCTCTGCAGAATACATTAAGCGAGGCGGGAGAGAGTGGCAGCAAACCCCAGGATTAGGGCTGGACAACTGCCTAGAAACAGGCAGCCCTTCTTGCAATATATGGTCTGCAGTGTGGGGAGGGGCGTCTAAATGAGCTGCCCCCTCCCCAAAAACACTCAACCACTCAATACAAGGCTGCTTGGCAAAGACATCTGTAGAGTTTCTTTCTCCCACCCTGTTGTATTTAGCAACTGTAGCAAAGACAGATATTGATAAAACTGGAATTAATTCTTTATATTTGTCAGGCAAATAGCCCCGTCTCTTAGAGTGACGCAAATAACAGATTCTATGGCTCGCTCGCTCTCTCTCTCTCCCCCTCCCTCATCTCCCTCTCTTTCTATCTCCTTCGCCCACGCACCCTGCTTGGTCTCCCACGGAATCAAGTCTGCTACAGCTTCCCAGAGTGCCACGATCAGGGTTCTAGACAGACAGACAGACCTCCAAGAACCATAACAAATAAACCTGCAATCACACACAGAACAATACAACACAACACAACACATACAGTGGATAAGCAGCGTTGCACCAAAGTTTTCCATCTATAAGCCAAATCAGTCATTCGAAGGGACAATGTCTAAGGCTCTAATTTCACTGGACACAAATACCAGTGGAGAATTAAAGATATCTGTGTGTATGTTTAGGGGGAGAATCTGATCCAAAGGCCCATCTCTTACTTTGAAGGGCCCAGGAGAATGGAAGGGTGAGGGTTATGTGGTGTGCTTTTTTCTCACATTATAGCCTTATAATAAAGCACACTTCTATAAATGGGGGTGGGGTGGGGTATTATTACTTTTGTTGATAGATATAGCGAGGGGAGAAAGCCAACAAAGACATCCTCCATGTTCTCTGGTGAAATTATTGGTGCTTTTCAAGGCAAGTGAACTGTTCTCCCTCTCCCTTTTCCCTTCTCAATGGCCAGGGAATCTTTCTTTTCCTCCTTAAAATAACCCCCCCCCCAAAGGAAAGCTCATTGGACTATTGCTATTTTTAAATCAGTCTGAATGGAGGTTCTTATATGTTGATCGTGACAAGGCTTGGGGCTAATATTTTAATTTAATAATAAAAGAATCATGGGATTTCCATCATGAAACATAGCACACACCTCAAAACAAAAAAAAAATTATTGATTAATGGAGGTGGAAATAGTCTTTTCAGACAGGAAGATTAAGATGAAATCACATATACAGACACCATGCAGGGAAAGCTTGAGCACGAATGAGCATACACACACACACACACACACACACACACACACACACACACACACACACAACCCTTCACAGTCACCTAACTTCTATCTGGTCTCAGAAGGTACACAATTCTGGAATGAACAGAAGCCACTGTTATTTTCAGTTGGCTCCGTTTCTTTTCCTTTATCAGTTGCTTTTTGTTCCTGACTTATTTCTCAAGCTTTGATTTTCCTTGAAGCCAAAAAACTGCATACAATGAAGTCACACCAGAGTTTGGGGAGCTCAGAAGAATTTGACTGGAGTAGATTCCAGATCCTCAAAACTATGCTCCTTGGAACTCCCTAACCCACTCTGTTCCTCAGTCCTTTCCCTCTCCTAATCTAATTCCTCCTTGGTTTTGAGAAAGATAGGTACTGGTTTTTAAAGTCCCCTTCTCTGCTCCAAATTTGGCTACTATGTTTCACCATGTTTTTGAAGACAGAAAGTGGACACACTGAGGTTAAGATAAAGTGACCTATCTGCAATTCTCTTTATTTTTAGTCCCATTTGTGTGTGTATGTGTGTGTGTGTGTGTGTGTGTGTGTGTGTGTGTGTGTGTGTGTGTTAGTGCCTTTGCTGCAGTGGAAAGTCTTTCAGCGAGGAGAAATATCAATGAGATGAAGGTGCTGCTAATACTTGCACTGAGGACGGACTTCACATGGGGTCACCAGATGTGGCTAGACAGATTGGAAAACATATCACATTCACAGAGTTTCAATGAAGTCTTCTTGGATTAATGAAAATGTCGGGAAAAGCATGAACTTAAAGGCATAGTGTACATATGTGAATTATTAAAAAATAGATGATTTGTGTATGTGCACATAAATGCAATCTATATCCAGGCATCTTCACACAAAAACCAATAAAGAATATGAATAATTATTTTTCTATACAATGAAATACCCTGTATGATGAGTCAACCAATTAGATCACACCCATTATCAAATAGCAAGGCAAATTTACTCAGGGTCCTGTTGGAGTCTGAGATCCCCGAACCTGTAAATACCCTTGGGCATGTGGGTAGTGCAATAGAGAGCACTGGGCCTGGAATCAAGAAGACCTATCTTCCTGAGTTCAAATCCAGCCTCAGACACTTATTAGCTGTGTAATCCCGTAACCTTCTTTGCCCCAGTTTCCTCTTCCATAAAATGAGCTGGAGAAGGAAATGACAAACCACTCCAGTATCTCTGCCAAGAAAAAACCCAAATGGGGTCATGGAGAGTTGGACACATCTGAACAACAACAACCTGCAATACTGATCAATACCGAGATCCTTTGATTTTAACTGAAAATTCTGGTCCACAGGAGATTTTTGGGAGAAATATGCTGAGATTCACTACCTTCACTATCTATTTACTGGTTGAGTTTTTTGAGTAGAATACAAAGTAGACAAGTGAACCTTGAGGCTTAGATTTTTCTCACCTCCAGGAGCCCCTTCCTCTCTTTTCCCTGTCTGGCTTAAACTAATAGATGAGGTCAGATAGAAGGGGTGCAGACCTCAGGTTTTAGGAATCAATTTGTGATTTTCTTTTTGGCAGGATGGGAATTCTCTTTATGATTGTCACTCCAACTTCAGCCCTGTACTCTTTACCCAGGTTTCAATTTGGTGGTGCCAGGCTGGACTGGCGTTCATAATCTTGGTCCTTTCAAGCCATTCTACCTCTCTGACTCAGAGCTGATATACCCAATCCGACCTATGCTGCCCCAAGGTTGAGCTAGGAGAATTAATAGCCCTGGAAGCCATCCAAGATGGAATCCATTTTGTGACCTACCAGAGGGTCTCTAGGCATCTTGAGCCTGAAGAGGATTTGTTTCCCCTACTGTCCCTCAGGAGGATTGGTGAATGGGTTATTGTCCCTCATAGTTTGGAAAGAACCGAACCTCCCTTCCATATGGGAGACCGTGAAGCCAAGAAAATGTTTTGTCTGGCTCCCCTTCCTCTTCCCTCAGATGAAAGGGAAAGCTCTTTTGCCTGCAGGTAAAGTACTATATCTGAAGGAGAAGGGAGTTTTGTGTTTGTTTAATTGGTGTAAGTGTCCTTAGGAAGCCTAGGTTCAGGGAATCTAGCTTAGTTCAATTCTGGATTTACCTCAGGCTACTTGTAGTCCCTTTTTGGCTATGACCTAGCCTGATTCTGTTTCAGGTTATTTGCTCTTGGCAACAAGGTTTAACTTAATTCTAGAAAACCCCTTGTCCCTAAGATTGCCAGATGAGCTTTAGGTTCCATGCCAGGAAATAAGGTCACTGAGTTCAGAAGTGAGGTTTCATTAGGGACATTATGGTCCTTCCAAACTGACCCAAGTTGCAGGAGTGACCTCATTTCTCTGATCTCTTTCCATGGAATGGTAATAAAGGGCCAGGCTGGATCTCCCAGAGGCACTGACAATGAGAAAATGTCTTCCTCCTTTCCTTTTTTGGTGCGATCCTGGCTAGACCAGGCTAAACCCTGGAGATTTGGATGGAATCAGGTAAGCTTTGGAATGCAGTGAGTTGAGTGTTACATGTACTTTTGCATCAACTGGTTAATGGTTTTTACTGGTTAATGAATAAGCAATCAAGAGTCAACATCTGGGCAACAGATCTAAACCTCTGGTGCAGCTGTCCATGGTGCTGAAAATACTCTTCCGTGTGTTGACTACCTTCTGAAATCCCCAATGGGTAACTGTCTCTAGGGCCACTAACATTTTAGACATAGTGCCATTAACACATTGGTGAGATGTGGCCTACATTATGACCCCCAGTTTAAGAAGGGGTCAAAAGTGGAAAAAGTATAAGAAGCTCTGGCCTAGAATGTCTCAAGCAGAAATGGCACCAAGATTTCCTTTCCCCTACTTTTCCCCTTCTCACTCAGATCAAGGTATAATCAATTTTGGGAGAGCTGGGTGAGATACTTGTTAGAACAAGATGCAGGACCTTTGGAAATGTGAATGTGATATTTCTTCAGACCATTTGAACGCAAAATAGAAGCACTTTAGGATGCTTTCTATTTTATTCCTAATCTTTGTCCACTTTCAGACAACTGCACATCACCTGATATTTCTGAAAAGGAACACAGAGGTGCATCTGTCTCCAAGAATAATCATTGAGGGGTAATCTCAAAATGCCTCCTGAGCTAAGGACCAAGTTGTTGTCAGCACCTTGTTCTCCTTTCAATGTCCCAGTGAATAACTGGGAGTTGTCTTCTGAAGAAGCAGATGACAAATCTTCCTGCTCTGCCTCTTGTCCTACCGAGGAATTTTGGATTAAAGAATCATGAAAAAATCATTCTGGTACTTGTAGGCTGATCATTACCCAGTAGAATAGTGTTTGATTTTAGGGTAGTTAAAATCTTACCTCTGTCATTTACTAGCTCATCTTAGGTAAGTCATCTAACCTTTCTGGACCTCAGTTTCCTTGTCTGCAAAATGAGGCTAGACCAGATGATCTTTTGAGGTCCCTTTCATCCTCACTCTATCACCTATGATTCTAATGAAATGATTCCAAGCAAAGCTAGGGAAGCTAGAGCAAGCCATGAGACTGGGACATGGAGTGGGAAGAAACAGGGGGAGGGTGTTAGAATCCCTGTAGACTTTAGTTTGTTGAGGGAGTGATGGTGAAGAGAAACACAGGGCATGAAGTATTCACAACTTGAAAAGAAAGGCGCAAAAGAGGATCCTTACCATTTGAGGGCTTCTCAGAAGTCAGCTGGAGAAGAAAAACAATGATGAGGTGGTTGACATGGCATATGCAACCCTCACCTGCTGACCCTTTAGTGAAAAATTTGAGGGCTAGTTGCAAAGCACTAAGGACATTTGTGAGGCTGACTTTTTTTCCTTAGTAGTGAGTTTCCAGTTCAGAATGAAAGCTACTTTTGGGCAGAAGCCACAGCTCCATGGAGGGAGAATGAGCAACTGTCTGGTGGGCTAGATAGGGAAAGCATTTGCTTTGTTCTTAATCTGATAATACAAGTTAAGCATCATGGCTAGAGTGTGGAGCGAATATGTATATTCTGGGTTGGTCAACATTTTTTGCATTTATCTGCAAGTCCTATGCACAAGACTCTGAGCTAGCAGTTATTTGCAAGGCTAAATTAAAGTTTTAAACTGGATATTATTATGAGAATAATGTTTTAGCTCACATGGCTAAAAATTTAGCACATTGAAGCAATTCTAACTTTACTTTGGAAAGTTTAAAAAAGGGAGAATAAGAGAACAGGGAAAACACCCGTGTAAGATAGAAATTCCCAATCAAACTCAGCGTAGTGGCTGACTCTCGGAATGGGGCAAAGAGCAAGAGGAAGTCCGTGGATTCTTACTGGACTGGACCTAAAAGTCCATTCAAGTTCAATGGGGCTCCTTTAGTCCCAGATGATGGCCTCTGGCCTAATGAATTCCGTTGGTTTTAGCCCAGTGCCTGGCAAAAAGTAGGTTCTATATAAATGTTTATTTCTTTCCCCCTTCCTAGAGTAATTCTCACTTATGTTGACAAAGGGCCAGGCCAGAACAGACCTTCCTAAATTGCTGACCAGGAGAAAGATGCTACTGGGAACTTTGAGATAATGGTTCCCAATCGACCTGGGATTCCTGGGTCTCAGCAACACTCTCTGTGCTCCAAATTCAACCTGAAGAATTTCTGGGCAAAGAGGTACTTGCTTGGGTAAACTCTCATCATTTCTGGACCTCAAGAAAGAGTTTTGTGCATCAAATGTTGAGAGCAAACCTATTATAACATTATCAATGAAAACTATACATTTAATTGAAAGAAAGAGATGTTTTGAAAAATCTAGACTTTGGTCCCACTCTCACAATATGAGAGTGTTCCAGTTTCTGATGATTTTTCTATTTTCCCCTTCCCCAGCCCTAACCAGTAGCAAGTGAGTTCACTCACTCTCTCTAACTGGGACTGAGTGATTTCTGGGTTTCCCATCTGGTTGGGGGAAGTGTATGTCACAAATTAGAAGTTTTAGATTATATCAGTGAGAGAGATCTCTGTCTAATAAGTGTCATTTCTCTCTTGGACAAAGGTGGGGTATTGGCAAAGCTGTTTTTGCCTGGGTCTTCTAACCCAAAGTACAGCTATCTAATAAATTTTAAGGATTGGCTGAGTTCCAGATGACAGGTAAGACAGTTTATTTATTTAGGTTTAACTCAAGCTAGCACTTCTTACATGGAGACCCAGCCTCAATCTGAAAGCTGGACCATAACTGGTGCCAATGGAGGTGGAATGTGGGACAGGAATGAGAGGAAGGGAAAAGACTGAAATGAGGATGAGTTGCAGCATTGCAGAGAGTGCGAGGCAAAGGATAAACTTTTCCTGGGGGTTTGAGGGCTGGTTTGAAAACTCATCTGGTCTCCTCTTGGTCCTTGATGCTCCTACAACAAGCAAGAATGAAAGGGACAGGGGGTCAGCAATCCACACCATTGGGGTACACACATTTTGTCACTTATAGTACCTTGGAAACTGTGGTTCTAATTCTCCTCCTTCAGAAAGTGGGTGGTTCATCACAGGCCTTTCCAGTGAAATATTTAGGCTGGATAAGAGATAAGTTAAATGGTGGGCAGTCCTTACTGACAAGTGGCCAGGTACCAAGTCACACCAAAATGGTAGTCTGAGATGGCTGCCTATTCGGAACTCAGGCTTTTGGAAAAAACAGGTTCCTTGGAACTAACATTTGGGTTTTTGCCTGAATCTCTAACTTCATGAGTATCGGGAACTACCAGGGAGGAGACCCCCTCTGACAATGAAGAGCAATACATGCTTTGCAATTTAGACAGTCTTAAGAGTTGCTTATATTATTGAGAAAATAAATGAATTGTGTGAGTCACATAACCAGTATGGGCAGAATTTGAACCCAGACCTTCCTGACTTTGAGACTGCCTCTCATCCATGAATATGCTTTCTGGAGCTAATTTGTTAATCTAGAGATAACAGCTTCAGTTAAAACAGCTAAGAAAAGGGACTCAGAGCATGGACAACTCTCCTACTGGAGTCATTCTTTGAAGAGGCATTTAAGGGAACAGAGAGTATGTTGTAATGGGTGCTGCACATGGAGTCAGAATGATATGAATTGAAAGCCTGCCTCAGACTCTGTCTGGCTCCATGATCAAGTCAATTAATCAACATTTCTTAACTGCCTATTACTGTAAGTCATTGTATGACATGCTGAGGATATGAGTATAAAGAACGAAACAATACCTACTCTCAAAGAGCTTATATTCTAAGCCTTTTAGCCTTAGTTTCCTCATTTGAAAAACGGGAATCATAATATCACCTGCCTCATAAGGTTGTTGCAAAATCCAATGATAATATATATAAAGCACTTTGCAAACCATAACTCACTCCTGAGGTGCTGATTATCATTAATCTCTTATGAAATATTCCATTTAAGGCACCTGTTCTTACACTAGAGAAGTGTGGAGTTTGATTCAACAAACAGTTATTGAGTACCTACTACGTGCATGACTTTGTGCTAGGTAGGTGAAGTTTTCAGCAAAACTATTCACCAGAACCAAGATCAAAATTTCACTACCATGTCACAGTGGTAGAGTTTCAGATAGACAGCTGATCTCAGAGTCAGGAATACCCTGAATTCAAGTCCCAGCTCTATCATATACAGGATTTGGGACTTGAGGCACATCACTTAACCTCTCAATGTCTCAAGCAACTATCTAAGACTATAGAAGGTACAGGTGACCATCAGTATTTGTAGAAATTCCTCATTATGAGTGCCAAAGAAATCACAGGTCCAATAAAAAAAATTCTGCCCCAAAATGGGGAACAAGCAATGGATATAAGTAGGAAGTAGAGGCTAACCCAGGTAGGTTTTACTCTAGGTGCTAAAACTCTTTCACTGGGCACCGTTAGGCAAAGAACCAAGGTTGGTATGATAATGAACCAAAGAAGGAGTGGAAACCACATTACTTACCAGTGTCTTGTAACTGTCAGTGAGCTAATTAACAAAGCCTTTGATATTCTCCCTTGCTTAAATAGTCACCTTGTGAAGTAGAATAAACTAATGTCCTGGAAGGATCATCTGGCTTTGTTCAACACTAGAATATCCACTGGAGGCAGTCCATCATGAGCAAAAGAAATACATGTATATTCTCTGATTCCTACTAATTATGGGGAAATTGAACCAAATACCCTCTTCTTCTTAATTATAGGGCAACCCAAAAAACAAGGGAGCTCCCTGTATACGGGGCAGCTTAGGATCCCCCCAGGAAACATCCTCAACTAGCCTATACTTTATTTCAAACCAACATAGCAGAGCATGAAACATGGATAATTTCTCTCTCTCTCGAACCCAAGCTGGGAGTTGTGTTAGTCAGCTTTGTGGAGAAACTTCAATGAAGACTTCTAACTAGTCACTCAACTATTCAGATTTGCCCCCTGTAAAATAGGTTGACCTCCTTCACAGGATAAAGCAAGAAAACAGATGTGAGATACAGTAAAGTTAAGCTCTGTGAGGGCAGGGGCTGCTTTTATTTCTGCCTACATATCCCCAGCACCTACTATGATGTCTGGTACCTAGTAGGTGCTTAAAAATGTTTGCTAGATCACTGAAAGTTGAATAAAAAGAGAAAAGCTCTGTGCTCATGTGAGGTGGCATCTTCTTTTTCTTTATTACTTCTCATGGATATCCCATCTGTCCCAAACTGGCACATAGAAGGGGCCATTTGCCCCTTCGCGAATCATTGCTGAATCCACAAGAGAAAATAAGACCCAAATCCTCTGCTATACTGGGTAGAACAATCCCTTGGGCCTCCATGAAGCCAGCCCCACTCCATAGCTAATCCTTCTTTTCTCCCAGGTTGTCCTGGAGGTATTCTCAGACAGGGGATGGAGAGAGGTTTCTTAACTTTGAAGATGCCAGCCATCAGGGGCAACTGTGCCTGAGCTGAAGAGAAGCTGGGGCATTAAGAGCTTACCAGCAGCTCACTAGCTCCATTTACTTTGGCCCCTGAAGAGAAACCAATGATAACAACAAAAATGGTTGGAATTCTGAGAACCAATGGGGCAGTGTGGCTCATTGTATAGAGGTCTGTCCTTGAGATCAGAAAGATTCAAGTTCAAGACATGTCTTTGATTACAGTCACCTTTTGACTGTAATCATGGGCACATCCTTAAGTGAAGTCACTTCACTTTTCAATATCATTGTCATCTTTTGAATTTTCAAGTTATGTGGGCAGGAGATTCATCACTCAGATTTCTCTACTCTGACAAAACTACAGGTCTGGACTTGACATTAAATGAAATTATCCTTGAGGTCTACTCAATTCCATTAATAAATCTTCTTTGCCACTGCAGTGAAACAATATGCAAAAATGATCTTCCTGCTGAAGTCCTGAGCAGAGGTGTGAAACTCAGGAGCAAAACTCCAGAGTACATGCTGCCTAAATCAGATTCAAATGGAATTGGGAAATGTTTAATAAAATAAGCAAAAATACAATACAATAGAGATAATGCTAATTTGTGGTTTTCTAAGCCAATGTTCAGCCTGCATTTCTATTTGAGTCTGACCCCAAGGGTGGAGGGAAGAAGACCAGATTGATGGGAAATGTAGGGACCATCTGTAGGGAAAACCAATTTGGAATTTCTATCAAAAGCCAGTAGAGGGAGCCGCAGAGCAAAATTGCTTTTCCATAGCCATACTTGGCAGTTAGTCCTTACTCACTGCCTTTTCCTCCCTGCTGGCTATGTCTTGTATAGAAGTCAGAGCCATGAGGGACTTTTGTAAGATGGCTTAAGCCGGGCATGCTTTTGGCCCCTGTTTTCCAGGGAACATGGGTTAGGTCCTCCCTGGGGAGAATTGGGGTCCTTTGAGGATTTCCTACTTGTAGGAATGATCTGCGAGAGACCAAGGTGGGAGTGTCTGACTCTTTCCCCTCTAGAATGGGCAGGGTCCTTCTTACTGAAGGTTTGGCCTTTAGATTTCACATCTAGAAAGCCAAAAAAGCTGAAATTCAGTTCTAAGGTGGGCCAGTCTTAGGCCCTATCCAAAGGGGCTGACATTTC
This sequence comes from Notamacropus eugenii, assembly GCF_028372415.1. Lineage (NCBI taxonomy): Eukaryota > Metazoa > Chordata > Mammalia > Diprotodontia > Macropodidae > Notamacropus > Notamacropus eugenii. The sequence goes on from NC_092877.1 coordinate 7,709,554, forward strand.
AGACCCAAAGCGCCTTGGTCCAAGGAAGTTCCAGGCCCTCAAGGATAATGTCTAGAGAATACCACTGGGGAACATGCCTCTGAGCAGCAGGGTAAAAGAAATCAGCCATCTCTGCTTTCAGGAACCTTTAAAAATATATCTCTGGAAAAACAAGATGAGGAATTTCTCCCAAAGACAGAGCTAAAATGGCCACTTAGGAGGATTCAGGGAAGATGGCAGAGTAGGTCAGAAAACTCTGGTCTCCAAATTTCCTCCACAACAAAAGACAGAACATTGCCTCAGAGGAAAGGTAGAGCATCGGAAATAAACCAAAGTCAGATTAAAGCACTTGTTCTTCTAAGACAGGAGTGGGGAACCTGGGGCTTCAAGACCACATGTGGCCCTCTAGGTCCTCAAGTGTTGCCCTTTGACTGAATCCAGATTCAGATAAAGAGCCCCACTTGATTCTTGGGAGAAGACTCTCAGGAAAGACCCCACCTCTGAGTGAATGCAAACACCTCCAGGCTGATTCTGTTGAATCAACCAACAATAAGCCTTAGGAGCAGCTGAGGTTGGGAGGCAGCCTTAGCCTTAGAAACTTTCATTTCACAGTGTTGACTGAGTAGGAGAAGATTGAAAGAACTTCCACTGTTGAGGGATGCCAAGCACAGCTGTGCTGATCAGACATCCTGGGCTGGGCTGTGGCTCTGGGTAGAAGGAGCTAGCACACACCTGGTGAGTGCAGTAGCAAGGGGTGGGGACCCTGTTGGTTGTGGGCACTGGCAGGAGAGCAGAGTCCATGCTTCCAGTTCCAGGGTGTAGAGGACAGCTGCAGCCATCAGAGGGACCATGGGAGTAAGAGCATTTGCCAGACTGCATGGCTGGGGCCCCCAGCCCTGGCTTAGCAATGGAAAGGTGATCCCAAAGTTGAGACCAGAACAGACCTCAGAAAATAACAGTAAGAAAGACCTGAGGCTTGGGGCATCATTCTCCATGCCTCAGGACTAGAACTTGATTATACTAATAATTGCTAAAAACAAAATAAAACAAAAATAAATAAATAAAAATGGGCGAGCAAAGGAGAAAGAACCCAACCATAAATAGCTAATATGGGGATAGAGAAGATCTGGGTTCATATTCAGAGGAAGATAATGGAGATTAAAAAGCTGCAATGAGAAATATCAAATGATCCCAAGCGCAAAAAGAGTTCTTAGAAAAACTTTAAAAGGATTTTCAAAACAAATAAGAGAGACTGAGGAAGAGTTAGAAAAAAAGCAATCCAAGAAAATCAAGAAACTTGTGAAAAGAAAGTCAGCCAATTTGAAAGAGAGAATCAAAAACTTCAGGAAGAAAATAATTCCTCGAAAACTAGAATTAGACAAGGGGAAGCTAATGATGACACCAAGAAATAATAAAACAAAACTAAAAGAATGAAAAAAATAGAGAAGTGAAATATCTCATCAGGAAAACAACTGGTTTGGAGAACAGATTGAGGAGAAAGGATATAAGAATAGTCATATTACCTGAAAATTATGATAAAAAGAATCTTGATACAATATTACAAGAAATTATCAAGGAAAGTACCCTGAAGTTCCAGAACAAGAAGACAAAGTAGAAATTTTTAAAATCCACTGATCACCATTGGAAAGAGATGCTAAGAAGAAAACTTACAGGACTGTCATAACCAAGTTTCAAAGCTACCAGGCTAAGGAGAAAATAGAAGCAATAAGAAAAAAAACAATTTTAATATCATGGAGCTACAATAAGGATTAAACAAGAACTAGGAGCTACTATACTGAAGGACCATAGTTTGTTCTGTACTATATTTTGTAGATCAAAAGAACTGGGGTTATGGCCAACGTTAACTTATCCAGCAACATTAAGTATAATCTTGAATGGAAAAAAGTGGACATTTAACTAACTGAAAGACTTTCAGGTATTTGTGATAAAAACAGGTAGGCTAAGGAATAAGGGCAAGTTAGCAAGCAAGTAGAAGGAAAGTAGAGAAGGGATAGGATGAGAAGGATAGTGAGGAAAAATAGGAAGGAGGAAAGTACGAGTGTACTTTAGTGTAGCTTAGAATGTGAATGGGATAAATTCACCCATAAAACAGAAATGGACAGCAGATTAAAAATTTGAATTCAAAACTATGTTGCTTTCAAGAATCACAATAAAAATGAGAGATACACACAAAAATAAAATAAAGGACAGGAGTAGAATTCATTATGTAAAAAAAGCAGGGGTTGTAATCACAATCTCAGACAAAATTAAAGCTAAAATAAATTTAATCAAAAGAGAAAAACAGGAAAACTACACTGTCAGCAATACTATTCAATATTGCTTTAGACTATTTAAAATAACTAGACAGTGTAAAATTCCTGAGAGTACACCTACCACAACAGACACATGAACTATATACATGAACATAAACATTTAAAACCCTTTTATACAAATAAAGTCAGATCTACATAATTGAAGTAATATTTATTGTTCATGGGTAGGTTAAGTCAATACAATAAGAAATGAAAAATGTATATTACTAATCTATTTATTTAATGCCACACCAGTTAAATTGCTAAAAAAAATTATCTTGCTGAGTTAGAAAAATAATTTTAAAAGTTCATTTGGAAGAACAAAAGGTCAGGAACTTCAAAGAAACCAGGGTAAAAAGATGTAAAGGAAGCAGGTTCAGTAGTATCAAACCATCAACTATAATATAAGTTGAGAGCATTGGAAGTGTAAAATGGATAATTTTGATTCCTTTAAATTAAAATTTCTTGTGTAAATAAAACCTATGCAATCAAGCATAGGAGGAATGCATAAAATTGATGAAAAAACTTTCATAGATAATCTCTCAGATAGGATATGATTGGGTTATGATACTGCTGTGGTATAGGAAATAATGAGCTGGTTGATTTAGAAAAACATGGAAAGACTTGGGACTTATGAAGGAAAATGCTATCCACCAAGACTTATATGAACTGATGCTGAGCAAAGTGAGCAGCCTCAGGAGAACATTGTACGCAATAACAACATTGTACTATGATCGACTTAGCTCTTCTAAGCAATAGAACGATCCAAGACAATTCCAAAGCACTCGTGGTAGGATATGCTATCCACATTCAGAGAAAGAACTATGGAATCTGAATGCAGATGGGAGCATGCTATTTTCACTTTTTTGTTTTTCTTTCTTGTGGTTTTCATGGGCTTTGGTACTCTGGACAATGGCTGAAAATATAGGAAGGACAAGTTCCTGACTGAGGATGAAGTGTATTTAGAAAGGGCAGGATTTGCCTACATGGGGAAAAGGGGACATTCGATTTGGATGGGAGTGGATTTGTCTGATCAATGTGATGATCTTACAGAAAGCAAGTTTTATTTGGAACCAACGATGGCCCATCACTTTCTATATTTGAGAATGTGGAATGCTCAGTCATCTCATTAAAAGAAGAAATGGCAACTCCTGATTAAGTCTTAATGAGCAGGACAGCTTGGCTTGGTTGGGCATCCCCCCCACCCACACACACACGACATCTCCAAAGGGCAGGGTTTTAGTAACTGAGGCTACTCTGAAGATGACTTTTGAACCAAACTTGAGGACAGATTCTTGCTTGGGATCTGACTTCTTCATCCAGATTTTGGGATTTCTTTTTCCTTTTGTATTTCCTCTGGAAAGACTGAGGGCACAGAAGGTGAGAAAGGGGATTTCTCTTCACACACACACACACACACACACACACACACACACACGGAACAGTTAGTGACTTCCTTGGTGTAGAGGGTAGATATGTTTGCCCACATGTTCTGAGACTGGAGTTCACAGCCTTGAACATTCTGGAACCTCTGCTTTATAGTTACAAGAAGGGCATTTTCTAAGCTGTGTGAACCCAGAATCCGGCCATCTCGCCAGAAAAGGCTGATTTCTCAGGTAGTGCCCATTTTGGGAGTTGTCTCATAAATTAACCCAATTCTTGAAAACTGGGAAATCTGGTTTTCTAGTGGGGGAATCTCCTGAACAGCATGCCTCTTGGAGAGAGAATAAGAAAGTTCAAGTGGCCCTGGAAGCTGCAGAAGCAGCCAAACTTACCTTATTCCCTAATCTCAGGACAGGAGGAAGCAAAATATTTCAATTTTGTTGTTGTTGAGTTGGATCTGACTCTTTGTGACGCCATTTGGGGTTTTCTTGGCAAAGATGCCAGAGTGGTGTGCCATTTCCTTCTCCAGAGGACCAGAGTTCAAATTCAGACTGTTATTCTCACTACCTCTGGGGTCTTAGGTTTGTCTCTCATCTGTAAAACCAAAAGGGTTGGGCTAGCTGATTTCTGACATCTCTTACAATTCTAAAGCCAAAGGAGCAGACTGAGGTCCAGTAAGATTAAGCGATATAGACAAAGGTCACACAGTAAATTAAGACTCACCAAGACTCACCCCTAGGTCTTTTGACTCCCAGCCTTTCTGACTCCTAATCTTTTTCTTGCAGCATGGAGATCTCTGAGAGTTAGCAGAGGGCACACTGCCTTTTGACTCCTGGTTGGCTTCTCTAGGAAGTGCATTTTTGGTGGGAGTGTTTTTCAGATGCCAGGCAAATCTGGGCAGGGGGACTCCCATTGCTCCCTTGTTAAAGAGCAGCCAGTTACCTTGCATTCAAAACAGTTGGTGTTTCTGTTGGGTCCATTTTAATCACAGCCCCACTAGGGAAAAGTAATCTTTCAGGCAAAAAAAAAATAGGCATTAAGGAGTGAGTAGGTCACCTTCTACCTCTCACTGTTGGCATCTAAAGGGTAACTGACTGGCACACACACTCACACAATGAATTTTTATATCACTGGGAGAATAACTTTTGATACATATGAAAGAGCTAGACTGGATGGCTGGGATTTGGGTTTGTAGCTCAAGGCCAGATTTCTCTGTGCCCTGGGAGGACAGGGTGCATGATGGGAACCTTCTTCATATGAAATCCATTCACAGTTACCTTTCATCTCTGGATGTGGGGAGAGAGAATGGACTGTCTCAGTACTTCCCCTTCATCCCTGGTTTCTACTGACTTGGCTAAGCTCTATTCATCTTGTAACAGTCAATAAATTGATGTCATCGCCTTTAACAAACGAGTGTAGTGGTGGAAAGGCTGATGGATTTGAAATCAGAGGAACTCAGTTTAAATCCCAGGTGTACCTCTTCTTACCTGGGTGACATTGGCCAACCAATTTCTGGGACTAATTTTCATAAGATCACAAATTCAGGGCTAGAAGAAACCTTAGAAACCATCATGTTTAACTCCCTCATTTTACAGATAAGGAGACTAGAGCACAGAAAGTTTAAGTAATTTGCCTGGGGTCACATAATGAGTGAGGCAGAATTTGAACCCAGGACTTCCTGACTTTAAGTTCAGTGCCCTATCCACTATGCCACACTGCCTCCCATCTATAAGACAAAGAGTTTGGAATATATGACTTCTACAATCCCTTTCAATTCTAAATAGATGATCCTACGTGTGGCAGAAGAGGTTATCCAAAGTTATATGGACATCTCTGGGTGAGCACGGACATATTCCACATTTTTTGGTACCTCCTTTCTGGATCCCAAAAGTGAATGTAAGTAGGTATGATGAGGGAGAGAGATGTGTAAAGAAAATCCAAAATTCTGGGGAGAAGTTTTTTCCCCAAAGTTTCAGGGCCCTTGTGTGGCCCTGGTCCACTTTAGTTAATCCTGGCCCCCATAGGGAGGCAAATTTAAAGAGAAAATAAGGAGGCTTTCACTTGATTTATAGACATATTGTACAACAGAACAGGGCTTTTGAGACCCTAGATGTCAGCAGCATTTCTTCAACCCTCGGGACCTCTCTCCCAACTTCTGGGTATACTGGAAAGAACACCGATTCTAGAAAGAGAAGATCTGACTCTGACCATGGATTACTATCTGTGTGACCTTGGGCAAGTCACTTGAACATATTCATGGCCTCCTTGACCATCTGTAAAGTAAGGAGAAGGACTAGTGGGTCTCTGAGGTACCTTCCAGCTCTATCTCTATGATCTTCTCATCCTAAATGGCCTTTCTTTAGATATAAGCACTGAAACAAATTATCTAATTCAGAAAATATTCTAATATTATTGTCTGGTTGCAGTTCAACAATTTAAGAGATACATAGGTTGAGTTTGGTTCAAAATGCTTCACTTTGTTTAAGAAAATAAAACAAGAGAACAGTTCTTGTGGTTTTTAATGTTTTCCAAAATTAATAGGGATAGGGACTGGATTTATGATTTTATTGGTACAGGAAATTTCCTAGATCAGGGTTTTCTAAATTGGGGTCCATTAATTTGGTTTTAAAAAACATTTGATAACTGTATTTCAATATATTTGTTTCTTTGTAATCCTATGTATTTTATTTTACGTATTTAAAAACATGCCTCTGAGAAGGGGTCCATAGGCTTTACCAGACTGCCATAGGGGTCTAGGACACAAAATAGGTGAAGAACCCCTGCTCTAGATGAATGGACTCAACCAACCAATACAGGTAGAAATTGGTAGATGCCACTTCATAAGTGGCACCATAATGCACAGACCACTGGGTGGGGAGTCAGGAAGACTCATCTTCCTAAGTTCAAATCTAGCCTCAGACACTTGTTATCTGTGTGACTCTGGGCAAGTCCCTTAATCCTTTGTGCCTCAGTTTCCTCTTCTGTAAAATGAACTAGAGAAGGAAATGGCAAAACACTCCAGTACCTTTGCCAAGAAAACTCCAAAAGGAGTCATGGAGAGTTGGACATGACTAAAAAACGATATTAGTCCTATAGTCTTTTTGACTCATCATTTTAGAGAGTTGCCCAGAGCACAGAGAGGGTAAGTGACTTGTGGTCACTCAGTCAGTATGTGTCAGAGAGAGGACTTGAACTCAGGTGATCTTGGTTCTGAGAACAGCAATTTATCCACTACACCCTGATGCCTGTTTTCTAAAATGACTATCTGGGCTAAGTCTGGAGCCCAGTAAGTCAGTAATACTCTCTGCCCTGATTTTGGAATGATGGTTCAATTAAGTCCCTGATAGGAATGGACTTGTCCGTTGCCCAATACTTAATCCTCTCCATCTGTTCCCATGGTCTTCCTGCCTAGATTCTACCAAAGGTAAAAACTTCAAAGAAATGATTCCTGTTGACCTCAAACTCCTTCTGAGGAGGAATAAGCCTTGAATAGTATCCAAAGAAGTGGGATATTGGGGATGGAGACTCTGCTCAAAAACGAGAGGCAAATCTTCAAATGGTTAAGATCTCCATCACTGGCGAGGTTCTATGGGAATCCTAATTCTGGGATGTTGGGAATCCTGAACTATCTGTGTCTCCTAAGCAGGTAGGAAATCATATTGTCATGGTTTGGGACTGAAACATAAGCAGGATGATAGCTATAATAAGATCCTAAAAGCTGGTTGCTCCAAGACTTTAGTAAGCCCTGTAGTATTAGCAGCACTCAGTACTGTGGCACTGGAGAGTGGTGGCTGTCACTTACATAGGATCTCTCATCCAAAGGTCCTGGGAATACGGTCCATTAATCATGCTCTAGTATCGCCAAAATTGCATCAAGTGTTCATGGGCCACGATAGTGCTTATGGAATCATCCCTTCCCTTCTAAGCATTAGACCAACAATTAGACCAATCTGCAGACTGGTAAAACTAGAGTCTAGATTAGGGCAAAGGGGGGCAGCTAGGTGGCACCATAGTGCACAGAATCCTGAGCCTGCAGTTGGGAAGACTCATCTTCACGAATTCAAATCTGGCCTCAGACCCTTACTAGCTGTGTGACCCAGGGCAAGTTACTTAACCCTGTTTGCCTCAACTTCCCCATCTGTAAAATGAGGTGGAGAAGGAAATGACAAACCACTCCAACATCTCTGCCAAGAAAACCTCAAATGGGGTCACAAAGAGTCAGACATGATCGAATAAAAACAATAACAGAAGGTAGAAGAGACTAATGATAATTCACTTTGCAATTTTAATAAGTCACAATTTTAATAAGTCTTATGTCATATGTGACATAAGAGCCACATAAAAGAGCAGCAGCTCTTTTTGTAGTGGTAAACAACTGGAAGCCAAGGGGTGCCCATTAATTGGGGAATAATTAAACAGACTATGGCATATCAATGGGATGAAATACTCTCATACACTAAAAAATGATGAAAGAGACATTGCAGGGAAGCATTTGTTACAGAGAAGATTTGTATGAAAAGATGCAAAGGGAAGTGGGAAGAACCAGGAGACTTATTTATAAGATAATGACATTATAAAGATAAACAATTCCAAAAGTATTAAGAATTCTGATCAATGAACCATGATTTCAGAGGACCAACATACTCCTTCCTCCCTACCACTGATGGACTTGAAGGTATAAACTGCGACAAGTATTTTTTGGATATGGCCAATGTAGGAAATTGTTTTGTTTGACTATGTATATTTTTACAAGTGTTCTCTTTTCCTTTTCCTTTTTTTTTCATTTGGGGGAAGAGGTGGAAAATAGATTTTTGTTAACTAAAAAAAATTAATCTAAAAACATTTAATTAGGATCATCAGTAGTCCTTGGGCCCATATTCAGGATTCTCCATTCCCTGTACCTTTCCAAACAGAGTAGTACTTGGAGGTGATAGCTTGATATATTTGTCCATAAAGAACCCCATGAAGTTGCTTATGATGCCCTGGGGATTCACAAGTGCACCTGTGAGTGCCCATACTACTGGATGTGGACATCCGTAACACCTCTTGGACAGTAGTCATCATGGCCTACTCTCTTGAATCCTCTGAGCCAAAGTATCAGAAGACTCAGTTTGGTTCTGAGCAGCTGCGTTTCTCAGATATGTTCAGCACAGGGGTCACTTACCAACCCTAAGCTGGCTGTTTCAGAAGCAAGGCTAAGGACTGCATCCCCCAGCATCTTCTTTTCCTGGACTATTCTGGTCAAGGGCAAACCCAGGTAGTTAATTTCTTAGAGAGGGTAACACAGTGAAAACAGTGCAGGATTTTGAGACAGAAGCATCTAGGTTTCTTGGTTCTGTGACTTATTACTTGAGTAATATGCAAGTCATTTCCTCTCATTCCCCATCTGTAAAATGAGGACAGTGGACTTGAAGTTCCCCTCTAGTGCTAAATCCTCTGACCTTTGAGCAGAAGGCTCAGAACAAAGTACTTGGACTTTTTCCTGATGGGAGAAGAGTCAAATAAATTCAAGAAGTATCTATGAAGTGCCTACTATGTACAAGAGGCTATGCCACTGTCCCTAAAATAACAACCCTTTGGGCCCAGAACAGAGGGAACTAAGAAGGGACTGTGAAAACAGGATAACTACCCTTCAACGTGCCTATTCTTCTCTTGGCAAGATTCTCAAATCCAACGACATTGGGCAAAACCTTCTCATGTTACATAGTGAAAGGGTGCTTTCAACATAGCTGGAAGGCACTACACATGGACCACCAAAGTTCAGTCTCGCTCAGCCAGAAACCATGTCTCACTTTGTGATTATAAAAGATACCTGGGAAGCAGTGAAATGGGAGAGAAGAGGGATTCATACATCTGAGTATGTGCCCTATGCTCCATAAATACTTATTGATGGACTGGTCTGTCAGAAGAATCACAGAGCTGCCATTATCGTTGACTATCACAGCCCATGTGTCCATTTGGTAAAAATGGAGGGCCAATGAGCTTTCCTGCTTCCTGGGTGCCAAGCCATTTCTCAAATGGGTGTTCCAAATGGGTTCCAAAGTGGACTGGGATGGACCAGCCCAAATCCATCTTTACTACTGGGGAATAAAACCTTAAAGGTTTGCATCCTACTAACGGTGGGACAATGCCTCTTCTACATGGGACAGAAATTTAGACCTAGAAAAGACCTTAGAGGTCATTCTAGTCCAACTCTTTAACTCCAGAGATGAGAAAACTATCCATACATAGCCTAAAAGAATGCTGGGGTTTCCCCCACCATTTTAATTCAATTCTATTGCCTCTCATATCTCTCTGGTGGCCCCTCATCTTGCCTCAAAGACATCAGACAGAAATAAAAGGGAAAAAACAAGAAGGTTCGTCATAAATTAAATTGAATAAGAGAAGAGAGCAGATAAAGGTGTGAGGGAAGAGATGAAGGGGATGAAAGGTTTTCCTCATCCTTGGTTTTAAAGACATTTTACCCTATGGCTTTTGCCATTCATATCAACAGCTAAATTCAACGCCCATAGTGCCACCTCCGGGTCACTGTCATCCTGGATCTCCAGAGCTATGGGGCAGCTTTACGTGTGGTAGAAAGATTTTTGTCAGATTCTTTTAGATGGTCATTATGTTGGTACCAAGATGGTAACCCGCATTTGCCCTTTGTTTGAAAGATGACAAAAGTGAAGCTCAGAGAACGTCATGGTATTGGAGCACATTGCCAAGCACACTGATTATTAGGCACAAGCTAGACCTTGGATTCTAGATCTTTCAGGTTTGGGCCCCACCCTTTGGATTTAGTTGGTCCTGGAAAATGAGGCAATGGGATCTCTTTTCTCTACTTCTCCTCTCTTCCCCCTCTCCCCCCATCACATCTGTGACATCATCACCAAGAAACAGGTTAGACCATTCACCAAGTAGGATTGAAAAAAGAAGAGAATGCAGAGGAGCAAGATTTGGGGGTGTTGGGAGGAAGGAAACAAGCATTCATGAAGCCCCTACTATATGACAGGCACTGTGTTAAGTTTTACAAATATTATCTCATTGGGTTCTTACAACAACTTTGGAAGGTATCCACTTTTATTACTTATCCCCATTTTGAAGCTGAGGAAACTGAGGTGAGTAGAGCCTAAGTGACTTGCCCAGGATCACACGGCTGGTAAGTGTTTGAGGTTGGATTTGAATTCAAGTCTTTCTGACTCGAGGCCCAGTGCCCTGTCTAGTATGCCACCTAGCTGCCTTGGAGTTCGGAGGGTCAGATTCTTCCCTGCTTCTATATAAAGATAAGTACAGCTGCTCGAGGGAAAAAAGCAGTTGTTGACTCCTCAGGCCAGGGCTTTTACTCTATAAATGCTGGGAAAGCCAGGGCCAAGCCCTGGTAGCATACTGCTGTTGGATTCTGTGAATCAACTGTCGCATTTCCTGGCCTCTAGGGGGTGCCACAGTGCAGAGAGCTGGGCTTGGAGGCAGGAAAATCTGAGTTCAAATCCAGCTTCAGATACTTACTAGCTGTATGGTCCTGAGCAAGTCACTTAAAGCTCTGCTTGCCTCAGTCTCCTTAACTGTAAAATGGGAATAATAACAGCTTCTCTCAGGGTTGTTGTGGGGATTACATGAGATCATATTTGTGAAGTGCTGCCTGGCACATGGTCAGTACCGAATAAAGGCTTCTTTCCCTACTTCCCCCGCTCACCTTTCTATGAAATAAAAATGGATTCTAGCATGCCCTGCCACAAAGAGACTGCGGAACATGGCTCTACCAAAGGCGACAAAAGTTTATAAGATGGTAGATTGAGAACTGGCAGAGACCTTGGTGGACACCCTGTCTGTCTTCAGGTAAATTGGCCAACATGACACGGTACATGTCAATGCCAGAATTCAAACTCACTCTTCCTGCTGTACCAGATGTATGCTGGGAGCCCAGCTGAACCTTCCTTTACTTTCCTCATGAGTGGGATGATGAGTGATTCCCTGTCTTTCTCTCAGGACAAGCAAAGGGGAAGGAGGCTTGAAGCCCTAAACTGTGTGAGTAAAACCAAGGCAAACTTCGGCTTGTTGCATGACTAAGGTTATCAGGCTACTTGCTGTCAACACATGTCCATAATCACAGATCTCAAATAAATTTCAGAGATCACCTGGTCCAGCCCCCTGATTTTAGCAGGGAGACTGAGGTCTTTTAGCATGTTGAGATTGAGAAATATTAGACACATGCTCCACAAACTGCCCAGAAAGCCAGGAGGGTTTGCCACCTCTTCCAGAGGACCTCCTATGTTGAACTTATGGCAAGAATCACCTAAGATGCACAGAGGTGGTTGGGTTGAGTCACCAGAAGGCATGCACATATGGATGAGGTCACAGATCCCTTGGAGTATAAGGATGTGTATGTATACATGTATAGGATGTGCATATGTGGATGCTTGTACCCAAAGTACCTATTTTTATGTTTACATATGAAATGAAAATGAAGGACAGCCCTTGACAAGAACCTGTAGCAAGGTTTGAGTCTAGTACATGAGGATTCCCAACTTTGCTGATGGTATCTTCAAAACTAGGTTGAAAAGCATAATAAAGAATTTACACCCAACTCTCAGCCCTCCTTAAAAATCAAGTCCCAAAGTCACAGGAAGCCAGTGAGTTTTGTTTCTGGGGGGAGGAGGGCAGAAGGGGAGGAGATGGCTAATGGTGAGCGAGAGGGTTTTTTTGGTTTGTATTTTTGCTTTGTCATTTTGGCTAGAGGGGTTTGCAGGAGACATCAGAATCCAGAAAAATGCAAATGAGACATGGGTATAGGTAATCATATGGCTTAGATCATCCTCTTATTCTCCTGGTGCCCCTAGTGGAGAGAAGAAGCAATTTCCCCTTGGGAGGGGCTGCAGGAATGATGTCATTGCTTCCCAAAGACCCTCAGACTGGTCAAGAGCCTGGCAAAATAGACAGCAAATGTGGCAAGAGGCCTGAGCACTCCGAGGCTCTCTTTCCCTTGAGTGAGCCCCCTCATAGAGGGATGATGTCAGACTAGCTCCCTGATTTAACCCCCTGCTAAACAGGGAGATATTGGGAGTCCTCTGCACCAAGCCAGGCCTCCCACCAGAGAGGCTCACTTCTGAAGCTGAGGCCTGGTGGGACCGAGATAGATGAACTTGGCTTATCAAAGGTAAAGTTCTGGGCCTGCTAGCCCCATCTTCTTGTCCAGCCCTGTGGCCTCTGCCCTTCACTTCACACTGGGGCTATCCATGCTTGATGCAGCTTCATTATTCCAGTCCTTGGACCCTCAGAACATCACGCTCTTCCCCACAGCCTTCACTTACCTCTCTCATCCTCTGGCTGCCACCTGCTCCTTAGCACTGCTCCATCCCCAAGCTATGACCCCTGATGTGGTCCTAGAAGAGGCTAGGAGAGGCTCCCTGATCAAGCATCCCCACTGCTTTCCCCCCTTCATATCATACCCCAACCATCTGAAGTCCCCAAGCCTAGAAACCAGTGGGGGTCTTGGGTACCAACATCTATCTCCAACCAAAGGAAGCTTCCCTGCTCCCTCCCCACCTCCATCGTGCCCCATTGCAAGCAGACACTCAGACTGTGCCCTCAAATGACTGCCATGCTACTGGACTGCTTCATCTCTCAAACAGACATCCAGCTTTCCCCCACCCCCAGATAGAGCTGCTTGTTGGAGTGGTGGTAGTGATTCAGCTTTCCTAGAAGACATTGCAAGAGAGAACCCTGCAGCAAAGCCCGCTGCCCTGCTTCCCTCGATCAAAAAATAAAATCCTGCTCTCAGACACATGGAATTCCCGTTGACTTTAGGTGTAAGATAACATCGGGAGCTGCATCCTTCCCACGGATGGCAAAGCTCCTGATGAAAGGTTCAAACGCTGAAGTTCCTCTCATTCCCTTGTACATCCCCTGGATAATTCGAACTCAAGTCTCTGGGGTTAAATGAATGGGTGTTCAAGCTTCCCCTCTTCCCCCAACCCGAAATCCTTTTATGACAAAATACAGCTCCCTTCCCTCCTAACAATAACCTCCCTGGCAGATTTACCAAGCTTAGAAAAACCCTGGAAAGTCCGTTACAACTAATCTTCTCAGGAGAAACACTTGTTGATAACCACCTCTCCATGTGAGGCTGCGGTCAAGATTAGCAGGAGAGACGGGAGATATATATTCAGAGACTGATTTTCCTTCCAGGCCCACCCTCACTTTATATGCAACTCTTGGTCTGTCTTCTCCCCATTCTCCCTGCCCCCACCCCCCAGCTTCCCTTCCTTTATCCATATGTCTATTTTGGCTCCAACTTAAAGATGCCAGTGATCAAAAGCCAGAGATCCCCCATTTAGAAAGGACTTTGGCACTGAGCCAGCACCCCCTCCCCTTTCCCCTACCGTCCTTGCAAATTAACCCCCACACCCTGCAGAGAGAGCATTTCTTGTCTTAATGCTGCAAAGTTTGCCAGGCACAAATGTAAGCTGTTTTCCCGTTTAAAAACAGCTATAAGAAATCATGCATAAAGATTTCCCTCTACAGGTGGTTGTAGACTGTAGCAGTTTCTTGTTCTGGTAATGGCAGTGGGCTCAATTTTATTTTATCATTAATTGGTGGGTATTATTTTGGTTACACCCACTAAGGCCCCAGTATTTCCCCCAAATGGTGGGAAAATTATCTGCAAGAAATGCCACGTTCATGCTCTCTCCCCCAACTAGCCCTTTCACTCTCTCCCCAACTTTCTACACTTTGCTCAAATGCTGCTGACTTTAAGCCTTTCTGGAATTAAATTTTAATGTGCAAGATAATTACAAGTCTGAGGTTATTTGTTGATTGGGAGCTAGTCCAAAATATGGGCAAAGTAAGAAGTGGCCACCCTAGAGATTCCCTCTCCCAAGGAGGCAAACTAGTAGGGAGAAAAGGGAACAGGAGTATCTCCTTCCCAGTTTAAGCCATGAGTAAGTCTTGTAATTGACATCCCCACTGCAGAAATCAAACACACAGGACACCCGGAACAACCTGTTCCAACAATTTGTAAAATGCACTTGTTTGATGAGAAAGACAGTGATCATGGCTAGCTACATAAGTCTGCCCCTCCAAACATTTATCAACTGACACCATAAACTTTGCAAAAGCCAAACACAACAGACAGTTCACAGTGGAACCTACCTTTGGAAAAAGGCTCCTCACTTTTTTTTTGCAAATGTTTTCCCATCCGCAATCCTTACACAGATTTCTAGGGAAATTTGGAAAGACTGGTGAGGGGATGGGAGAGGTGAGTGAAGCGTTTTAAATGCACCACGCAAATCGCTCTGGATTTCACGTAATGTGTCTGCACTCTTCCCGGGAGCAAGGCAAAACAGTTCGTTGTTCAGTGCCAGACTTGGAGAGAGAGGGAGGGGGAGGGGAAGAGGGAGGGGAAGAGAGAGGGAGAGGAGGGGGAGAAGAGATGGAGAAAGAAAGAAAGAGGGGAGAGGGAGAGGGGAGGGGGAGAGAGGAGAGGGAGAGGGAGGGAGAGAGGAGAAGAGAGAGAGAGAGAGAGAGAGAGAGAGAGAGAGAGAGAGAGAGAGAGAGAGAGAGAGAGAGAGAGAGAGAGAATGTGTGTGTGAGAGAGCAGGCAGCCCCCTCCCACGCACCCACCCCCACACATTCAGGCACCTCCTGAGTAACTGATCAGAGCCCAAGAACTCATCACCCACGTTTGAAAACCCCGTTTGGGGACCAAATTGCAATGCACGCCTCTCTGGGTCTATTTATAGACAGCCCCTAATGATATGCATTGCATTCAGAACGTAAATGTGTGCCTCTGTGCGTGTGTGCATGGATTACATACGGTTGCTTTGACAGGTATGATTTTTTTTGAACTGCAGTGCGTCTGATTGGATCTGTTTGGATTCCTCTTGCCCACTTTTTTGCCTTTGAATGACATGCATCAGTATTCTTGGGGTTCAGATAGGGGAGGTGGTGAGGGGTCTCTGCTCACAGCACCCTCGACCTCCCCCCGCCCCTGCAAAGCTGGGATATTTGCAGAGTTGGGGCTGTTTGAAAAGCCTCCCAGCTCTGGCTCTGTGCAGCACACTTGGTTCCAGCAGTTTTGTGCTATTGACCTGCATTGACGTCAGTGCGTCATTAGGTCTCCCTTAGAAACACTGACTTTCAAAAATAGTATCAAATTAATTCAGTTGGAGCCTGGTGGAGAAAGGCTACTAGCTAGAATCAGCCATAAGCTCCAGAATTTTCAGCCCTAGATCTGTTCCTTTTCTAGGAGCCAAATAGAAATCAGATTGTATGGAAAATACCATTGATGGGATAAAAAAAAAAGACAAAATTAGATCGCAAAACCCAGAACTGTTTCTCTCCCCCCACCCTCCTCTCCCCTTTTCTGATCTAAAAATAACCCCCTGCTTGAGCTGACTGCGGAATCTTTTGTGTTCTAGCTCTCTGTTTTTAGCTGTGTGGTCCCCAGAAAGGTGGAGAACAAGGGACCACATAGGAGAAATTGATCTATTTATAGAAGGTGAAAAATTCGGATTAAGGAAATAAATGCACCTTGTTGCTAGGGGGAGGGGAGGGAAATGAAGAGAAGGGGGCAGGGTGAGGTTTATTTTTGCATCCACCATTCATGCCCTCCCATTAATTTTTTTCTCAATTCATTTTTTTAAAGTCATAATCCTCCACCCCACGTGTCTCACGTGTCTTCTGGCCAGCCCATGCAGCCCCCATTCATACAAACACAATGCACCAGGGCGTTCATAATTTACAGAGACAGTGCATTCATAAACACGAGAGCTGGAATGCTCCTTTCTGCATGTTTATTTGGTAGAAAGGTCACAGCAGCCCACCAAAATGTGATTAAGTTTAGTGGGCTGGGGTGAGGGAGGGGAGGGAAGGGGGAATTAAATCTCTAACCGGTTTATTTGTTCCTTGTTGGGCTGGTGTTCTAGTGAGAATCCTCCACTTTCTTCACATCCACATTGCGGTGTATGCCATTCTATTTGGTTTTCATTCATTCATTCCTTCATTCATGAACACATGTATTCATTCATCAAATATTTCTTAAGCCCCTACTATGTGCAATAAACTGGCCTTAGTTAAAAGACAGTTTGCATTTGGACTAGCTCAAACAACAATTACTTTCCTACACACACATATACACACACAGAATATGAAGGACATACATATACATCCATCTAATGTCTCCC
Source organism: Notamacropus eugenii (assembly GCF_028372415.1). Classification (NCBI taxonomy): domain Eukaryota; kingdom Metazoa; phylum Chordata; class Mammalia; order Diprotodontia; family Macropodidae; genus Notamacropus; species Notamacropus eugenii. The sequence continues at coordinate 7,726,391 of NC_092877.1, forward strand.
CTAGGAATTCAAGATAAACCAGTGGTAGGACTGAGCTAGAGGGTACTGTTTTGGATGGGTCAAATTTAATGGTCTCTGAGGAACCTTCCAACTCTGAGATGCTGTAAGTCTGTGAACTGGGAGGGGAGAGGGAAAAGGAGAAGGGAGAGACTGGGAGAATGGGTATAAGGGAAGGGTTCAGGGTAGAGATCCTGTCTCCAAAGGCAGGTTAATTTTTGAAGAGTTGTCCCTCTCCAGCATCCTAGCCTCCTCTCCACCAAAACTCTCCACTCACCCCAAGTGTGCTGCAGTCTTGACCCTGGATGAATTTCTAAGATGAGAGAAGAGATTAGTGTATGAAACCCTTTCAGCTTTTGGTCTCTGCTGGGACTGAAAATGAGAAGGCTAATTAAGGCTGTTTTGTGCTAGGACAGGATTCTGAGGCCATCTTCCCAGGACAAGGAAGGTGGTGAGAACTGGAGAAAAGGAGCAGAGGGCCAGGCATTTATGCATTTTATGTGGTAGCATCTGATTTTAGATCAAATGAACATTCCCCTCCCCCTCCCACCTGCAGCAAGGATTCCCACTCCCACATGCCCAGTTGGCTCTGAATCTCAGTACTTCCTAACAGAGAGAAAAACCTTTACCTTTTATCTCTGGAAATCTAGCAAGAAGAGAGATGGGGATGTGGAAAGATTCTTCCTAACATGGAAGTTGGGAGTCATGAGCAAAATGTATTTGTTTCTGCCTCCCCTGGGATGGAGAAGGCTGATGTTGGGGAGATCTCTAGTCCAAGACACTGGGAAATTATTGTCCCTAGCCTCAAAGGGAGGAGGGAGGGGGACTGGGGAACAAACAGATGGGCTGGGCACTAAGGCAGGATGCTAATGCCTGAGTTTCCCTAGGGCTAGTCCTTGGTAGCTGGAGGAGAGCCCAGGCAGACTGACTATATGTTTCCCCATTCTCTCCACCTCCTCTTTTTGAGTGTCCAGGCAAGAACATCTTGTGCCACCGAGGCAGCAAGAAGGTCGATGTTTTGGGGAGATGACCATGCCACCCTAGGCTGCTTACACCCCATTTAGGATAGATGCTTCCTCACCACCAGCCTCCAGAAACCTACAGCCAGTCAGTCAGCCAGCTACCTGCCCATGGCTACAAATCCATCCACCTTTCATCACAAATGCATTCATTCACAGAAAGCTACAAGCCATTCAAACACCTGCAGACAGTTACACCCATTCATGTTTCAGCCTACAACTGCAGCAGACATACATTCCCTTGCAAGAGTCTGCCGAGCGTACCAAATGGGAACATCCCTTGGAAAGATTGTACTTCACACACACACACATACACACACACACACACACACACACACACACACACACACACACTCCCACTCAAAAAGATGCTCCCCCTGTTTGTCCTACCAGCTTCCCTTGGGGTTTCATCTCAGAGCTGTTATGGAAGCCCTGAGAGGAAGGGTGGCACCTGGGCCATCTCAGGCTGTTGTATCCCTCCTCCGGCAGTCTTTTACCATGTACCCGGCACGGGATCAAATCAGAAAAGAGCCTCTCAGCCCTGTCATTGCTCCAGGTACCTAGGTGGGTTGGGTTTTTTTGTGTTCTTTTAATGGTCTGGTTCTTCCTGACCTGACAGCATCAGGAAGCAGAAGAGGCCACGGGAGGAGGCTACTGCCGGTGGCCCAAGACATCACAGATGTTTTTCTTGACTTGGCAGATCTCTGCATTTGGGAAGAGATTAGGGGAGGTTAGAATGCAAAGTGGAGCAAGCTGTTGGGGGCCAAGCTGGAAATAATTCTTATCTCCAGCAATGGTAAGGACACCTAAGCTAAACGAACTTAACTGAATATCAAACATCCCAGAGAAGAGAGCCTCAGAGAGATGGATTAGGGGCTTCGGGGTCCAGCAAAAGCTAACTCTGGGGATTCCTGCTTTACCACTCAAGAAAGGGAACAACGAGAGGGTTTATAGACTAACTTATAAGTCAGTTGCTTTTTTTCATTGGACGGGAGTTCCCTTTGCCCCACTGGGGACCCTTTCCAGAAAGGATTAAACTTGTTTTGTCTGGCTCAAATGGGCCAAGCTAGGATCAAATCATTGGTGAAAGCGACAAAGAAGCCAGCTGAGGTTTGGGAAAGATTCCCTAACAGTGAAAGCATCTCAAGATGGAAGGGGTTACCTAAGGAAGTAGGGGGCTCTGCCTCATAGGAGGTCTTTAAGGAAAGGCAAGGTTACTATTTGTTGGGTTGTTATAGTAGGAACTTTCAGATTTAGGTCAGAATAAATGGCCAGTAAGGTTCCTTCTAAAACGGACATTTTTTTGATATTTTGATACAGTCCAAAATAATGAGACACAACAGAAAAAAAAAGAAACCTCTCCTCTCCCACAATCCCTCATCTCATGAAGTGACAGCAGACTGAAGACTGCATTGGAGGTGACTGGACACTTCTAGATGTACAGCTAACTCTAGGTTCTTGAACTTTTTCTATTTGCATTACCAGAGCAAAAGACCCCAAAGACCTCAGAGTCTATTTGTTCTTACTTGCCACCACACACAAAAAAAGGACTTCACCAGAAGGTGAGGCACTAATAAGGTGGTCTCATTTTTTTAAACTCCCAAGTAAATTGCAAACTCTAGTCAATGAACAGATTTATTAAGCACCTGGGGCTTCTAGGTGGTTCAGTAGATAGAGCACTGGGCCTGAAGTCAAGAAGACTTGAGGGCAAATCTGGCCTCAGACACTTACTAGCTGTGTGACTCTGGGCAAGTCACTTCACCCTGTTTGCCTCAGTTTCCTCATCTGTAAAAAGAGCTGAAGAAGGAAATGGCAAACCAATCCAGTATATTTGTCAAGAAAACCCCAAATGGGATTACCAAGAGTTGGATATGGCCGAAACAACTGAACAAACAGTAAGCACCTACTATCACCTACTATGTGCTGGGTGCTGTGCTTAGTGCTAGAAAAACAAAGACAGAGATCACATGGTCCCTGCCTTTAAGGAGCCCAGATTCTACAGGAGAGGTGGTAGTCTATGTAAGAAAATAAAGACATGATTAGGTTGCAGATATAAATTCCATACGTGACCAGCCTGTGCAACATCCAGAGGTTGCTATAGGACACTTTAAGCATTACTAATCTGCTGGGAAAGGGGGCTCATCAAGTCTTGGTCTGGAAGAGTCAGCAGGAACGTTGGCCAAGATGACATCTCAATCTCTTCCAGATAGCAAGAGGGAAAAGAGAAACCCTCAGAGACCTGTCTGCACAACCTGACATGGCTTTCTCCAAAGACATCCAAGGGACAATGGTTCTATAACGAACAAAAAATCAGGTTTTCCCTTGTAAGGATTAAGTGAACCTTTCTCACTTACTAATCAAAGAAATTCCAAAACCCTTGATAGAGAAGTTGAGTTTTCCTGTCAGAGTTAGACCAGCACTTAGAGCCCAAAGTCCCCCTTCCTGCCAGAGAGATTCTGAATCTCCATTATGCTGCTACTTTCCTAAGAGCCTTTTCTCCTCCTCCCCCCAAGCATGAATCAGCACCAGCCCACAGGTCCAGACTCCTCCATCCTGATCCTTCTAGACAAAGATAAGAACCCTATAAAAATTCACCAGACTTTACTGGTGGGAGAAGGGGCACTCTTATCCTTCCACAATACCAAATTCCACTGTACTCCCAGCAGGCCCATTTCTACCATTTTCCCTGACTGCCCTTCCTTTGTATCCCTGCTCCAAAAAGGTAGCCTGCTTTACTCTCTTGTTGTGGTCTCCACTTCCATGTAATGCACTTTGATGTTCCCCAAACCTCCTAGAGACTGCTTTACAAGACCCTTCACTGCACCAGTCAAGACCTCTTCTAGGCTTGGTTCCAGCTTATTTTTGTATTTGAGCATCTCCTTTTGGGGAATAAATCGAGACCTGTCACCTATATCTGGGGTTCCTTGGGTCCTGCTGACCATCAGGTCTCCATGATGGCTCTTCAAAGCATCTGGAAGGTCATGGATGGCCCTGGTGACAACCTGAGGCCTGCTCCTCATTCTCAGGCATGCTTAGCATTCACCCAGCCCTCCATGAAGTGCCAGACACACTCTGGGAAGCAATAAACACAAAGCCTGTCTCCAAGATGGCCAGGATAACACCAAAAAAAGTCATTGGAAACCTTCTAAAGTCAAAGGCAAAGTCACCTGGTAGAGTTCAGGCTTTTTCCAACGATTGCACTGACTCTTGACGGCTGGAGAGAGCGAGGCTGATAACTTTGCACAGCTGTGTCTCACTTCTATCTAATTCACTTGCAAGTCAAGTCGCCACCCTCCTGATGTCACTGGTCCTCTTCGAGAATGCAGGATGGACAACAGCAAGGCTTCCTCTCCTTCAGCTTTTTGTTTGTGGTTCGTCCTTCACATTGGTGGCTTTTTGCCTAATGAGGTAAGAAAGGCCATGAGATTGCTTAAACTGTTAGCCAGCACCTGGCTCCTTTGTAACACTGGAGCTGGGAGAAGAGGAGAGATGGTGGACGTCTTAGAGGGACTTTCCTTATGAGGCACCAGGGACTGGCAGGCAAGCACCCTGGCCTTCTTCATTCCAACACGCCACTTCCTTAAGCAGGGACTTTCCATTTCTGAGGTTCTGGTCCCCACATTTAACCCAGCACTTAGTGGATAAATAAATGCTTGTAATCATTTAGTTCAGGGGTGGGGAACCTTTGATCTCAGGGCCACATGTGGCCTTTTGAATGAGTCCAAGTTTTACAGAACAAATCCTTTTATGAGAAGGATTTGTTCTGTGAAGTTTGGATTCAGTCAAAGGGCCACACTTGAAGGCCACATGTAGCCTCGAGGCCGAAGGTCCCCCCCCCCCCCCCCCCCCCCCCCCCCCCGCCCTGCTCTAGTTAGCAGACCTAGGCTCCACTCCCAGCTCACCCGTGGTATGTCTTTGGGTAGGTCACTCCTCCTAAGCCTCAGTTTTCTCACTTGTAAAAGAGACAGAAGCTTGTAGACAGACAGGGTGAAGTCTCTTCCAGCTAGATATCCTATAATCCTCTCATCTTGGCAGCTGTGGTGGGTGCTTCTTCCCAAGGTTAATGACATACCAGTGAGCTTTTCTGGAGTTACCTCACTTCTATGGTACTTTGGCTGTCCCCCTTGTCCCAAATCAGGACGACCCATCTCCCCAGTCACTGCAAACAAAGCTATGTCACTGTCCATCCCAATTCTCCTGTCAGCAACAAGGATGGCACGAAACGCTCATAGCACCTGGCATACTGGGGAAAAAAGAGAATAGGTCATTTAGGGACAAACCAACCTAGCTTACTAAATGCTGCAATTTTTCCTCTGGTTTCTAGGGACATTCAATTTAGTTCATTCTTTACTCTCCCCTGGCTGTTCTCTGGCTCTTCTCAAGCCTCTGTCTGGTTCCACCAGGGGGTCCTGGGTCTATCAGAGAGACCTTGGAAGCATGGGGAAGAGAGATCCTTGTTAAAGGTAGGGTGAAGAGGCAAAGGCCCCATATATCCCAACAGCTGGGCACAAAATCTGCCATAGGATTTTGCATTGGAAGGGACCTTAGAGTCCAACCAAGTCCCTCCTCTAACCCCATATTACAGATGAGGAAACTGAGGCCTAAACAGAAGTGACTTCCCAAATACCAGACTTACTCAGTATTTAGCATTTGAATTCAGGTTCTCTGACTCCAAATTCCGGGTGCCTGGTGGGATCTGGGGTTAGCGTTAGTGGAGTCTTTTGGGTTCTCCTAGGTAGAGTTAGCATTGACGCTTACAGACTTTTCAAAGTTGGAAAAGGACAGAAGAGATCAGCTTTCTTTTACAGATAAGGACACAATGCATAGAGGTTATGGCTGGCTGAAAGTTTCACAAAGCAACAGAACCATGGCTTGCGCCCAGAAGCCCTCTCACCAGAGTCAGCATTCTCGCTGCATTGTATCACCCCCTCCTTCCTCATGAAGGGCCTTGGGAGAAAGGTGGAAAGAAGTGTGAGTAGTCGGGGAGTCCATCCTAGGAGGTTCTCTCAGGGGGCCTCTTGGGCTTCTCACAACTTCTGACCAGAGGGTCCCTCTAAGGGGAAACCACACGATCCCGGCACCAGGAATGTTGGTTTAAGGCCTCAGAGACCATCTAGCCCAGTCCCACTCCCATTCTGCAGATGGGGAAACTGAGAATCACGGACTAGAAGGGACTTGCCCAAAGTAATCCCAGGGATCAAGATGCCAAAGCCACCAGGCCTCCCACTGTGCCAAGTTTTCTTCTTCCTTCTCTTGAGAAGGGGTCTTTGTGCTCACCTTTCCTTGAATACCTGCGATGCAGGAGTCTTGTATGCTGAATTTGAACTCATGACCACACCGATGTTTCCCATATGAAAGCTGCAGTCTTTGGGTTCCTGACCCTGGGGCCCCATTCTTTCAATTCATGAAGTCAGAGCCCCCACCTAATGGACAAGGAACCGCTTCTGAGGGCCTCAGTTTCCTCATCTGTAAAAGAGAGTCCGGCTAGATGGCATTTGATCTCTTCCAGTTCTACATTGATGACTCTAATTCTTGCCCCAAGGAGAAATTTTGCCATTCATCCCAGTCTTCTATCCACTACGGGGCCACCTCCCTCCTCCTCCATGCCACCCTATAACTTTTCTGCCCCCACCCTTGGGTCAGCTCTGAACATTCAGGGGCTTTCCTTAGCTCCAGGGTTGTGGGGGGGCAGGGGGGGGGGGACCTTCACTGCACTCTACCCTTGCAGTAAACAGGGAGGGTGCAACAACCAGTCGGGGAGCCTGGGCTGGGCTAGGGATGGGGGTGTGTGTGGGGGAACACTGCAGACAGGAGGGAGGGACTTGTAAAGAGAAAGAGGGAGATTTGCATTAGGAAAGTGGGAAAACTGCTGAATGAAGGGCAGCAGAGAGAAAGGCATTGGGAAGGAGGGAGGGGATGGAGATGGTTATAGGAGGGAAGAGGTTAAGGGGCTTGCAGAGGGGAGGGGGTTCCAGAGAGGAGGGGGGTGCAGAGGAGGGGATGCAGAAAGTGGGTGCAGAGGGGAGGGAGTGTAGAGGGGAGGGGGTGCAGAGGGGAGGGGGTGCAGAGGAGGGGGTGCAGAGGGGGGTGCAGAGGGGGGTGCAGAGGGGAGACGGTGCAGAGAGGAGGGGGTGCAGAGGGGGGTGCAGAGGGGGGGGTGCAGAGGGGGGTGCAGAGGGGGGTGCAGAGGGGAGACGGTGCAGAGAGGAGGGGGTGCAGAGGAGGGGGTGCAGAGGGGGGTGCAGAGGGGGGGTGCAGAGGGGGGTGCAGAGGGCAGGGGAGGCTTCAATCGGAGGTGCGGAGCCTCAGCAGTGCCCAGTCCTCTCCTCCCCTCCCTCTCCGCTCCCTCCCCGGGCTCTCTCCGTGCCCTTCCCTTTCTCTGCCTCCCACGCGTGGAAGCCAGGCTGCCTGGCCCTAGCGTCCCCAGCCGGCCCGGCAGTCACGCGGCCCGCTTGCGGCCCAGCACCGGGGGCACGTGAGGGCCCCCCCGCCCAGGGTCCCCCTCTCGCGGCTGCTTGCGTAGGAGCCCGCTCCCCCCGCCCTTGCGCTGCTGCATTCGGCTCCCCAGCCCGGGGACTGCGTGGGGGCTGTGGGACTGAGCTGGGTGGGCGGGGTTCAGGGACTGGAGGCTTGCCCTGCGGTGGGGGGAAGGCAGGCACACTTACGGGGTACCCACGCCCCCATTCCTTTCCCCAGCCTGGATTCCCCTCCAAGAGCTCCCTCGCATTTTCTGAACCCCGCCCTGGCTCCTGGGACCCCGACAAGGCGAGGGGAGGCCTGCAGCCGGGGTCCCCCAACCCTTACCCCACTGGGGGCGCCTTTCCCCCCCCCCATAATCTGCTGCGGAGCCCGGCCCTCCGGTGCTGTGGTTGCCCGGGGTGGGGCAGGGTCCTCACCCAGCTTTCCTGATTAAGGTTGGAGCCTCCCCTCATACCCATCCCTCTCAGCCCCGAGGTCCCCCGCCCCAGAGTCGTGCCTAGCTCTCCCATACCCATTCTCCTGTTGGAAATTGGGATTTCCCTCAACCCCCAGCTCTTTCCCCCTCTAGAGCGGCCGTCACTTCTTTTTTCTCTCTCTACACCCCCACCCCACCTTGACCTGTGCCAGTCCATGCCCTGGGGAGCAGCGCCCTGGAAACCCCTGAGCTTAAGGATCCCCGCCCAGCCCTTCTCTTTGCACCAGTTTTTGCAACGAGTAGTAAAGTCTGGTTACAGAACAGGAGCAGGGGAAAGGAGACTGTAGACATCTCCCCCTGCTCATCCACACCATCTTGGAACCGACCAGTGGAAAAACAAACAGGAGGAAAGAGGAGAGAATCCCAGCCCCTCTGAGCCACATCCCCCAGTGGCCACACCCAGGGGTAAATATTGTGATTCCCCCTAAGCTCCATGAGTTGGGGGGAGGGGCTGGAAGCGAAATTGCTGTCCTTGGTAACTGAGCTGAAAAGCGCCTGGTCTGGGGCTTGGCTCCCCTGAGGGTGTTGTTCCAGTGGCACATGGTTTGAGATAAGGTGGGGTGTGTGTGTTCGTGCTGGACAGGAGAAGAATAATATTTTGAAAAGCCCAAGTACTTACCCAGAAATCAGCACTACTTCCTTGCTTGGAAATGATTCCTTGGGATGCAATGGGCAGGTGCCCATCTTAGGATCAAACTAAGGAGAGGGGGTATCATTTAGGAATGGCCTGTTTTAGGAGCAGGCTGAAGGCCTGGATTGATACTGAGCAGCCCAGTATTTATGGTGGTTGTTCAGTCCTGTCTGACTCTTCATGACCCCATTTGGGGTTTTCTTGAGTTGAGCAACTGAGGCAAATAGATCTGCCCATAACCACACAGCTGTTAAGTGTCTAAGGCCAGATGTGAACTCAGGGGGCTGGAATTCTATCCACTATACCACCTACAAGCCCTGTAAACTAGCTGTATGTCCTCCACACACATACACACTTATAACTGACGAGTGGGTGGTGAGACACAAAAGGAAAAATTCACAAGAGAGGGTCATTGGGTATAGAGGGAGAAAACAGAGATGGGGAAGCTGGTTACTATGTATTCGAGTAGCTACAATTTCTCCTGAAGCCACAGCCGTGGTGATCAGAATGGATGCCAGTGCTCTCGTTAGTGACATGTAAAGATGGGTTGAAGGAAATGGGGATGAGGAAGGAACTGAAGGAGATTTCAAGGGACCTGATAGTTGTTTTTAAGTATGTGAAGGGCTGCCACACAGAAGGATTGACGTGTGCCTCTTCATCCTCACCAGGAAGAGCTTGGGGCAGTGGGTGAACTCTGGAGAGGCAAATTTTGGCTTAATATAAAGAGCAATTATCTCCATGGTTAAAGCTGTCTAAAAATGGAATGGGTTTCCTCAGGAGGTGGTAAGATCAAGAAAAGGTAAGATTAATGAATAAAACATTCATTAAACAAAACACTGTGCTGAATACTGGGGGTACCAATAGAGAACATGGTCTCTACTCTCCAGAAGCTAAGAAGGTTTTCTTTCCAAAACCGGGGATGGAAGCATGGGTATTTCAACATCTCTTGGATGGAAAGTCCTAAACCAGGGGCGGAGAATCTGCATCCTGGAGGTCACATGTGGTCTTCTAGGTCCTTGGGTCGGGCATTTTGATGGAACCCAAGTTTTACAGAATAAATCTTTTCATGGGTGGCACTTGAGGACCTAGAGGGCTACATGTGGCCTTGAGGCTACAGGTTCCCCTCCTCTGTCCTTAGCTCAGGGACTGAGGGAGGATAGTGGTTGAGGTGGTGGTGGTGGGTTGACTTCCTGGCCCATGATGCCTGCTGTCTCTCCCTCAGAGTGCCTTGCTTTACCCTGGTTAGCTTACCCACCCTGAGACTAACTACTGGTTGGTGTTTCAGTAAGCACTCTGACATACGTAGGTTGGGGGGGCTGCTATCACAGGTTCTTAGATCTGCATTTATAAAAGGAAAGGCAACTTTTGAGGGACAATCACTTTAATTGCATTCAACATACAGGGACCAACAGACCAGCTTCCAATTGTTTGACCATACGTACATAGCTTCCAGAGAGGGAAGCACCAACATTTGGGTTTTGAAAGCCAGGGGGTCTTAGCGGTTTCCCAGAGTCTCATTTGGTACACAAACCTTCTTCCAAAACTAAGCCCTAAAACAAAACCTCCCCTCCAAGTATATATACTCTTTTCATAGCCAGAGGGCTCATGACCCAGTGCCTCATTAACAATCTGCAAAAGGTGTGGGCCTCCAGGAAACAAGCCTCTCCCAATCAAGCCTCCCTCAATAGCCCTACCTGAGGCCTCTCAATGGGTGGGGAAGATTTTTAACTCCCATTACGCTTGGCACCTAGTAGAGATGGCTGGCCCCTTCTCCGCTGGAGCCACCTCACTTTGGTGATGACTACTTGTTAGGTATGTCCACACTTGGGGCCTCTGTATCCTGTTATCTCACTCACTTCCCAGTCTTTTTCGATTTGGCTTATGACCTTATCACTCAAGTGAAGCGACTCCTTCAAGGTTACTTTTTCCACTCGTGTCAGTCATGTCTGACTCTCTGTGATCCCATTTGGGGTTTTCTTGGCAAAGATACTGGAGTGGTTTGCCATTTCCTTCTCCAGCTTCATTTTATAGATGAGGAAACTGAGGCAAACAGAGTTAAATGACTTGCCCAGGCTTACACAGCTAATAAGTATCTGAAGTCAGATTTGAACTCATGAAGATGTCTCTTCCTAACTCCAGGCACTCTGTGCTCTGTGGTACCACCTGACTGCCTCCAAGGTTACTAGTGATCTCTCAGTTGACAAATCCAAAGGCTTTTTTCTTGTCCTAATGTTTCTTGACCTCTCTGCTACGTTTGACACTGTTGACCATTCTATCGTTTTTGGGCTTTCAAGACAATGTTCTCCTCTTGAACTCCTCTATTTTACCCAATCTACTTTGCTGGACCGTCCTTCATGTCATGTCCTCTAATTGTGGGTATTCCCCAAGGTTCCATCTTGAGTCTTCTGTTCTTTCTCTATATTCTCTCTCAGGGATCTCATCAGCTCCCATGAGTTCAATTATCATGTCTAGGAAAATGACTCCAAGATATGTACAAGGTGTTCCAAAAGTCTTGGAGCAGTTTTAGGCCATAGCTATTTAAGTTATTATAAAAATGTATATTAAAGCTTAGAATTGTGCTAAGCTTTTTGGAACACCCTTTATATCCATTTCTAGTCTCTCTCCTAAGCTTCAGTCCCACATCACCAGCTGCCTACTGACAAATGAATGTCTTAAGCATCTCAGACTCAACATGTCTGAAACAGAGCTTATTTGCTTTCCCCAAACCCACCTCTCATCCTAACTTCCCAATTTCTGTTGAGGGTTCCACCATCCTTCCAGTAATCCAAGTTTACAACCTCAAAGTCATCCTTTCCTGTTTCTTTCCTACCACATCCAAACAATTATGTAGTCTCATCCATCTACTTCCATATTATCTTGTGCCCATCTTCTTCTCTCTAGTGTACAACTATTCGAATTCAGACCTTTTTTTATCTCTCAATTAGATTATTGCAGTAACTGCCTAATTGGCTGAAGTCTTCAGGTCATTCTCTTAAAGCACAGACCTGACTATTTCGACCTTGGCTTAAGCCATTTCAATGGCTTCCACCCGTTTGGCATGTAAAGCCTTTTGCCACTTGGCTTCATCCTGTCTCTTTGATCCAGTGATTCTGGCCTCCTTAGCAGTTCCATGAATGAGACCCTCCCTCCCATTCTTGTCTGGAATGCCCTTCCCTCCTCGCCTCTGAATACTGTCCCTTTTCCCCCTGCCCCCCATTCCTTTAAGTCCCGACTGTGGGAAGCTTTCCCCAACCCCTCTTAATTCTAGCACCTTCCTTTTATTAATTATTTTCTATTTAGCCTGTATATAGCTTGCTTGGTCTGTATTTGTTTGCATGTTGTCTTCCCCATTAGATTATAAGCTCCTTGAGGACAAGGACTATCTTTTCCCTTTTTTTATATTTCCAGAACTTAGAACAGTTTCCAGAACATAGCAGGCTCTCAATAAACATTGGCTGATTGATCATGCATTCAAACAGTTTTCATAATGACTGCTTTATATATAGTTCCAGATTCAGTAATGTCTTTCTTTTTTGGTCTTCCAGTGAAATTTTATTATTTTTTTCTAGGTCTATGAAGTACAGTTTGATTGGGATGGCACTAAATAAGTAAACAGTAGACACTTTGTAAATACTTCCTGAGTAACTGATATTGTAGAGCGGATTCCCCTTCTCCTTGGACCAGGGGTCCTCTGAGGTGCCTTTCAGCTCTGAGATTCTGTGAAGGGAGAGAAGCAGCAGGCGTGAGCTCAGAGCTGGAAGTCACTACTTTTACCTTTCAGGAACAGCTGTGCCAATGATAAAGTGTGACTCCAGGGAGGGCCATTAAGTCAGCTTTGCAAAGCGGCTCGAGAGAACGTAGCAGCCCATGTATGTGTCACAGGCCCGCTATGTTTGTTGTGGTTTTTTTCCCCCTAAACTTTTCACCTACTTACCAGTTTTTTAAAATGGATGAATCTGTTCACTTCAGAAGTTCAGCCAAAGTCCCATTCCCTTCATGAGGTTTTTAGGATGGTGGAAAGGCGCTACACCAGAAATGAGGAGAACTCACTCTAATCCCACTGCTGTGACTTGTCTTAAGCAAGTCATGCCACTTCCTTAGACCTCAGTTTACTCATCTGTAAAGTGAGGAATTCAGACTCGATGATTTTGCAGTTTTTTTCTAGTTCTGAATTTCTGTGATGCCCAAGCGTTAATATGGATTAATCTTTTCCCTTTTCCTCCACTCTTACTACTGGTGATTTCCCTACGACATTGCTTTTTATTTATACCATGTAGTTAGTGATTTGCAAGTTGTGTCTCCCATAAAAATGTTTTCTCCTTGAAGGCAGAAACTGTGGTTTTGCCTTAGTTTGTATCCCCTACAATTGACTAGCACATAGTTAAGTACTGCTGGTGGCACAATGGCTAGGGCACTGGGCCTGGAGTCAGGAAGACCTGAGTTCAAATGTGACTTCAGACACTTATTATCTGAGTGACTGTGGACAAGTTATTTCACCCTGTTTGCCTCAGTTTCCTCATCTATAAAATGAGCTGGAGAAGGAAGTGACAAACCACTCCACTGTCTTCGCCAAGAAAACCTCAAATGGAGTCCGCCACAACTGCCGCAACTGGATAGCAACAAAAATAGATGCTTAATCAAATTTCGTTGACTCTCTGACTTCCTGAATGACTCTTCTGTGAACGGGTGTGTTAGGATCACAGAGCTGGAAGGGACTTTAAGGTTCATCTAGAGGAACCCCTTTATTTTATGGAAAGGGAACGAAGGCCTAAAAAAGAGAAGCAGCTGGCCCAAGGTCACACAGTTGGTTCAGGGGAGAGCCAGGGTTAGAACCCAGGTTCCCAAGAGTCCCGGGCCTTTGTACTCTTTTTTCTAGTGACATTACATATTTGTCTTGTCAGCTAGTTTTTTAATTTTGGGAGTGCAGGGGCCAGCTTCATACTTCTTTGTATCACGTACCCCTTCTCATGGTGACTCTGGGTTCTTAAAGACTACATTAGTGGAGGGCAAACCCTGTCAGAGTCTCCCAAGAAGGAGGGTTTTTGACTACAAGTCTGGTGATAAACCAACATTTGAGGACCAAGTGATGAAGACCATCCGTTGGGAGATAGAATGACAAGAATTCGATAAGCATTTATAAAACACCTACTAAGTGTTAAGCACTATGCTGTGTGTTGGCATTAAAAAAAGAACCAGGAAACAACCCTCTCCCTCAAAGGGTCATTTTGTCAGTGACTGAATGAAGGCAGAGAATCGTTGAATATTACCCATATTTGGAGATAATACAAAACTGATACAGATAGTAGAGTCAGGTCCTGATTAGTAGAATATGAAATCCATTGAAGTGCATTTGAATTTCAATAGGTAAAATATGGTAGTTGATTTCAGACCAATGGAGGCATGCAGTAGGAATTGGAACAATGCTACCCCTTCAGGGGGATTGCATTAATTGGGGAATTGAACTAATCAGGACCTTTTGAGGGGAAAGGGACAATAGAAATCTGATAAATAAATAAGTTTAGAGGAAGCATGGTATAGTGGTCAGAGAACTGTCTTTGAAGCCATGAAGACTTGGATTAAAATCCAGCTTCTTACACAGGGCCTGTGTGACCTTGGCCAAGTCACTCAGTCTTTTTGTGCTCTAGATCACTCTAAGGCTTTTAAGTTGCAGAGAAGATACTGACCTACATTGATAGAGGGAGTTTCCTCATTTAGGAATTTCTTATACTAATGCAATCCCCAGTCAATTCCCTATTCCTGTTGCTTAATAAAAGCTTAAAGTGAAATCTCCATGTCTGGAGATGTTTGAGGACAGACTTGATGGTTAGCTACCTTGGAGGATTTGGGTTGTTGGGGGCGAGGCTGGCTTGCATGATCTCTGGGTGTCCTGAGAACCTTAGGATAGAATCTGAGCCTGCTGTCATGGAATGGAAGGCATTTCAGTGGGATATATCCCAGCAGTCAGAAGGAGACCTGTGACTAAGTCCCCAGAGGATGTCAATGAAATGGGGAACAGGGAAATATGTCACTCCTTCATGATCACCTTCTTGTCCTGCTTTGGACAGCTTGACATAGAATTAGAGCTGGAAAGGAAGTTAGAGGTCATTGAGTCCAGAGAACTGAGGAAACTGAGGTCCAGTGAGAGGAGGTGATTTGGCCAAGGTCGAATGAGTGACGGAGCCAACATTTAAAACCAGGCTCCCCACCTCAAAAGCATGAGCTCTTTCTGTCATAGCAGAAAGTGTGGGACAATTCACAGCAACTTAACCAATGACCAAGATAGTGGCTGGCTTAAAGAACTCAATGAAAATAGCTGTTCTTTGAACATAAAATTCAACTATTTTCTTTAGAGGCATTATGGTGTGGTGGATAGAGAGCCAGCCTCAGAGTCAAGAAGACCTAGACTGAATTCTTTTCCCTTTTGTTTGCCCATCAGACAGCTCCATTAGACTCTGAGTTGTGGAGGGGGGATCATGTAGAGGGAGATCATGGGCCTGGGCCAAAGCAACAACAGATTGTTGTCTGATTTAAGAAATTTATTATTCGCATTTTCATTTGGATGTGTGTGTCTCCCATCCCAGATCCCAAACTCCCTGAAGGCAGGGCTGTTTTGCTCCATCTCTGTAGCTTCCACACTACATTTTGAATGAGGTGAACAGTCATTGGCTGATTGATTGAAAAACTTAAGGGGGATGTTTGTAACATGTGACCACACTGTCATAGACATAGAGCAGGCCCTACTGGCTGGAGTCACATTCACACTACCTACCAATCTCTGCCTTAACTGATCCCGCAAGGCCTACCATGTGAGAGACGTTGGTGGAAGAATTCCTGCTAAGCTGTGTGATCTTAGGAAAGTCAGTTTACTTCCAAGACCCTCACTGTCCTCATTTGTCAAGTTAGGAAGCTGGATCAGAAGGGCTAACGTTCTGTGACTTTTAGTGTTTTGCCAGTGACTTGTCTCCCTCCTTAGTCTTCCACTGACCTTGATCACACACAGTCTAAAGTTTCCCTGCAAGGTCTTGTAGAATGCAACTCTGGATTTTAAGTCAGGATATTTGGCTTGGAATCCTAGGTCTCTTACCACCTGTGTGAACCTAGACAAGTTATTTAACCTCTCTGAGACTCATTTTCCTACTTGTGACCTAGAACTCTGGGTTTACAAATATAACATTCTTTCTGGGCTCAATTGTCCCAATCTGAGGTGGCACAGGCAGGTTGGTTCTCTCAAGGAGGACTACTACTACTTAAAAGGCTCTAGAGCAGGGATGGGGAACCTACATCCTCAAGGCCACATGTGGCCCTCTAGGTCCTCAAGGCCCTTTGACTGAATCCAAGTTTTACAGAGGAAGGGGATTTGTTCTATGAAGTTTGGAGTCAGTCAAAGAGCCACCTTTGGGGACCTAGAGGGCTACATGTGGCATCAAGGCTGAAGGTTTCCTACCCCTGTTCTAGAGAATAATCCTGTATTGCTGTTCTCCTACCTTGGAGCTCATGAGCTCCTACTAGTGTGCTTCCTCTTATCAATCAGCCAGTAGATTGAATTCTTTAGCAAAAATAGCAATTATAAAACATCCCCCCCCAAAAAAACTGGGGTGTTCTCTCCCACAAATATCCATAGAATCCATAGGAAAAAGAGTGAGAGCAACTTAAATATCAGTGGTATTAATTAGGGAGTATATATAGCCAAAGCAACTCATCACTCTAGAATTACAGGACCTCAGTGTCCCTTTCTTTCTAGAGGGTCCTCACAAAAGGTATGGTATTGGTGAAGGACAAGTCATTTATTCTGCTGCTCAGCTGACTAACTCCTCATAGGTCTGAGTTTGATGGATCACTCTACTATTACTTTGGATCAAGCACATCTCTTGGCTGCTGTGCTAGATCCTCACTGGGCCCCCAGAGCAGCCTGGAAAGTTACTTAGATGCTAAGTTCTCTTAGGGTATGAAAACTCTGCTAACAGGTCCATCTGCTGAATTCTCTGGACTTAATCTTCACTGAACAGCCTCGGCTACTTCAACCCTTAATTTGGCTGGGTGGGACCACTCTCTCTTTGGAGGTCATGTTGCAGTCATCTCTTCAACTACTGTACTCTTTCCACCTGGACAATGTCCCCTTAATTGGGGGTTGTCATGAAAGGCTTCCCACAAGAAGCAG
This sequence comes from Notamacropus eugenii, assembly GCF_028372415.1. NCBI lineage: Eukaryota > Metazoa > Chordata > Mammalia > Diprotodontia > Macropodidae > Notamacropus > Notamacropus eugenii. The sequence continues at coordinate 7,743,151 of NC_092877.1, forward strand.
CCAAACCTTGAAGCAAGCTAAGGATTCTAAGAGATGGAGGTGTGTGCGCATTCAGGGTATGGGGGCAGCTCATGTGAATTCAAGGCCAGTTACATTGGAATAGGATATAGGTTCCATGAAGGGGAATAATGTGCAAAAATTCTGGAAAGGTAGGAAGGAGCCAGATTTCTTTGGTGATGAGTCTTCCCTCCACCAGGGATAATCTACTGGCCTCTAGGTGTTTAGAACTGACTGCTCACCCTCTGGTGAATCCTATCTCCTCCAGGGACCTATGTGGTTACCTGGATTTATCATGCTGCCCCTGTCCTGAGTCACAAAGGAGAAAAAACTGAAGGTTGCCTCTTTAGCTTCTAATTGACAGATATGGTGAAGGACAAATTATGGGTTTGTTCCTTTATCCATGACTGTTCTTTCCTTCTTTTCAGACCCAGCCACTTGGTTCTTGGTTAGACTTGTCCCAGGAATCATCCTCCTATCTTCTGAAGGCTTGGTCCAGAAGCTCCTTTGCTATTTCTCCAATACCTCTCTACCTTTGGGGGTAAGATCAGTAGTGCCCACAGGGACTCAAGTTTGCTATTTATAGCCTCTCTCCTATTAACAGCTCTCAACCTTAATTTTTATCTTTTGCCCATATCTGTGTCTTCTCTCTGAGGAGGTCAAGTCCAGTGGTCTGGCTCTGATTTTACTCAAGCGATAATCCTCAATATGATGTCAGTGAGCCCTTTGTGAACTATGTCTTCCTATGCATGGTGCTCACGTCTTCATTGATGCCCTATTTGAAATTTGAACACGTCTTCTTGATAAGGGTGGACAAGTACTCTTGCCACTGGGCCACCAGGCCTATGGAATACCCAGCATCAGCATTAAGGAGGATAAATGCTGGCCGTGGGATAGCATCCATCTATTCAGCATTTATTAATGATCATCTTGCGCAATGTAATGGTTAAGATTATGTCTGGCAGTCAGGAATAATTGAATTCAAACCGTATGTCACAGGACACATACCAGTTATGTGACCCTGATCAAGTTGCTTGACCCCTTAGGTCCTTGGGCATCCCCTCAAGACTCTCAAGTGGTAAAACAGATGCAAATCTGCGTTGACAGAGTTTCTTTATGTAATTCCTTATACTGATGAATTCTCAGGTCAAGTCAGGGGGGAAAAGTGTGCTAGGTGCAATATGCTGGCATCTCTGTCTCCCCACTGCCCATGCCATGCCATGCCATGCCCTCAGCTGAATTTGCCCCTACCACTGTGCTCTGCAGGGAGGCCCTGAATGGCTAGCTCCCTCCTAGGGCTTTCTGCATGAAGCCCAGCCCAGCATTGATGCATGGTTGCAGGAGCCCCTCCCTGCACCACCACATTCTCATGAAGGAGGTGGGAAACCTCGTAGTTGCAAAGCACAAAATGAAAAAAACAAAGCAAAAATACCCAAACCCAAAACACACAATTCCATGGCGTGGTGAAAGTTCTAGGTTCTGAGAGTGCCGCTGTAGACCTAGGCTGAACATCAGAGTGAGCGTCTCCAAAAACATCTCTTCCCTTACTGTTTCCTTCTGATCTAATTGACTTCTGAGGCTTTTAGGGAACATGAGGGGGTGTGGATCAAACCATTAAGGGCCCCTCACCCCATTGCTTTATCCCTCTAGAAGAGTAAACATTGTCATATTACCAATGCATGAAGGGAGTGGGGTTTTTAGGGGGAGAGCCCAGTTTCTGTTCCCCTTTAGTGGAAAGGCAAAGAGCTGGGGAGAAATGTCTAGGTAGCCTCAATTCCTATACCCCCACCCCCAAATCTGTCTCAAGCTGCTTGGTTTGTGGTTCAGTTTCATCAGGGAAATTCCTTTGACTCTGGTGGAGGGAGGAAGATCTCAGACAAAAGGGTTGGGAGGGGGTGGGGATATGCTTGTGAGAATTTGGCAAAAATAGGGAACTGAATTCATCTATCTATAGCCTGCCTGGAGACAAACAACTCCCCCCTCCCACCTCAGCCCCTCCACCTTGCCTCCCCCATCCCCTGGAAATAGGGAGGGAGGAGACTGAGTGGAGAGGGAAAGAGAGAAGAGAAAAGAGGGAGAGGCACTCAGCTGTGCTCGGGCAGCAGAGGGTTAATCCCTCTGGGGAGCCCAAGGACGTCAGAGCAGGTTCTCGTCTCTGGCAGGAGAGCTCAACTTGCTTGAGAGCTTTTATCCCTTGTTTTTTTTTTTTTTTCTGGTGTCTTTGTTTTTTATTTTGTTTGGGTTTCAGGATCTGGCTTTTCTTTTTAATGCTTAAAATATTTAGAGGAGGGAAAAGCAATTCATTCCCTTGCAAAGGACAGGGAACCATCAAGCCCCAGGGTGGGGTATTTGGAGGGGGAAATCTTAAGTCCCTGATTCAGCTGGGAGTCTGGGAGGCAGGAGACCTGGGTTCAAATCCTGGGTCTAGTATGTAACCCCTGGGAGACCTTGAGCTGGTCACTCTCCTTTTCTGGGGGGCAGTTTCCCCATTTATAAAATGAGGGGATTGGACTAAGTGATCTCCAAGGTCCTACAGGTCCTTCCTCATGTATTACTGACTGGTCCCAAAAGGGTTTCCATCTAGGAGAAACCAAAGTCAGTCTGCTGCTCAGGGAGCCCATGGCCCCAAAGCGGGTCCTTCCATGGTGTGCTATCCCAAGAAAGCTCTTGTTAGAGCCAGCCTTAGACTCCACCTGTCTTTGTGCTGAATGACTCACCCAGGTCACTCTCGACAGACAATGGCTGTGGAAGAGAAAAACTGGATGAGGTGTGGGTTGCAGGGAAAGTGTGAGGGGCAAGAGGACCGAACTGGCCAGGGCTGTTGGGTGAGCAGTGGGGGCCCACTGGTCAGCCTGCCTCCTATCTTCCTTCCGGGCCAACCAACTTCCATGATGCTGCCGGGTTACTATTCCTAAAGCACAGGTCTGCCCATGCCCTTCCCCTGCCCAGGAAGCTCCATTGCCTCTGGGATAAATGACAAAATTCTCTGGCATTTCAAGCCCTTTACATTTTGTTTCCAAGCAGTCCTTCCAAATTGATTCACACACTCTATAGTGCCCATGTTGATGCTGGAAAGAGTAGCAGAGAACTGTGTGCCCTGAGGCACCACCCAGACTATGCATTTCAGTGGCACTGTGAGTCAGACCAATTATATAGGAAGGGTAGGATCCACCAGAGGGGGAGGTTGCTTGAGGCCCTACACAAAGGGAATGGCTACTTTCCTGATGGTCACTGCACTTACACGTCTTAAGCACTTTCCATGTGCCAGGCACCATGCTAACACAGAAGGGCAAAAATAAATCACTACCCTGTACTGGGGGAGACAGCATGAGAACCACTATGTGCACCTGATGTATACCTGATGAACTGGAAGTAATCTCAGAGGAAAGGTATTAGCACCTGGGCTATGAGACTAGGAAAGCTTCTTATAGTAGGTGCTGAGTCCTGAAGGAAGTTGAGGCTTCCGTGTCTAAAAAATTGGGTTAAATCAAAGCCTTCCATATCTGATGCAGAGTTTTCTCCTGGTCCATAGCTCAAAGGTTGTCCTGGTCCTGAATGCTAGTAGATGTACATAAGAAATGTGAGGCCCATGGCTGTTGGATTCAAAGGAAAGTACTGGCTGCTCATGGTGTGTACCTGGAGTAAGCCTTAGAGCTGCTGTGCAGAGATTTCTTGTCTCTGGCCAGGGCCAGAAGAGCATGAGCCCAGCACTGATGGACCATTTCATACTGTCTGCAGGCCGAATCAACTGGCAAGCAAAGACTTCCCCAGGGGCCATCATGAATGAGCATTTATTAAGCACTTACTAAGGCTGAACATTGGAGATACAAAGAAGGGCAAAGACATGGTCCCTGCCTGCAGGAACTGTCCAAAGGGGGAGACAGTATGAAATTACTAGGTACATACAAGATAGACATACAAGGTAGATACAGTGTAACAAGAAGGTCATCACGGAGAGAATAGGAGGGGATGGAACCTGGAAAAGCCTCTTGCAGAAGGTGCAATGTGAGCTGAGTCCTGAAAGAAGCCAGGGAGACCTGAAGACTAGGTGAGGAAGGCAGACATTCTAGGCATGAGGAGCGGTCTATACATGAACCTGAGTTAGAAGACGGAGTAACACAGTATGAAGAGCACAAATGCCAGGGTTCCTGGCCAAAGTGTTATGAACTGTATGGACTGACTCATGCTTTCCTAGACAAGGTTATTTCTAATCAGGATTAAGACTTTGAGAGCAGGCTGCTCAAGGTGTTCAACCTGGTCTAGGATTAGACCATGGCATACTCAAGGGCATTATAATTATGTGCTGCTGAATGTGCTGGGGACACTGAGGCTAAAGCAGAAGGCTTGGTGGAGTCAGCGCATGGCCCAGCATTTTAACGTATCCATAAGGACATCAGGAATGATAAAGGTTTACTTTTATGCATGTGCTCTTTTACCTGTGCCTTATAGTCTAATAGGATGGGGAAAATCCAGAGATTCACAACTTGTGCATTCTTCAACTGGAAGACTCAACGGAAAGGTTTGCTACCTTAAGTGTGGCCCCAGCTCAGAAGAACAGAGTAGGGCATGGAATGGCACAGTGTTGGAATTCAGCCTCAGAAACTTCATGCAGACAAGAGCATCCAGCTTCAACATGTCGATGTCCCAGGAAAACATCAGACGATGGACTTGTAGTGAGTTACCCCTGAGACACTGTGGTAGAGTGGAAAGAGAGTTGGATTTTGAGTCAGAGGATCTGCATTCAAATTCCAGCTCTGTTCCTTAACCATCTATGTGAGTTTACACAGACCACCTCTCCTCAACTGCCTCATCTGTAAAACAAAGGGCTTGCATTTAATGATCTTAAAATTCTTTTCTATTCTAAATCTATGGCTCTATGATCCCATAAAGTCCTTTCCCTCTATAGGCTTCAGTTTACTCAACTGTCAAATGAAGTTGATAGAACAGATGACTTACAAGGTCCTTTTCAGCTCTAAATTATGAGTCTGTGATCTTAAAGTGGTCAAGAGACAGAGTAGTCTACCAGTGTACAAACAAGCTCTGTTCTTAGGAAGATGGTGCATGGCAACCACTAGATGCTTCCTTGTCTTATGCCCTGAATCCATTCTTCTGTCTACATTGAGTATGTGAATGAGATGAAGGGTGTTCTCCTCAACAAGCCCTGTGCTTTTACCATAGGCTACTCTTCCTCTAGGAGAGAGCCCATATTGCTTAGGAAGTTCTCACCAGAAGTAGAGGGTTTGGCAACCCATATTTGGCAAGGATCTTCTTTTCCAGGTACCTTTTTGGGCACCTGGGAAATATCATGGTTCAAGGCAACTGACATCTGAGAGGGGGAAGTGTTAGTAGCCAGAGGGGTCTGGGAAGCCTCCTACACAAGACTGGCTTTGAGATCAGTTTTGAAGGAAACTGAGGTAACTAAAAGGGGGCAGTGAGGTGGCAGAGCATTCCAGTCAGGGGAGACAACTAGAGTAAAAACATGGAGATGGGAGAGGGAGTGTCCCGTCTGAGGAACTGCAGATAGGCCAGTGTTGGAATATAGTACATATGGAGAGCAGTAAGGTATAAGAAGACCGGAAATGGGTGTGTGTGGGAGGAGCTTTCAGTGCCAAATAGAGCAGCTAATATTTGATGTCAGGAATAATAGGGAGCCATTGGAGTTCACTGAGCCAGAGAGCTGATGTGCTCAGGCTTACCTTAGGTATAGAGAAGTCACCTTGGCAGCTAAATGAAGGGGAGGATGGAGCTGGGAGAGACTTGAGACAGGAACCCCACTTAGGAGGCTGTAACCATTGTTCAGGTAAGTGATGGGGTGAAAATATAGTCCTAATTGGGGTGAGGGTCCAGAGGAGGTGCTTCATACTGAAGAAACTGGAATTCAACTGAATCTAATTCACCAAGTATTTCTCAAGTACCTGCTATGTGCCAGGCACTGCTTGGTGTTGGAGATAGAAAGGCCAAAATGAAAACAATCTTCTTCTGTAGGTTTTTTTATTCTACCAGAAAAGAAAAGGAGACTTTAATCAATCAGATACTTATTGCGGCCTTCCTTTACTATTCAAAAAAGATTTTTAAAAAAATGGTGTTTGTACAAAGACCTTATGGAGGAAGATGCTATCCATCCCTAGAGAAAGAACTGGTAAATAGAAGTATGTATAGTATGGTTTACACACACACACACACACACACACACACACGCACACACACACATACATATACATATATATAATATATGATATCAAAAAATAATATGTGATATATAATGTATGGGTGTATGTATATATACACATACATACATATGCACACATATACATATACATATTTGCTTCTAATGGTAACCATCTCTAGGGTCAGGGAGAAGGAGAGAGGAAAAAAATAAACACATATAGCAGAAAGCAAAAGAAAAGGAAGGGAGCGTAGAAAAACAGGGTAGCTTTGAAAACTGTGTAGTACTTGTTAACATAGTTTGTTTTTTAAAAAAGTAAAAAAAGTGTGAAATGGAAATTCATGGTTTCATAATGGGCCCTCTTTTAATGTGTACATGGAAATGTTCTTTTTTCTTTGTTTTTATGTATTTAAGTTGAAAATTAATTTAAAAAATTTTAAAAAGGTGTTTGAATATCTAGGGAAGTGAAAGTCATGGACAGGAAACTAGAAGACCTGGGGGCATAGATGATATTGCACATTTTCTTTTAAAAGTAATTATCGTTTTTAATATTTTGACACACTTATTGTGATGCAGCAGACATTTCCAGATAAACAAGCGAACACCTGTTAACCTACAAAGTACTTTCACTGAAAATAGTTGATTGATTGTTAACAGAAAGGATGGTCTCCTTCACTTGGAGAGAACTAGGAGAGAAATACTCAGGGTTTGGAGCCAAAGGATTTGGCTTCAAGTTCCTACTTTGCCCTCTATTACCCATATGACTTGAGGTAAGTCATTTAGTTTCTCTCACCTCAGTTTCCTGCTCTGTAAAATGAAATTGGACTAAATGACCTCTGAGGTGCCTTCCAGCTCAGATTATAACAGGAGAATTTTGGCCATTGTGTTTGGCCTGTTTTACTGTTTCTTGATGTTGACTCTACACTTGTATTGTTGTAGTTATGGTGAATATCATTGTGTTGACTCTGTTTGCCTTGTGTCTGCGTCACTTTGTACAATTTTTTGCATATTTCTTTGAATTCTTCATCTTTGTCATTCCTTATGGCACTATAAATGCCATTTCATTAAATACACTGTAACTTGTTCAGCCATTCTCCAGTTCTTGGGCACATCTTTGTAGTTCTTTGCTGTCACAAATAACGATGTGGTGAACGTTTGTGCACAAGAGTCTTTTCTTGCTGTTATAGGCTCCTTGGGATAGCTTGCGTTTGTGAAGAGCTTAGGATGGCCTAGACACCATGTTTAGTGCTGAAGATACAAATGCAAGGAGAGTGCCAGTTCCTGACCTTAGGAAGCTTACGTTCTAGTGGAGAAATGCAGTCCACATAGAGGAGGCCAAAGGGATGATGGATTGATATACCTGATGTAAGCTTTCTAGAAGCAATGTTACTGTTGCTTTGATGACTGTGCCCAGATCAAGAAGTAGAAAGGAAGAGGAAGAGGGAAAAGAATGGGAAAATGACCCAGATGAACCCTGGATGGAATGTGAAGCATGCAGGGTATGGGGTCTGGGTTCAGCTAGGTAGAGCAGATGAATGGAGCTAGTTTGTAGTCACTTATTCACTAATCAAAACAGCTGGCTCCCAGGGGAGGAGTCCCAAAGACAAATGGATTAATGGAACAATAGATAGATTCTGGGTGCCTGGGTGGGTGGGTGGGGCACAATTCCAGACCTGATCTTGGTGGGGAGAGGTAGAGCATTCGTGGTAGAAAGATGGTAACATAGCCTGGGTGGATGACTAGATGGGATATAATAATAATAGTTGACACTTATAAAATACTTTATTTTTTTTCTGTTTAATTTTTTCAATTTATTTCAAATTATTTATTCAATTTATTTATTCATTTCCACAAGATTTTGAGTTTCAAATTTTCTCTCCATCTCTTCTTTCCCCCCACCTCAAAACACCATACATTCTGATTACCCCTTCCCCCAATCTCCCCTCCTTACTATCACACTCTTATCCCTTCCCTTATCCCCATCTTCTCTCTTTTCTTGTAGGGCAAGATAGATTTCTATACCTTGTTACCTGTATTTTTTGTTTCCCAGTTACATGCAAAAACAATTCTCAACATTCGTTGCTAAAACTTTGAGTTCTAACTTCTCTCCTTTCCTCCCTCCCCACCCATCCCCACTGAGAAGGCAAGTAATTCAATATAGTCTATATATGTGTAGTTTTGCTAAAGACTTCCATAATAGTCATGTTGTGAAAGACTAACTGTATTTCCCTCCATCCTATTTCCCCCCCCCATTTATTCTATTCTCTCTTTTGATCTTATCCCCCACAGAAATGTTTACTTCTAATTACCCCCTCCTCTCATTTGCCCTCACTTCTATCATCCCCCCACACCCCACTTATCCCCTTCTCCCCTACTTTCCTGTAATGTAAGATAAATTTTCATACCAAATTGAGTGTGCATGTTATTTCCTCCTTAAGTCAAATGTGATGAGAGTATGTCACTTTTTTGCTTTCACCTCCACCTTTTCTCCTCCATTAAAAAAGCTTTCTCTTGTCTTTTTTATGAGAGATAATTTGCCCCATTCCATTTCTCCCTTTCGCCTCCCAATATATTCCTCTTTCACCCCTTAATTTTATTTATTTAGATATCAGCCCTTCCTATTCAACTCTCCCTGTGCCCTCTGTCAATATGTGTGTGTGTGTGTGTGTGTGTGTGTATAATCCCTCCAACTACCCAAATACTGAGAAAAGTTTTAAGAGTTACAAATATTATCTTTCCATGTAGGAATGTAAACAATTCAGCTTTAGTAAGTCCTTTATAATTTCTCTTTCCTGTTTACCTTTTCATGCTTCTCTTGATTCTTGTGTTTGAAAGTCAAATTTTCTATTCAGCTCTGGTCTTTTCATCAAGAATGCTTGAAAGTCCTCTATATCATTGAATGACCATTTTTTCCCCTGAAGTATTATACTCAGTTTTGCTGAGTAGGTGATTCTTGGTTTTAATCCTACTTCCTTTGACTTCTGGAATATCATATACCAAGCCCTTCAATCCCTTAATGTGGAAGGTGCCAGATCCTGTGTTATTCTGATTGTATTTCCACAATACTCAAATTGTTTCTTTCTAGCTGCTTGCAATATTTTCTTCTTGACCTGGGAGCTCTGGAATTTGATTACAATATTCCTAGGAGTTTTTCTTTTCTGATCTCTTTCAGGAGGTAATCAGTGAATTCTTTCCATATTTATTTTACCCTCTGGTTCCAGAATATCAGGGAAGTTTTCCTTGATAATTTCATGAAAGATAATGTGTAGAATATTTTCTTGATCATTACTTTCAGGTAGTCCCATAATTTTTAAATTCTCTCTCTTGAATCTATTTTCCAGGTCAGTTGTTTTTTCAATGAGATATTTTATTTTTATTTTATTTTTTCATTCTTTCGGTTTTGTTTTGTAATTTCTTGGTTTCTCATAAAGTCATTACCCTCCATCTGCGTCATTCTAATTTTTAAAGAATTGTTTTCATCAGTGAGCTTTTGAACCTCCTTTTCCATTTGGCTAATTTTTCTCTTTAAAGCATTCTTCTCCTCATTGACTTTTTGGGCCTCTTTTGCCATTTGAGTTAGTCTATTTTTTAAGGTATTAATTTCTTCAGCATTTTTTGGGGTCTCCTTTAGCTTTTCATGATTTTCTTGCATCGCTCTTGTTTCTCTTCCCAATTTTTCCTCCACCTCTCTTACTTGATTTTCAAAATCGTTTTTGAGCTCTTCCATGGCCTGAGACCATTGCATATTTATTTTGGTGGTTTTGGATGCAGAAGCCTTGAATTTTAGTTCTTCTGATGTTCTTTCTCATCTGAAAGGATGGAAGAAAATACCTGCTCACCAAGAAAGTAACCTTTTATTGTCTTATTCTTTTTCCCTTTTTTGGGCATTTTCCCAGCCAGTTACTTGACTTTTGAGTTCTTTGTCAAGGAGAGAGTGTACTCTGGGGACCTGTAAGTTCTCAGTTCCTCCAAGGTGGCACAATCAAGGGAGAGGAGTTTATTCTTCTCCTTGCCTGTGCTCTGGTCTGTGAACAGGTTTGCCTCTCCAGAGACTCCATCAGCTCCACCATTCCAGCCAGCACTCCTCCTCACTTCAGGGCCACCACTCATGGCTGAGATCCAGATCAGCTGCTCAATTCCCCCAGGGACTTTAGGCAGGGCTCCAACAAAGGAAGCTGCTGCTGCCTGGGGCCAGGGCTAGAACTCTGCATTCCCTTCTCACTCAAGTGAAAGAGCTTTCTAACTGACCTTTGAAGCTGTCTTTAGCGTTTGTGAGTTGAGGAATCTAGGACCCACAGCTGCTGTTGGTGGCACCTTGAAGCCCGCTACAGTCCTGTTCTTGCTGTGGCATGGCCCACACCATGCTGCACTCCACTCTGTGCCCAGTGTGATAAACCTTTCCTGTTAGCCTTCCAGGCTTCCTTGGGCTGGAAATCTCTTTCACTCTGTAATTTTGTGGCTTCTGCTGCTCTAGAATTTGTTTAGAGTAATTTTTTACAGGTATTTTATGGGCTGTGGGAGGAGAGCTTCTAGACGTACATCTTTCTGCTCCATCATCTTGGCTCTGCTCTCCCCCCCAAAGTACTTTAAAGTCTACAAAGGCCTTGGAGACAACCAGTGTGAAATCATGGAAATGAAAGATGGGGTATCATGTTGAAGGCATTACATGTAGGCAAATGTAGCTGGATTGTAGAACTGGGGTGGGGGAATAAAGCATTAAGAAGAAGGGGTGAGCTTATAAATAATTTTAGAGGCCAAATGGAGGAGCTTGTGTTTAATTCTGAAAATAACAGGGAGCTAATGTTGTTCATTTGTGAATGACTCTTTCCCATTTGAGGTTTTCTTTGCAAAGATACTGGCATAGTCTGCCATTTCCTGCTCTAACTCATCTTACAGATGAGGAAACTGAGGCAAACAGGGTGAAGTGACTTGCCCAGGGTCACACATCTAGTGTCTGTGGCAGAATTTGAACTCAGGATGGTGAATCTTTCCTGGCTCCAGGTCTGGTGCTCTACCACTGTGTCATCCAGCTGCCAAAGGAGCTAACAGAGCTCCATATTGAATAATGGTTGGCAGGTAAGACCTTTGCTTTACAAAAATCACTTTGGCATCTGAGTAGATGATGGATTTTGAGTGGGGAGAGACTGGAAGCAGGGAGACCAGTTAAAGGCCATGGCAACAGTCTAAGAGAGAAGTGATGAGAGCCTGAGCCTGAGCTTGGGCTATGGGCAAATGAATGAGGAGATACTGTGAAGGGAGAAACAACCAGATTTGGCAATGGATTGGGTGGGGTGGGGAGTGAGTGAATGAGAAGATGAGGATGACAATGAGGTCAGGAGCCCCCGGTGGTGATGCCCTCACCAGTGATAGGGAACGTTGGAAGAGGATAGAATTGGAGGGACAGAGAAGGGAACACGAGTTCTATTTGGGACATGCTGGGCTTGAGTAAATAAGAATGTGAACCTAAAATATTAAGCCAGGAAGGGAAATACAATCTTGTAGGTATCACAGGGACTTGGAGTGAAGTAGTTGACTGTAAAAAGATTTCTTCACTATAACCCTATTAAGTAGTTTGGTGAATCGGATCATTCTGCCTATCTTACTGTTGAGGTAACTGAGGTTCAATGATGGCACAATGACTCACTCAAGGTCACAGTTTCCCTAATTGTAAAATGGGGTTCATAATGGCACCTACCTTACAGGGTTGTGGTGAGGATCAAATGAGATACTATTTATAAAGGGTTTAACATAGTGCCTGGCACATAGTAGGTGTTTAATACATGCTTGTTTCCCCTCTCCCCCATAAGCTATGATGAGTGTATGTTCTGCCTAGGCAAGCCTGTGTTTGAGATAAGACCATCTTTCTTTTGTGTCTTCTTTCCTTTGGCTCAGGGCCTTTTGGTAACCCTAAGGATGGCAAGTCAAGTCAACAAGAACTTACTATGGGGCAGACATTATCCTAAATTCTGGGGTATAAATTGAAGTAAAAATAAAGACAGTCCCTGTCCTCAAACGAACTTATATTCCAGTGGGGGGAAAAGGTACTGGAACAGGGCGTGGCAGCAAAGTCCAGAGTCAGAAGCAATGCCATGAAGGCTGTGCCCCACGCCCCAACAAGAGTAGTGATGGATGGCTGGGGAAGACACCTCGGTCAGTTAGGAGGGTAGATTGGCATCAGAGGAGGAGCTGGCAGATTGGAGAGAGGCCACTGGAAAGATTAAGCTAGGCTGATTGATGAGACAGTGCCAATGGGGAAGGGAAGTGTAATGTGGCTCATTAGCAGTTTTCGACAGTTTATGGCCCAACAAGCTCAGAATATTGGCCTCCCTGCTGATGGTGCTGATAGTAGCGAGCAAGCTACCAAATTCTGTTCTGGTCGTTCTGCACTATGTGCTGTGGATCCCTTGCTGGATGGGGCAGTAGAAAGAGCACTGTTTGGAAAGGTTGGCCTCCAATAGTTACTAGATGTGTGACTCAGGAAACCTTTACCTGCCTCAGTGTTTTCCTCTGTAAAATGGGGATTTTCCTCCCTTCCAGGGTTGCTGTCAGGACAAAATGCGATATTATTTGTGAAGTTCTTTGCAGACCATCAAGTATCACGTGAATGCTAGTTATTGCTGTTATCATATAGTTAAAAACTATATAGAAGCTATTACTGAGCTTACTTTGAGTAAGAATAAATCGTATCTTCACACAAGTCCTATTTTTTATATTGAGGATCTTTATCTTACAGTATTTTGGGGGAAGCCCTAGACTAGAGCCCAAAATCGAAATTTTCCCAGAGCAGGTTGATGAGCCAATGAATATGAGAATGGGAAGCTCTGCCCATTGAGGAGAGATCCCACACTCCTAGCAAGGAACTTAGTAGTTCACAACCATGTGGTTAGGCTACAGGAAGGGGTGGGTATCCTGAGGCCCTGTGAGCCCCAAGAGCAGTTGTCACTAGCCTGTATGTTCAACCAGTCTTTCTATATTACTCTGAATTTGCCAGATTATCCATATCTTATGACACAATGATATTCCATTACATTCATATACTATAGCTTGTTCAGCCATTTCCCTGCTGATGAACCTCTCTTTTGTTTCCAGTTCTTTGCTGCAACAAAACGAGCTACTATAAATAGTTTTAGACATATGGTCCCCTTTTGTCTGTCCTTGACCTCCTTGGGGTATGCCTAATATATGTGGGTCAAAGTATATTTATGGCTTAGTGAATTTTTGTGTATAGTGCCAATTATTTTCCGGAATGGTTGAACCAATTCCACAGTTCCACTAACTGAAGGCTTGGGTGACCTTCTACCAGCAGAGGATTGGATACATTTCTGGCTTGCCTTATATCTAGGTCATTTCATTTTCCAGAAAATTGAGAAGCTATGTGGAGAACAACTATTCTAGTCTTAATTTTGACTGACAAGGAAGAACTAAGTCTGAACCATAGGGGGAGCCAAATGAGGAAGGAGTATGGCTCATGAGGGAACCCCATAAAGAACAACCATTCACTGATGCTAGGGTTATTTCCTTTAATGCTGTTACCACCTGCCTTTGGTTTTATAGCATCATAGATTGAGAGCTGGAAAGAACTTTAGAGGTCACGGAGTCCAACTCCTCATTTTCTAGATGAGGAAACTGAGGTGGAGAGAGGTTAAATGACTGCATCAGAGGCTAGATTTGAACTGTGGCCTTCCATGAATGGTCCAGTAGGGATGCTTCATCTGTGCTGACAGCTTCCCTCTTTCCTTAGCCTAAGTTTGACCGATGCCCTAACCTGTTTTACATTTCTTGAGTCACTTCCTGGATTTGGTGACACCAGTTCAATTCAACAAACAGTGCCCACTGTGTACAATTTCCCAGTACAATTTGTACTGGGAGTGCAAAGTTGAAAAATAATATGGTTCCTACCCTGTAGGAGCTTAAAATCTAACATGCAGGTACTGGTGGTGATAACAATCACATACAGAAATGTGACTGGGGCAAAGGAGAGATGCCAACAAAATTCTGAGGGGGGGGTGGAGAGAGAGATAGAGGGGGGAAGAATGGGAGGGGGGAAGGGAGGGGGGAGAGAGGGGGCAGAGGGAGAGATTGGGGGAGAGAGGGAGGGTAGAAGGGAAGGGAGGAGAAGGGAGGAAGAAAGGGAGAGGAGGGGGGGAAGAGGGAGAGAGAGAGAGAGGGGGAGAGAGAAGAGCTCAGATAGGGAAAGTAATTTGTCCAAGGTCACATAGCTGACTGGTAGCAGATTTGAATTAGCACCAACATTATATGGCAAGTCTAATATTCTTTCCACTGCACCACTCTTCCTTGGTTCCGTCTTCCTGGATTTTCATGATGTGGCTAAAGGTTTGGCGGTGGTAGCCAGTATGTGCATGAGGACCTGGGAACAGGTGAGATTCCCTTCCAGGACAGGAGACCTATCTGTCTGCTGCTCTGAGTTAGCAACAGGCTCAGCCACTGAACTTTTCTTATGGGACAATTAAAGAGAGTAATTGGGTTCTTAACGTGAAGGCAGAGAAGGTAGAGTTCTTCAGGAAAGGAGCTGTGTGATAGGATAATGGGGGCAGGTCTGTGATCTTGGCAGAGATCACCTGGTCTCCTGACCTCAAGCCTCTGCTCTCTCTCTACACTTCCTCCCCTCAGCTCCCAGGATGATCTCTCTAGCATAGCTATGACCATGGCATCATTCCTGCTCAAGAATCTGCACTAGCTCCCTATCATCTCCAGGGCCCAATATAAGTTCCTGTTTGCCCTTTAAAGCCCTTCACAATTTAGTGTCTTCCTACCTTTCTAGCCTTCTTCTCCCTTCCTCTCATGCTATGATTTAACTGGGGTGTATGCAGTGTTCCAGGAGAACTAGCAGCTCAGGGGTGAGGGCTGCTCATCCACGTTTGGTGTCCACCTGTCACCCAATTCTCACCTGTGTCTCTGAGCAGCTGCTACCTGAGCAGTGACCACACCTGGTATGGGCTGAACTAGGCAGAGGGTTCAAGGAGGTGAAGACATCCCAGTGGAAGAGGCATCGAGAACACTTTGTTCCAATGGCCAGGAAGATGGCTGTGGTTGGTGCTGTGGAGGGCTTAGAGCTTAATCAGGACATCAAAGATACCAAGGTCATCCACTGCATCCTGGGCCATCGCCAGTCATCTTGACTTGTCTTGCCACCAGACTTTGATGACTCTGTAAGAGAGAGTGAAGTTGATGACTTTGTGCAACTCTACCTCACTTAAATCCGATTCATGCACTAGTCAAGACATTACCCCATGATGTCTTCGGTCCCCTTTGAGAACCGAAGGACAAAGGCCAACGACGTCATGATCTAATTACACCAGCCGAATTATAGTTCTTCAGACAACCCATTTTCCTTCTCTAGGCCTTTGAACAGGCTGTCCGGGAATGCTCTGCACTCCCCCACCTCCCTGTCTTAGCTTCCCTGACCCCCATTCAATTCTTCCTTCTGCAGGAGGTCTTTCCTGGTCCCCAGGCTCAAATGCTGTCTCCTTTCAAACGACCAGCATCTCTTACGACTCTGTCTTGCACATACCTAGAAATCTGCATGTTTTACCCCTTTTAAGAATATGAATTCTTTGAGGACAGAGACCATTTGGGCTTTGCTTTGTACTTCCAGTGTCTAGCCCAATGTCTGGCACACAGAAGGTGCTCAATCCATGCTTGACTGCTGTGCCAGGGACCCATAAAAGTGGGTGGGTCTGCAAACGGGGAAGTTTCCAGACTTCACTGAGTGGTTCATAGTGTTTAGGCAGCTTTATTCCATAGTGGGGTGAAAGGAATGTTAGACTGGAGTCATGAGGATATAGGTTCCAATCCTGTCTGAGATACTCGAAGGCAGTATGCTCACAGTTTAGCCCCCCTGAGCCTCAGTTTCCTTTTTGGTAAATTGCAAATAATAAGATATGTGCTCAGCAAACTTTAAAGGGCTCTGCGTGTCAGCTACTATTATATTTCTTGTATCCCTTCCCTGAGCATCACTAGGATTTGGGAATTCCAAGGCCCTGGGAAGCATATTGTTAGTGTGGTAAACAGATGGGTTTTCTTCCCCTTTGGTCCTACCCAAACCCAAGGGGTGGTCATTAAGAGAAGGCAGATTTGCTTCTGCCTGCTCCACTCTGGGAGAGGAAGGTTTACTGATGGGAGGGCTAAGGAGCTGCAAGATCCAGGGTGAGAAGCCCATTGAAATCATGGTGCTGTTACTATAGCAACCACAAGCGGAGGCTTCTCCGTGGGCCTCCAGGCTTTAGAATGAATTCTGAAAGACAAATCCTGAGGAGAAGGGCTTGGGAGGGTGGGCTTGGTGCCTGATCACCTGCAGATGAGACTGCCCTTCAGGAAGGAGTCCCAGGCTGGCATATTGCAAGAGAGAGCATTAAATTCACTCTGGGTCTTCTTCATTTCCAACTCCAAAAAAAAAAATTCCCTTTTGTTTTCACAGAGAAGTAATTTCTGGGTACATCCCTTTCACTCTTTCCCTAGTGACAAAGAAAAGCAGTAAAGTCACACCAACTAAATGAGCCTGCGAGTGTATACAGCCTTCGTAGCACCAGAGATTTAGGAATGGAAGAGACCTTAGAGATTACCTAAAGACTGCCTCATTCTGTCCTTTGTCGTTGTTCAGTTATTTCAGTCATGTCCGACTCTCTGTGACCCCATTTGGGGTTTTTGTGGTAGAGATACTGGAGTGGTTTGTTATTTCCTTCCCCAGTTCATTTTACAAATGAGGAAACTGAGGCAAACATGATGAAGTAACTTAACCAGGGTCACACCTATAGTAGGTGTCTGAAGTTGGATTTGAACTCAGGGAGATGAGTCTTCCAGACTCCAGACCCAGGGTTCTATGGAACCACCTAGCTGCCCTGTCTCATTTTACAGGTGGGGAAACTGAGGCCCAGGGTAGGGAGGTACCCTGCTTAAGGTCATACAGGGAAGCAATAGTAGAGCTAGGATTTGAACTCAGATCTAACTCCTAAGTCAGTATTTGTCCCACTTTTCTATTTCCCTCCAACAAAAACTGGGAGATCCATGTTTTCATTTCTCATTCAGGAGCAAGACTATTCATAGTAATTATGTCTTAGTGAGGCTTTTTTAAGTACCAGTTGCTCAGCATCACTGCAGGAAGGTTTTCCCATGATCCTCTGAATTCTTCATAGTCCGGCTTTCTTAGGAAGTGAAGATATTCCATTCTGTCCTTATGCCACAATTGCCTGGGTCATTCCCTAAGTAAACAGGTGCCCGCTTTGTTTTCTGAGGTGTTTTCTTCTAGGAACCAGCAGCCCAGAGCCTGCTGACTCACTCCCCAGTCTTGGACTGATGAAGGGGAGTCAGCCAAGGAGAGTGGAAATGAGACAGAAAGGGAGGGACTCCCTGAGGATGGGACTGTTTCTTTTTTTAATTTTCATTTTTTCATTTGTAGCCTCAGCTCTTAGCATAATGCCTGGCCCACAGTGAAGCAGAGCCTAGAGGAACCCTTCCTGAAGGAAGTTCAGAAGGTAAACAGAGGAGCAGGCGGGGACAGGGTTGGAACGACCATGGTAAATGAGAAATTTACTTAGAAAATAAGCCACGTAGAATGGAGAGTCACAGTTTTGTGTGCAGTCCTCTTTTCTTGTTCCTGTTTATACAGGGAAATGGTCATGCTTGTTAAAGACGGTCAAGTTTGTAGCAGTCAGACGACTATGTGCCTGTGCTAGACACTTTTTACAATTTCATCTCATTTGATCCTCACAATAACCCTGTGAAGCAGGTGCCATTATCACCCCCATTTTATAGTTGAGGAAACTGAGGCAAACAACAAAACTTGAGTGACTTTCCCATAGTCAGATGGCTAGTAAACATGTGGGGCTGGATTTGAAATTAGGTCTTCCTCACCCCAGACCCAGCAGTCTGTCTACTGTACCAACTGCAAAAGATAATACTTGCTCATAAGGAGCTTGTAGTCTAAAGGGGGAGACAGCATGCAAACAACTGTGTGCAACAAGATGTAGACAAGACACGTTGACAATAACCAACAGAAGGAAGGCGCTAAGATTAAGGATGATGGAGACTTGAAGATGAGACTTGAAGGAAGCTGTTGGTGGTCCTTCATTCTTGAAAGAGGACCAACGTCTTCAGGAGGGTCATGTCTTGACTTGCAAGTGAATTGGATTTAAGTGAGCTGTGCAAAATTAGCAACCTCACTCCCTTCTCTGGAGTCATCAGAGTCATCTGGGACCCCAGTGGCAAGACATAAATCAAGAGGACTGGTGATGGCCCAGGATGCAGTGGGAGACCTTGACCTTTTAAAACTGGGCTATTTATACTCACTCAGAGCCATCAAAATCCAAACTATGAACACATGAGGCTCCAGCTAGTACCTATCAGTGGCCAGTTAGTGAAAGCTAGAGTGATCTGGGTTTAAAGGCATAGCCAAAGAGCTCCATTTGAATCACAATGACTTCATCAAAGCCTCGTTTTCAGAGCTACATTTCAAGGAGTCATAAACAAAAACTACATGAGACAAAAGAGTTAACTGTCCTAGCTTTTTTGAAAAAAAAAATAGCATGAATAATTGGAGAAGAAAAAAGAATCCAGCCTCCAAATCCCAGTAAGACATCAAAAATTATATTCCTTTGAAGAAAGTGCCCATGTGAAAGGGTATGACTCCCCCATATGGACAGAGGGAGAAGGGGAGGAGGAGAAGGAGGAGAAGGAGGAGGAGGAGGAGGAGGAGAAGGAGGAGGAAGAGGAGGAGGAGGAGGAGGAGGAGGAGGAGGAGGAGGAGGAGGAGGAGGAGGAGGAGGAGGAGGAGGAGGAGGAGGAGGAGAAGGAGGAGAAAGTAGTTGCAGCATTGCCCAACTTCAATTGACCAGCTGAAGGGGATACAAATAAAAGAAAATGAAAGACAGTTCCTACCCTCAAGGGACTTATATTCTAATGGAGGAAGATGTCACATGAAAAGGGAGATAAGAGTGGAGGGGTGAGGGGGATACAAGGATGGCTGATTGAGATCCTTCCCCAAAATGGAGCTCTCAGGAAGAAACTCATCAATGAAAGAAGCAGCTCATAGCAGAGTAGGGTAGAGGCAAAATCTGGAGAAGGAGGAATGGGGGCTCTGGTCTCTTCCCCAAAATGGAGGTTCTGGGAAAAACTCACCAGTGGATAAAGGGCTCCCTAGGGACTCCATCCTCTCTTTGAGGTCTGTTACATATCACTGCCTTTATACACTCTTTAGGCCAGTGAAACTGATCAATTTGCTGTTCCCCAGCTAGGACATTGCATCTGTCACCTCCTCACCTTAGCACAGCACAGGGTCTTTCCCATACTCAGAATGCCCTCTCTCTTTGTCTCTCTGTCTTAGACCTCCCCCGCCCCCTGCTCCATTCAAGATTCAACTTAAATGCCACCTCCTTAAAAGCAGCCTTTTCTGGTTCTCCCATTATCTGGGATCCCTCCCCAATGACTTCTTGTATATATTGATTTTTGTCCATGTTGTTTCTCCCCAAGATCTGTAAGCAGCTAGCTAGGTGGCATAATGAAGATTTGATCAGATCTGCCTCAGACGCTTTCTAGCTGTGTGACCTTGGGCAAGTCATTCAGTTTCCTCATCCTTGAAATGGAGATGATAAAGCACCTACTTCCCAGGGTGGATATGAGGATCAAGTGAAATAGCACATGGAAAATGCTTTGCAAACCTTAACTTGCTCTAGAAATGTTAACTATTGTTGAGCACCCAGTGGGGCACGGACTGTGGCCTTTCGTTTTTGCTTTGTGTCTTTTTTTTTGTCTTTATCTCCTTAGTACCCAGCACAACCTAGACATTAAAGGTTTTGTTGGAGGGGTGTAGCCAATGCTTGGTCAATTGGATTCCCATGGTTACACAGACAATTGGTCCTGAAGCCAGGACTAGAACCCAGAGTTTTGACCCTGACTCCCCATCCTATGCTCTTTCTATTAGACCACACTGCCTCTGCTGTTCTCATGGAAAGAGAAGAGGATTTTGAATCAGGGCCTCAGTTTCCTTATCCATAAAATGTGAGAGGTTGACCTAGGTGATCTCCGTGGTCCCTTCCAAACTAGAATCTTCTAACTGAAAGAAAATGGATGAAGCTGTAATCTTGCTTCTCTTGTTTACCTGCTGCCTCCTGCCTGGCCCAGTCACTGAGGCAGATGAGCATCCTAGGTGAGGTCATCTTAGAAAAATGGATTAAGGGGAGAAGACAGAATTGCTCAACTATTATATTTCTTCTCTTTTACCAGTGGGGGCCTCAGTTTCCCCATCTTTAAAGATCTCCAAAGGTTCTACTATGGCTAAATCCTATGAAGCTGTGATGAAGGAAGCTGCATTTTGGGTTGTCTTTTAGGCTCCCCAACCTCAGCTTAGCAGCTTCTCCCCTCTCATTCTGACACATCCACATATAAAACATTCTGGGAGCAAAGGTGCCACTTGGGCCCCCCACCCACTTCCCATGTTGGTGTCTGCTTGGATGCGGCAGGTGGACTCAGTCCTGGAGCTGGCCTTCTGTTCCCAGACCAGTCCTCTTAGCTCCCCCTTGTGGTTGTGAGGCCACATGGTTATTTATTTTTTATTATTGTAGCTTTCCTTCCTAGTGATGACTGCTGCATCCACCAATGGTGGGTGTGGGCCCTGGGAAGAGGCTGGGCCCCTAAAAACAGCTTCAGGTGGGGAGGCTGCTCTTGGTCTACCTCTCTCAGAGAAATCACTCTGACGTCATGCTGCCCCACCTCCACCTGCTGAAAGAGTTGGCCAAAGGATCCTACAGAGGCAACTCGATGGCCATTTATTAAGCTCATGATATATGTCAAGCCCTGTGCTAGGTGCGGGTGATACAAAGATACACAAGTCCCTATCTTAACAGAATGTAAAATGCCAAGGTCTTGGGGAGAGAGCCCAGCTACTAGTATATTATACAGCACTGGCAGAAGGGGCAGGGAAACTGCATGGGAAAATTCCCTTCTTGTCCAAAGGGGCACCAGAGAACTGAAGATTATTATTCAATGAACCATCAACAAATCTTATTTACTGAATGCCTACTAGGTGTTAATGTAGTCCTAGATTCTGGGTAAGGAGGACCTAGAGATGTAGAAATTGAAGTCACAGAATCTCTGAGCCACAAAAGATCATGGAGGCCACTTAATTGAAATAATACCTGCCTGGTACTCTCTACAATGTCTCTGATTTCAGGTCTCTGTGAGTAGATCTTTAGGAGTGGGGCTAAGGTTGGAGGTGAGGCTTTCTCTCGTGAAGCAGCATGTCCAGTGTTGGACAGCTCCAATCATTAGGCTGGTGCTTCTGCCCCTTCCTGCTTGTTTTTTTTTTTTTTTTAAAGTTCTTCCCTCTGGGGCCAAAGAGAACAAAACTAATTCCTTGACCACTTCTAATACTGAAAGACAGATCTGGTGATCCCCCTAGATCTTTAAGATCCTCAGGCTATAAACAAAGTCCCTACCTTACTAGGGCTCAGAGTTTACCCTGAATCTGCAAACAAACTCAAACCTTTTGAATGAGATTTCCCTTTCAAGTCATCAGCTTGAAAGGCAGGATGTTTATTGTAACAATTTCTTCAGCTGGCCTTAAAAGGCCAAGAAGACTTGGAATTAGTTTCCACCGCTGATTATGGATTTTGTCATTGTTCAGTTATTTTTATTCATGTCTGACTCTTTATGACACTTTGGAGTTTTCTTGGCAAAGAGACTGGAGTGGTTTGCTATTTCCTTCTCCGGATCATTTTTACAGATAAGGAAACTGAGGCAAACAGGGTTAAGTGACTTGTCCAGGGTCACACAGCTAGGAAGTATCTGAGGTCACATTTGAACTCAGGAAGGTAAGTCTTCCTGACTCTAAAGATGCATTGTATCCACTGTGCCACCTTAGCTGCCTGTGTATCCTAAGAAGCTAAGGCTTTGAATTGCAATCTGAATTAAAGTATCTAGGTGACATCAGGGATAGAGTGCTAGACTTGGAGTTAGGAAGTTCTGGGTTCAAATCCTGTCTCATATACTTTGATGGGACTAGCCACTGTAAACATGAGCAGAGAGCCACTGATAGAATTCCTTAGGTGTAAGAGATTGGGAAGTGTGGTGATGATATATAACCTTGGAGAGACTTGAATGCAGGTGTGGATAGATGTTCTGAAACTGGTTGCAGTCATTTACCCTGCGGTGGTGTCTTTGACAGACTATGGTTGTGGAGCCAGAACCAAGGGTACATTTCTTGGTCTTCTCTTTTGGATTTGACTCCTTTGTGTGACCTCTTCCAGGGTGACAGTGCTATCAGGAGAAGGCTGTCATGTGGCCTCATGAATATAAAGCTTGCTTTGTTTCTTTGGCATTTGTTTTGATTTTAGGTGGAGAAAATTGGAGGCTACAACCTGTGTGTTTTGAAAGGACAGGAGAGTGAGCCACCTGAGGTCCAGGAGTCCAGTAGTTGAGACCTCACCATGTTTTACATCCAGCCCAGTAACCTTGGGCACCTGGCCCGGTAATAAATGAGTCAAGGTCTAATCTGGCTGAGATGGAGCATTTGGACATAAAATTGGTGGAACCAATGATATGTAAAAACTGTTTAGTCTGAACCTCTCCCCACAGATCTAGAGGGCGTAGGAGAGAGTGGAACCCCAGATGTTGGGGAAAGGAGCATTTGTATTTCTCTTGTTGCTGTCTTTAAAGTAAATATCTCTTTGTAAAAGTTAATTTGGTATTAGAGAAGAAACAACCCAATTCCTCAAGAGTATCCCATGAACCGTGTAGCTAGTGTTCCTTGGGGACAATGAGGACAGAGTACTCACTCCCTCTGTGATCCTAGGCAAATTATTTAATCTTTCAGGGATTCATTTCCCTCGTTTGCAAAATGAGGCATGGAGGTGGACTTTATGGCTTCTCAAGTCCCTTCTGGCTCTAAATCTGTGATCCTGGGGTCACTAGGTTGAGTTTTCAAGGATGAGAGGACCATTCCAAAGTACAGAAAGTACAGGTCCCAACATATGCTACAGAGAGGATGCTCAGTTTCCCTCAGGGGAAATGGAGCTCTGCCAGTGCTCTATCTTCCAGGAACATGTCCTCCTCTGTCTGACACACAGTCTGGGTGACCCTGGGCAATTCATTTAACTTCCCAAGGGGCAGGGTCATATGGTGAAGAAAACACTGGAGTGTTCTCCTGGAGTCCGGATGTGGGTTCAAATCCAACCTGTTTACTCTTTGTGACCTGAAGCAAGTCACAGAAGCTCCCTGGATCTCGGTTCCCTCATCTGTAAAAATGGGTGTGTGTGTGGACTATATGGTTTTTGAGGCCCGCTTGAGCTCTTGATCTGTGATTGTATAATCTTGATCCTTAAATGCCAAGTCTTTTGCAGGGAGAAAGAATTCTTTCTCAAGGGAACCCAAGGAGCAAGAGGGACTTGTGAGGAGGGGTGAGGGCAAGGAGGAGAGGGTTGGGAATTTCCCATTTGGAGAGATGGGAATGAAATGCAGGGGTAGCCTTCCCTCTGCCCTGTCAGTTTCTCTATTTGTTATTTGTCAGCTTCCTCTCCCCCAATGCACCTTGGTTTTTCATCTTTGCTCCTCAAGGACATTGTTGGTTTTTGTCAGAACAGAGGCATCACCACCTGGGCTGCCCAGGCTCAGCCCACCGATGCTCAACCTTAGGTCCAGATGCCACCTGCAGGATTGGAAAAGCAATGGGCCTCTCCCTGCAAAATGAGCCAGGGCCAATTTTGCCCAGTGCCGCCCACACCATTCTGAAGATGTCTGCTCTCTCAAACCATCCCCTCTCTCTAGGTACAGGGGTCCAAGTAGCAGGGGTACAAAAAGAGACCCACCCACAAAACTCTAGGCCCTTCACAGTGGGATGGAGCTCAGCAATCTTGTTGATGTCTTGGGTTGTCTTTGGGGCCCTCCGCTACCAGAAGCAGCTCTCAGCCTCCTTTCAGAGAGTCAGAGGACATCTTCCTAGGTACTTCCAGGGTTTATGAGGAAGGGTATTTGGCATAAATTTCTTTGATTAATTGACAATTAAAGGTCCTGGTGCTCTGGAAACCAGAACCACTACAAAAGTTTTTGTTTATGACATAGGGCAGGAAAAAAACCCAGCTCATACTGAAATAGTGCTTGGCAAAGCCCTTTCCTCCCCACAAACCCATGATGTCAGTGGTGCACATGTAATTACTCCCATTTCACCGAGGCCCAGACAGAATGAATCTTGCCCAGATACTTAGTATCAGAGCAGAAATTCAAATCCCCCTCTCTTTCTACTATACCACACTGTCTCTGGCCAAATACAGGGAGAGGACAATTAGGGCTGTCTATTCAGAGTGTAGGTTTCCCCATGAAGAGTCAGGGTTTGGAATTCAGAGTCCAAACACAAAAGAGAACTTGTAACATATTTGGTATCCCAGCATGGAGTCCAGCAGCTGGCTGTCAACGTTGAAAAGGGAAGGCTTTGCAGAATTTCAGTTCAGATACCACTACCTCTAACTGGGAGGGCAGGTGGCCAAGGAGCAGGGCTGGGTGGGGCAATCAGAATTTGGGAGCTTAGTTATTAATAACCACAGCACCACTACCTCCACATTCCAGGTGGGGATGAAGATCCTTTCCCTTGGATTCCACCCCTGGCACCCCTTGCTATCTCCCTGTTCTTTGGCTGATGATTACTGTCAGGGTCAAGGGCTCACACCACTTTTGACCTTACCCATCTAAGGATGGACTTAGGCCTTCTTTCTCTCAGTCTCCACCTTTGCACTTTCCTTGAACGTCTTTCAAAATAAACTGTTGAAAGGCAAAGACCACATCTTTATACTTCCTTACCCCCTCTCCCCCAGTGCCTAGTTCAGGATTGGGCACACAGGTGGCATTTGCTAAGCACTTGGTCATTGACTGAGTGGAAATTGCCTACCCTAATAGTGTGTGTGTGTGTGTGTGTGTGTGTGTGTGTGTGTGTGTTGTGTGTGTTCAGTTGTTTTCAGTCATGTCTGACTCATTGTGATCCCATTTAGGGTTTTCTTTGCAAGGATACTGGAGTGATTTGCCATTTCCTTCTCCTGCTTATTTCATAGATAAGGAAACTAAGGCAAGTGGGCTTAAATGACTTGCCTGGGATCACATAGCCAGTAAGTGTCTCAGGTGGGATCAAAACCAGCAAATTCTCCCACTAGGATACTTAGCACGGGTGCTACCCAGTTTCCTTCTCTATAAAGGGAGTGGATGCGATGATTTCTAACTTTCCTTTTAGTTCTAAATGTATGATTCTGTGGATAAAAAAAGCATTTATCTGGCAATAGCTCACTCTGTGCTAAGCCCTAGGGAAATAAAACCAATCACCAGAGACCCTGCCTTCAAGGTTCTGACATTCTACCAGGGGAGACAACATATGTAGGAATGATGGCTGAGGAGGAGTCTTGGTCGGGCAGACACAAGGATGGTGAATGGAGCCACAGAGAGTTACCCTGAAGTGTATCTCATTAAATTTGGTGTTCCTCCTTCTCCTAAAAACAATAGCTAGCATTTATAAAGCACTTTACACTTTGTGAAACACTTTACAAATCACTTGATCCTCACAACAACCCTGGACTATTATCTTCATTTTAGAGGAAGAAACGGAGGCAGTGAGAGGTTAAGTAAATTGCCCAGGGTCACACAACTACTAAGTAGCTGAGGGAAGATTTAAACTCAGATTTTCATGACTACAGATGTAGCACTCTCTCCATTGACTTTGGCAGCTAGCTGTGGAAGAGGGAGTTAAGTTTGTTCTCTTTGAGAAGAGAGGGAAAAATTAGGAGCAAAGGGTATAGAAGCTTGTCAGAGAAAAATTCCTAACAATTAGAGCAGTTCCTAAATGGGAGCTCTTAGAAATCTGGTTCCAATCACTTTCCAGGCTCATTATACATTACTCCCCTTCCCTCATAGGTCAGTCAATCAATAAACATTTATCAAGTACCTACTAAGTGCCAGGCGCTGTGCTTAGCACTGGTACACATGCTATGTTCTGGCTGGAGCAGAGGGAGAATAACCCGAGGAAGGCATTAGAGAAGGTGTGTGTTTGTCCTTCATTGCCAAAGAAGACCATGCCATCAGAGAAATGATGACATGACTTGCACTTGACTTTGTTTTGAGTGAGGGAGGGCTGTGCAGGTCACCAGCCTTACTTCTCCTCCAGAGCCATCTGAATCCAGTGACCAGATATTTATCAGGATGACTGGAGATGACCCAGGAAGAGGCAATTGGGATTAAGTGACTTGCCCAGGGTCACACAACTAGTGAGTGTCAGGTGTCTGAGGTTAGATTTGAACTCAGGTCCTCCTGACTCCTGCATTGGTGTTCTATCCACTGCACCACCTAGCTGCCCTATTAGAGAAGGTAGGAGGACTGGGAAAGGGCTCTTGCCGAAGGCAGGATTTATGTGGAATCTGGGTAAACTGAGAGGTGGGGGTGAAGGATTCCTTGACGTCTCCTCATGAGAGGCAGCCAGTACAAAGCCATGGCAACTGCAGATGGAATCTCATGGCAGAACTCCAATAAGCCCTGTGTAGCTGGGCCAGTGTTCCAAGGGGAGGATATCTAAGACAAGCACCAAAGTTCAGGATGGGAGGGTCTGTGTTGTGAACAACTTTATATCTAGACAAGTCATATTTGTTCCCAGAGGCAAGAGTTCTTTGAGCAGGGGAGTTGACATGATTTAAAAAAATGCATCTGACAGTAGAGTGAAGATGGATGGGGTAGGGAGACTTGAGATGGAAACCAGTTAGAAGATTATGCTGCATGACCGTGACTCAGATAAAATATTCAGCCCAGCTTCTGATGGAGAGGCGATGGACTTGATGGAGATATTTGCTTCAGATGTGGCCAATGCAAGAACATGTATGTATTCGTAACACATTTTTACAAGTTTTCTTTCTTTTCTTAATGGGGGAGGAAAGTGGGAGGGAAAGAAGGCAGATTTTCATTGGCTGAACAAATACAATTTAATTTTTAAAAAGGCTAAGTGGGAGTCTAGGTGGGAGGCAATCAATGAGAGCCTTAACTTGGATCATGTTGAGAAGGGACCGTATAACTCAGCATCTCAAAGTCTACATCAACCCTAGCACTCCCTAACAAGCTGCAAAGACCTCATGTGTGGGACTACTATTATAGGCAATGCCTCTTGACCAAGGGACTGGCCTGGTGAAATCCAGACTTATGAGGCAGGTTGCAGAGTGAAGAACTCTTTGGCTGCAGAACTCCAGAAAGAAGGTTGCCTGTTAAGGCCTAGTGGGATTGTTGTTTAGGAGAGGGAGAACCTGGGAC
The DNA here is from genome assembly GCF_028372415.1 of Notamacropus eugenii. Classification (NCBI taxonomy): domain Eukaryota; kingdom Metazoa; phylum Chordata; class Mammalia; order Diprotodontia; family Macropodidae; genus Notamacropus; species Notamacropus eugenii. The sequence continues at coordinate 7,770,590 of NC_092877.1, forward strand.
TCTACCTCATGTATCTCTTAAATAAGAGGGAACTCCAGACTTCCAGCTGGCTGGCATCTGTTGGAAGTCCTCCAAGAACCTCAGGGTTTATTGAAATCTAGAAACTCAAGGGAGAACCTAACCAGTGCTAACCTTTCCTGGGGTGTCACCAAAGGCCCACTGGTCAGGGAGCACACAGTGGCTTATGGGGCACAATGAAGAAAGAGAACTGAGACAGGAACAGCTTTCTTTTGTGATTTAGATGATTTTTTAGTGTGAATGTTAACTATGTGTAAAAATCCTCCATTTCTGATTGGGGGTTGGGGAAAGGTAAAGGGAATCTTCACCAGCTTGCTGTCAGAGATGGGTCTGTTGAACATGGAACAGACCATGGAGCTGGATCACTGTCTGGTCTGGCCCTCACCTTCTGTTGTGGGTAAGAAGGAGAAGGCTGTTTTAAGTCTTGTGGATCCAGCTCAGAGGCAAGAGCAGGGCGTTGCAGGTACCCAATTCATCTGGGGTTAAGGAAGGAAATAAAAGAAAAGACCACAACCAGAGGACGTGTATTTTGCTCAGACAGCTTTATTTTGTTCTCAGTACGTGCCCTGGTAGATTTCACGTGGTCTGGAGGCTCTGGTCCTCTCCAGAACAAAGGGAAAAGCTCCATTTAGACTGGAACAATTCTAGGCAGCTCACCTGGAGTTGCCCAAGATCAGAAGGCCTCAGAGAGAGGGAGTTTACACTGGCATCCTTTTCCGAAATGGGTAATACAGTGAGCAAAAAACTCAGTAAAACAGACTCAGGTCTGCAAATATACATATACACACACATATATATACATAGCTGTATGCAGGTGGACATCTCTATGTATATATGTGTGTACATATATGTATATTTACACACATACACGTATAAACACCTCTTATATAAGATTTCAACTTATTGGCTTCCCTGTGTTTTGTGATCAAAATACAAATGGTTCAGATGTTGCACATCGCTGATTTTCCTTGTCTCAGTCCCTCCCTCCCAACCCACCCCCCAACATAGATAACATTACAAAAGGTTGGATGTTCCTAAGGTTTTTTTTTCCTTTTCAAAGATTTTGTTTTTTAAGTCACTTTCCCCCCTCCCGCCCCGATCCCCCCCTGCAAACTACCTCTGGGCTTGTAACACAGCAGCATGAATTGGACAAGACTGGGTAAAAGCATGAATTTCCAATGGATGGACAGTTGGACATGGCTTCTTGTTATCTGGTGTAGGGATGGGTTTTTGCATTTCCACCAACAGATGCTACGTTAGGAAGCAGATAATTGTCAGGACTGTCCCACCACCCTCCATAAGGGGGAGCTGGTTGGACCACTGAGAAAACCTGAAAGGTGTTTAGGGATGTGATATGTCCGGAAGTTTCTCAGCTCAGTTATTTACAGAGTTTTCTTAAGCTACATTTTCTGTTTGGAACAACTGTTTCCAAAGATGCTTCTTTCTGAGAGGAAGGCAGGGAGGTGAGGGGGTAGGGGTGGGGAAAGAAACCCAAAGAACCAATCCAAACCCCTGTCTTAATCCCCCCACTTATCATCACACGCCTCATTAAGAGCAGATACTGGACAATGATTGGTTTCTTTCTTTAAAAAAAGAAGATCATGAGGAAGAGAGAGAGAAAGAGAGCGAGAGAAGGGGAGGGAGAAGAGGAGGATTATGGAGAACGTCGCTCTTTTTTCATCAGTAAATGACACTGGATGGTCCGGATTCGATTCTTGGCGGGTGCAAATTCGGGCTGCAGTTTTAGTGTTGACTCATACCACATCATGGCCTTTTCAAACTCCTCCTGCATGGCAACAGATGACCACATGTGAGGAATAAAAACATTCCACCCCTGATTTCCCTCACTGCCTGCCACGTCTCAAAGGTCCATGTGGCTAGTGGCAATCCCCCTTCGATGTCCTCTCAGGATAAGTGGGATGTGGCCAACCTCAGGTCTGGAAGGAAAGAAGCAGCTTCTACTGCCAGGTATCACATCACATGAGAAAGTATGGACCCTGCCCTCCACCAGAGGGGAAGTGTGGCAGATGCCGTCACTGAAGGAGGTGAAGCTGGAGACAGTACTTTCTAATTTCAGAACCTCTAAAGAACAGTGGGTTCACAGCCCTAAACACTGAATCTCAATTACGGTTGTGAATTTAGAAAATGTTGGTTTTCTTTCTAAGTTAAGTTTGAACATTTAAGGGCTCCTCTTCCCACCCACCTTCTATAACCCAGGAACAGGCCTTTTGCTCCCTGCCTCAGTCCTGGCAACTCAGAGGCAGAACACAGACTGACAGGTCACCTTGCCCTGTCACTAATTCTGGGACCCCATAGGTGACCTAGCTGCACTCCTTCACATTACACAGGAGGAAGATGAAACCCAGCTCAGACATTATAACCATGAGGGACAAAAGGAAACAGATCTTTGCATCTGAAGAGATGGTTGCTGGAGACAGGTTAGGCAAGTCCCCTACTTGGGACCCTGCTGCTACTTACCATGGCCACATAGACGTTAGCAAGAGTAAAATGGTTCACGACAAAGTGCGGTGCGATCTCTACGGCCATGGTGGCTACCACAATGGCATCCTGCCAGAGCCGGGCATTGTGCAAGATGTTGGCCAAGCTGATCAGGGGCACATCCTGGGTAGAGAGAGGAAAGAGGTGAGGAATGGGAGGATGACAGGGTTACCACTTCCATCCTGAGCTAGTCCTCAACAGTGCCACTGTCAGATCATCTCTAGGTGCCATGATCTGCACATACCTCCATAGATTATATGTGAGTTATTCGTTATGGTAGATGGGTCTATCACCTGTGGTCCCTGAACCATTTCACTGAGGTCTAATGGTTGGGGAAACCAGCTATAGAGACTGGGACACTGTGGGACTAAGGAAGAAAGTGAGGGCAAGTGATACTAGGAAAAGCAAGGGGAAGTGTTCCCACCACATGAGGAAGAGTTCATATTAGGACATGGAAGTGGTCTACTGAGATGGCATCCCCATTGGGCATATTGGAGTGCTGGTAGAAGAGAGGTTTGGTGGATGTAGAAACTGCCACCATTTGGTGGTGTTGTGTAGATCTGGTGGAGAGTAAATCATGTATTACACTAAAAACATCATTAATGACTCCATTTGGCCTTTTCTACCATTTTGTGAAGCTGTTCTAGCTGCTTGTAAGTCACCTGATTTTGGAGCAGCACAAGATTATTCTCCTTCCCTCTGGTCACTTGACTTAAGGAATGTCCCAGAAACCACCTCTTTCCCTTTCGCTTCAGTGTCGCCTGATCTTCTCCACCAATAAGAAACCAGGTGTCTCAATCCTTATATCCTGGTTTTTCCTCCCCACCAAATTCTATGTTAACTGTATAGAAACCAATGATCAAGTTCCCTGGCTGCCAAAAGCCTTGGACCCTGACTTGTTTCTGCAACAGCACGCATTGCTAGATAGACTGTTGTCTGGATGTAGCTACTCTGTATCTTTATCCACTGTAACTCTCTCATCAGACTGTATCTTCCTAGCACTCAACAGGCGCTCTACACATTGGTGTACTTCAGTGCCTCGCATATAGTAAGTACTTAATACATGCTGGCTGATTGACAAGGGAGTGGTGTATGATCCTTGGTCTTCCTCCCCTTGAGATGACATTACTGTGATGGTGGGTGTTGGTGTTGGCAGGTGTATGTGGAACAAGGCATGAAGAACCAGATGAGCTTCATCCAGGTCACCATAATGTTACCAATATTCATTAGTCCATGAAATGAATATTAACTGAACAATGGCTGTGTATACGACACTGTACTGAGGTCATAGGATGAAAGAATTGGAAGAGATCTTAGAAGGCCATCAAGTAAAACCTCTCTCATTTTACAGACGAGGAAACTCAGGTCTGGAGAGGCTAAGTAATTTGCCCAGGGTCACACTTTAACCCAGGTTCTTTCTCCAAGTCCAGTGCACTACCCTGGAGGACGAATGCAGGAAAAGGCAGGAGAGGGCTACTGATGAGAGATGGTAAATTGGCTTTGTCTGTCTGTCTACAGTGATGTCATTCAAAGCCAAGGAAGGGCTCCCAGAACAAAGAAAATCATGCTCCTAACCAATGGAAGTGGGTCCACCTCAGGACCAGGTCTGGGGTGTGTGCAGTGGATAATGATGGATCCTCATGGGCTGGAGAAAGGAAGAGAACCAGAGCGGCTTCCCTGAGCTGAGGGGGGAAGGGCCATCTCCCGCTGCTCTCTAAGTGTGGTGGGCACATTAAAAGGATAAAAGCTCGTTGATCAGAAGAAGTTTTTTCAGCTTCTGGAGGGGCAGCGAAGGCAGAAGAGGGGGTTAAAGGTCTAAACGCTAAGTTCACAGGGGTCAGAGGCCATAGAGCTCAGTTCCCTCATTCTTCAGATGAGAAAGCTGAGGTACCGGCAAGGTAAAGGACTTGCCCAAGGTCATGTCAGGAAGAAGAAAGAAAAGTAAGGTTTGAACCCAGCTGTTTTGATTCCAAAGCTATTACTCTTTTTCCATGCATTGGTGGAGGGAATTTTACACACAGGGAGTTCCTCCTGTAGGTGAAATCACAGGCCTGGAAAGCAGAAACACCTTCTCCACCCCCACCCCCACCAAGAGAGATTGTAAACGAAGTGAAAAACCAGCAAACACACTCACACACACACACACATGCACACTCATACACACACACTCACACTTATTCACACACACACTCACACGCTGACACTTATTCACACACACTCACACACACTTACACATACTCATACACTCACACACACACACTCACACTTATTCACACACACTCACTCATACACACACTCACACTCATGCTCACACGATGACTTTAAGAACCAGGAAACAGAAAGTTGCCCAGACTGGCCTGGCTCTTTTCAGAATGTGCTGTACTCACTTTCATATGATGTGGGGCATAGTGGAGGGCCTGCCGCAGACAATCGATGGCCTTCTTCCCTTGTCCTTTCACTCTCCAGTACAAGGCTGCCATGCTGGAGAGGACCCAGGAGGTCTGGTTCTGAAAGGGAATGGTTGGTAGAAGGTGACATCTCCTGGAAAACACACTTCATTGACAGAGTCCACCCAAGCTCTCCATTTTATGGGGAGCAGTTTGTGAGGTCTTATTATGAGGACCCAGGACACACCTTTATCTCCCTGCAGTGATGAGCTGGGAAGGGTCCAGAAACCCTCCAGGCTCTTCCTGCTGTTGATGCTAAAGAGTTCAAGAAGAAAACAGGAGATTCCCACCTGCCACAGAATATCCATGCAAAACCTATGGGTAAGGGTGGTCTCCTAACCTTCTCTAAGTACAAACTATCCCTTGCTCAAGATCTCTTCACCTTTTTCTTGTGTCGTGGACGCTTCTGCTGAAGCCTATAGCCCTCTCCTAAGAATGTTTTTAAATGCATAATAGGAAATACATAGAACTACATATGCAACTAATTATATTGAAATAGTTATCTGTCTCTCTATATGAATTTAAAACCCCCAAGTTCACAGATTCTGGGTTAAGAGCCACAGCCCTAAAACTTTTTTTCTCTCCCCTTCCCATAGCAAGTGTCCATTCTGGGAAAAAGAAAAAACTGCCCAGGGAGGAGTCACAATCCAAGGTCTTAGAAATGCAAAAGAGAAGAAGTTTTTGAATTCTGAGTTGGGTTAACTGATAGCACCCTTTCAGCCTTGAGACCCTTTAATGGCTACTTTTCAGTGTCGGGGAGTCAGCAGCCCTGGGACACAGTCCTAGCTTCCTGGCTGGGTGACTCACCTTTTCCAAAACTTTGGCAATCCGAGTGCCAATTTGTTCAAATGACTGCTGGGGGTACTTGTCTTTGCCAAGATTCTGTAACACCTGGAATGGGTAGACAGAGATGGTGGATTAGAGAAATGAAAATGGGAAAAGAACACAAAAGCCCTGTGACCCTGGCAGGGAGAAACTGGTGGGGAGGAGGCACTGTCATAGAGCACAGAAGCTAGGGTCCAAGGGATCTGGATTCAAATCCTGGCTCTGTTACTTAGTAGCTGTGTGACCAATGGAAAATGGCCCCAGTTGTGGGAGCCCCATTAGAATGTGTGCACCTCGGGAGCAGGACTGTCTTACTTTTCTATTTATACCCCCAGGATTTAGCACAGGGATTAGCACACTGTAAATACTTATAGAATTTACTCATCCATCCATTCGTTCATTCATTCATACCAATTCTCCCATGGTCTTAATTATTAAGGCATTCTGGGTAAGGCTGGTCTAGGCCAAGTTACCAAGGCTCCATTTGATCAAAAATGTCCAAAGATGGGCTCACTACCATTGCTTTTTTCCAAAACCTCCTTGGCCAATGGCTAGGTTAGGTCTTATCTACCTTGGTCTCCCCACCCCTTCCCAGCCATGAAAAGGGTTCTACAATCATCGAAGCAGGCTGGGCTTGAAACAAGGCAGGTGACAGACAAGAGGATGTAATTGTACCAGCTGGCCCTTGCCCACCTATAGCCACGGTGAGGAGCCTCAGATGGAGAAGGCTAAAGGCTCTCTGAACTCTGTTTCCAGCCATCACCCCCTATGTGGAGCTCACCTCTTTCAGTTGGCTCTCGCCCGTGTAGTGCAGGCTGGCTCGATTGGCCACTCCATGCAGGTGGTCCAAGGTGTGCATGCTGGCAGGGAGATTGCTATTGCAGAGGGGCTCCGTGGCTGGCTCCTGCAGCTGTGTAGCAAAGTCTATGTGCTCTGTGATGCTGAAATGTGTAAAACCAAAGCAGGTCATGTGGTGAACTTTAGGGGCAAGGTGGCATGCATCAGTCAGTCAGTCAATCAGCAAGCATTGATTAAACATTGAGTACTAGGTACTGTGCTAAACTGGGGATACAAAGCCCGAGAGGAGCTGACGTTCTGTTGGAGGTGGTGCGGGGGATGACACGTATTCAGGAATGTGCAAGACACACATGGAGAAGCTGGGAGGTCCTTAGGGAAAAGCACCAGCAGCCTAGAGACTGGGAAAGGCTCCACGTGGAGGGGGCATCTGAGCTGTCTTGAGGGAAGTGAGGGATTCACCAATAGGTTAAGAGGAAATTAAAGGAGCCGGGAGTTCTCAGCTTTGGTGGCGATTCCCAGTTTTATTTTTGCGCTATCTGGGGTGCTGGAGTCTTCAATGAGTTCTGTTTCCTTCCCTCTTTACAGAGGAGCCAGTGGATGGGAGATCCTCACAAGGGATGCCTTCCTCTGAGTCACAATACAGAGCCTGTCTCCAGGGAGTCAGGCACCAACAGGTCAGGTCATATAACCACAAGGGCAGCCAGGTGGCCCCAAAGTGCACAGAGTGCAGAGCCTGGAGTCAGGAAGACTCATCTTCCTGAGTTAAAATCGAGCCTCAGACACTTAATAGCTGTGTGACTAGGCAAATCACTTAACATTGTTTGCCTCAGTTTCCTCATCTGTAAATGAGCAGGAGAAGGAAATGGCAAACTACCCTAGTATCTCTGCCAAGAAAACCCAAATGTATTCCCCCCTCACCTTCCCCTTCTAGATCCCCTTGCGTCCTTCAAAACTTCTAGTTTCCCCAACTGCCGGTGCCTTCCCCCAAGATTCCCTTGTCTCTGTACCTACTTCTGTCCAAGTGTCTACCATTAAAATGCAAGATCCCTCAGGGCAGCAGTGTGTTTTTTGTTTTCCTTGTAGCCCCAGCACTCGGTACAGTCTGGCACACAGTAGGTGCTTAGTTAATGCTTGCTGACGGGTGTCCCCCCACCTGGCTCAGCGGCTGCATGCAGTTAAATGAACAAAGAGACGCATTTCTAGCTTTTTAGTGTATGAAGCATTGATATGATCAAGTGCATTTTGTAGATCAGTGAGCGTGAGTATTTGGAACAGTATTTGGTGTTCTATCAACTGCCTTAAGTCAGCAAAAAATGCCTAGCTCTGTGCCTCCTACAAGGCAGGATCTGACCCTCAGTGACATTCAAGGAAGTTTTTCTATCACTTCAGGTCAGTCTGTGAGGGATTATGAGAGAAAGGACTTGGCAACACCCCTGGAGACCAGTGCAGATTTCTGGGGCAGTGTCTTGACTGGGCTCAGCTCTGCATACGTGCCCCTGGGCCAGTAGTCACAGAAGCAGTGGATCTTCTGATGGGCCCCAGTGAGGATGGCCATTCCAGAGGCCAACTGAATGGAATGCCTGAACCTGACGGTGGTAACTGTGTGATACTCACTCGATGTTTTTGGCTGAGACAGCGAGCCAGGTGCTAGCCACAGTGGTAAGTTCCACCCGACGGAGCTTTACACACTCGTCAGGGCTTGGCCACCCCAGGCTTTCGTAATCATGCTTTTTTCCTGGGTGGGGAAAGATGAGAAAAGTCATTATCTCTGTCAAGGAGCAAGACTAGAGAGAGGGTTGGGCCTTGGGGATGGTCTCAGACCCAGCAGGTGGGCTGTGGAGGAGAAGGCTCTTCTGAATCCTCACCATTTGGACCTCTAACCAAATCTTGGTGAAGCACCAGGAGGAAAAGTTGTCCAATGACTCCAGCCTGTGACTCAAGCAAGGCTGGGTGAAAAATCTCTGCTCTTGATTTAAGGGGGATCAGGGTGAGGGAAAGGAGAAATCCTTTGATGTCATGCACCCTCACCAAACCTATCACTTCTTCAATAATCCTTCTATTTTTATATATACACATTTATACACACACATACATACACATATATGATATACGTAATTTCCTATGTACAATGCACAAAGTGCTGGGGAGACACCACAGATAAATAAGGCACTTTCCATGAGTTTATAATCTAGTGGGTAGTGGTGCCATGTCCCGGGAAAAATGTGACACAAATGAGAATATAAGTGCACACCCCAGGAGAATCTGCAGTGCTAAGAGACAAAAGGAAGACTAATCTATGGAGCCTGTAGTCCTGGAAGGGCCATCTTTTCTTATCCAATACTTTTGTTTTATGGATATGATGGAAATGAGGCCCAGACAGTTTTAATGACCTGGCCAGGATCACATAGGTACAATAAGAAGCAGAACAAGGATTTGAACCCAGGACCTCTGGCTCGAAATCCAACCTTCCTTCTCCAGCTGAGGGATATGGGGGGGAAAATGACTCATACTGAAAGCAACTCTAGCTTTGGCTAAAGAAATACAGCAGAGTGGGAGGTAATGAGGCTTTCAAATGAAGAATATTGATACCTCTCACTGGTACCATTCTGGGAGGCCAGGGTATTTTCCATGGGTCATAGTCTGAACAAATAAAAGAATCAGGCCTTTCCTGAAAGGAATTCCAATGAAAAACACAAGAATGTGAAGGAATTTCAATGAGATGGGTAGAAAGTAGGTCTTCGGCATTGTAGAGTGCCTTGCTTACTATAAACACTTATGAATATCCCTATGTTGTTACACTGGACAAGGATTGGGGGGACGGGACTAACTGGGAGCATGGGCAGGTCACATATAGATTTAGACTTCAATAATTTTTCCTAAAGCTCAAGTGTGACCAGCTTCTCACACCCCTCTCTTCCCAGGCACTCAGCTTAAGAAACTTTTGCCTAGAGGATAAAATACAACCTTCACAGCTTGACCCTTAAACCCTGCACAATCTGCCTTCAGCCCACATTTCCAGGCTTTGTGTACATGACTGCCGTGCCCACTATGACATGCTTCATTGACAGTGAGGAGAGAGGGTGGGGAAAGGGGAAGAGCTGATGATAACTCTGGAACTGTAGACCTCTATGTCTGGAAGGATGGGGGTATCCTGGACCAAAAGTGGGGTGGGGTCATGGGGAAAGATACTGAGTTATGTTTGGATGTGCTGAATTGGTGATGCCTGTGTGATATTCAGGTACAGGTGCATAGCTGGAAGTTGGTGGGAGGTAAGATGGTGCTGGGTCCTAGAGATGGAGCAGGTGGTTCCAATTCCTACCTGTGACGGCTACTTCCCATGTGACTGTGCGTAAGCCTTAAACTGCTCTAGGTCTGTTTCCTTATCTGTAAAAGGAGAGGTTTGGATTTGATGGACTTTGGTCCTTTTCATTTCTTTGTCTGTAACCCTATCATGTATGACTGGTGTTCGGCTAAGAGATGAGAGCTGAGTATGGAGACTCGGGAGCCATGTGAACAAGGATGAGAATCTCACATGGAGGAACAGGCCCTGGCCAGACCCATGGGTTACAGTCATGCATGTTAGATTAGCACATGAATGGATCCAGCAAAGGAGTGTTCAGACAGGGAGAATGACAACTAAGAGAGAGTGGTATCACAATAACCCAGAAAGTCGAGGCCATCCAACACTACCAAGTGATAAAGGAGAAGGGAGACTGAGGAAAGGCCATTGGATTTAGCCAACATGCCTCTTAAAATGTGGTGTCCCACACCCAGTATTTTGGGTGTGATCTGTCCAGCTGGGAGTACAAGAGACCCATCATCTCCCTTGTTCTAGACTGGAGTTCTTCACTTTCTGTGTCACGGACCCTTTTGCCAGTTTGGTGAAACCTATGGACTCCTCAGAATATTTTAAAATAACTGAATAAAAAGCTAAACTTCAGTTAGAGATTAGTGAAAATGAAGATGTAATTTTTTCCCCATCCAACTTCATGGGATGCTAGGTTTAGGCACAATAGCTTTATGAATGAAGCTTTATTACTTTTAATATTATCGTTGGCTCATATGGAGCTTGTGGTCATCTAAAACTCTCAGGTCCTTATTATATGAACTGCTGTTAATTCAGTTTTTTACATCTTATATCTGCCCAGTTTATTAGGGGTTTTTCTTTTTGTTTTATAATCCATCAACCAATGAATGAATCTACTTTTGCAGGAAGTAAATAACCTTAATGTTGACACTGCCACTGTAAATAAGCCCAGAAGACATAACAAAGGTAGAGCTTGACTGAAAGGATAGGTTAAGGTTCTTCTGGATGAAAGAGCGGGAGGACATGGTGGTGTCCTGTGCTCAAAGGTTACAAGAATGTCATTTTACGGGGCAGTTGATCTCTTCTCCTTGGAGGGCTCACATGGAGCATACGAACACAAACTCCTTGAGGGCAGACCTGTTTTTACCTTTCTTTGAACCCCCAGATTTAGCCTTAAGTACTGTGTACTTAATAAATACTTGTTACTTAGTAAATAAGTACTTAATAAATGCTTGTTAACTGGGTCAACATTTACTACAAAGGATGAAGAAGGTCCTTCCAACGGTCAGTACTTACTGATATTTGGGGACTTTTATACTCAAGATGAGTGCTGGGAAGACAGCAATAAATATACTGAAAATCTAGTCCAGGATTTAGAAATGAAGGAGAAAGGATTCAAAAGTTTCATGTCTTCATGTTATGACCATATCCCTTTTTTTAAGCTTAATGTATGGTTTTCTTGATAGCTTAATTCTTTAAAATTTTTTTGAAAAATTACACATTTTATTTTTTTCCCTAATTACACGTGAAGACAATTTTAACATTATTTAAAAAAATTTTTGAGTTCCAAATTTTCTCCCTCCTTCTCTTACCTCCCCCCTCCCTGAGATGGTAAGCAATTTGATATAGGTTTAGACAGAACATATCCTTTAATAAGAGAATTGGAAGATACTGAACCTGACAGGCACTGGATGGCATCACCAAAAATGAAAACTGACTATCAATAGACAGGAAACCACAAATTATTAATGAAGATCAATTGTCTCTGAAATCAGAGCATTAACTGCAGAGGACAACGGTTCCATCCTGTGGGGGAGAGGGGGTCAGGGCTGGGGAGTTTATGTAAAAGGGTCTGCAGATTAACATGCAAAAACATAACAATACAAACATATATCTTCTGCAGATTCAGGATTACATCTTGCGCGTACACACACACACACACACACACACACACACACACACACACACACACAGAGTTATATAACCATTTCTCAAATAAAAGAGGCAGTATGATATAGTGGACAGACAGCTGGCCGGGGTGGAGAAGGAAGGGGAAGGAACAGGAATAAACCCAGAACACCTCCTGGAAATGGCGCCAGATGACCCTGTGATCATCTCTCAGTGCTGAGACTTCAAGTCTGATTTCACAGATTTTTAGGGAATCGGTGTTAGAAGGAACTTCCATTTCATGCCTGAGCAAGAATCCTCTCTACAACCTACCAGACAGGTGGTCACCTTGCTCTAGCTTGAAGACCTTCATGGGGTGGGGGTGGGGGATGAGATGGGAGATCCTTTCCCTTTGGAGGTGATATCTTCCATGATCACATAGCTCTCATTTTGAGGAAATTTTTTCTTATTTCAAGTCTACATCTGTTTCTCTGAAACTCTGTGAGGCCACGCACAACAAAGCTAGTCCTTTTCCCCCAGGAAAACACATTTTGAAAAAAACCAAAACATATTTCGCATGGTCCCCTTGAAGTAGTCATCTCTTTCAAAGCAAGCACACTCACTTCCTTTGACTAACCCTGATATAGCATGATACTGGGGACCTTCGGCATTCTAGTCTTTGTCCCCTGCTTCATTCCCAGCTCATGGATGTGTTTCTTTAAAATGTAGTACTGCCCAGAACCATCCAGATATGCTCTGACTAGGGCAAAATGCAGAATGCCTCATTGTAGACATTATGCCTAAGATGGCATCACTTCTTTTAGCTCCTATGCAACACCATGGCATATAATTTCAACAACTACAACCTGACCTAGTGAAACATCAAGGATGTTTCACTAATGATACCACAATATGAGAAATGGAAGCCAACAATGACTATGACAATTTTTAATGGAAGTTTAATGGATGTAAATCAATTGCTATAATGAGGAAACCTAGAGCTTAGAAATCACCTTGGCCAGCAAACACTTGATTTTCTTCCCAAGCAGAGAGAGACGGCAGTCAAATGCAAAAATGGCTTAGAATATAACCTCCTTTACAGAGCAGAAGACTGTGAACAGTATTGGCTTGCAAAACGGGAAAAACACAGTGAAAAGAAAAATATACTTAAAGAAAGCTTGGGGAAAGGCACAACCAAGTAAAGCCACCCCCAAAACACTTAAAGATGAAACTGGAAGGACCACAAAAAGACAAAAAATAGAAAAGATCTGCAGGGATTTTTATAATAAACTCCTTTTGTCACTAGGGGCAGTGGAGTCACCGTCTTTCAGTTTTTATCACAGTCCTGAATGTGTTGTGGAAGTAGAAATGAAAAAAATCATATGATTATCTCAATAGATACAGAAAAAAAGCTTTTGATAAAATTCAACACTAATTTCTATGAAAAACGTTTGGAAGAATTGGTATAAATGGATGATTCCTTAAATCGATGCCTATCAATGGAAGAAAGGATTGAACAAGTTGTGGGATATGATTATGATGGAATACTACGGTGCTATAAGAAATAATGAGCTTTAGTGATTTTAGAAAAACATGGAAAGACTTGCACAAAATAATGAACAGTGAAATAAGCAGAACAGAGAACACTGTATACAGTAAGAGCAGTATTGTTGTAAGAATGACTTTAGCTAAACAAGTTATTTTGCCTATTATACATGCCCAAATTAACCACAGAAGACATATGAAGAAGGATGCTGTCTGCATCCACAGAAAGAACTGATGAATAAAAGAATGTACAGAATAATTTCACATACACACAGACAGGCATTCTTATTTGTTTCCAATCACTAGCCATCACTAGAGAGAAGCGGAGTGGGGGGAAGAAAGAAAGAGAAATAATTTACATCATAATTTTGTTATATATTTGAAAAGAACAGCAGATTGTGCTTAGGAGACGTGCAGTTTCATGGGCAATCATCTTTTTTTATTGTACTATGTTATGGAAATGCTTATTTTATTCCATAAATTAACATTTTTTTCAAAAGTTGATTTTCTGAATCCGAGTGTAAGACATTAATTTTTTACCAAATTTCCTTTTTCGACTCATCTCGTTGTTGCCTACTAAAATCCTGCTTCAGTTGTTTGGTGTGCTAGCTGTTCCTACCCACTTCCTATCATCAGCAAATTTGATAAACATGTCATTTAGACCTTTATTCAAGCCACTGCTAAAAGTGTTACTTATTAATCAGCACAGGACCAAGGACAGAATCGTGCCTCACTCTACCTCCTTCCAAGCTGACTTCAAAGTCATTAATGACTATAATTTCCACCAGTTTTGGAAACATCTAACTAGATAACCATCTATCCCATATCCCCATATTTTCTGCAAGGATAACAATGGGCTTTTTGTCCAACGCTTTACTTAAAATCCAGTTATGCTACAGAGATAACACCTCCTGATCTACCAGTTTAAAACCTATCAAAAAGGGAAGAATAGGTTCGTTCGGCATGATCTCCTCTTGGTAGAGCCATACTGGTTCCCTGGGATCACCGCTTCCTTTCTAGACACTAATCAACCACGTCTTCAATAATAAAATTTAGAATTTTGCCAGGAATCAAAGTTTGTAGATTCCATCCTCTTCCTTTTTTTTTAAAATAAAAATTGAGAAATCTGCCCTTCTCCAGTCCTGTGCCATTTCTCTCGTCCTTTGTGTTTTTCCAAAGATCACTGATGGTGGCTCAGCCCATTATTTCGGGACCCTGTGGTGCATTTCCTCTGGACCTTGTGATCTGAACTCGGAAGGGGTGTACTTACTACCTTCCCTTGGCAAGAATCCACTATTCCTCTATTTTAACCTCAGGTGGGAAATGTACACCCAATTTTCTGACTCCCTTTTTGTAACCAGTTAGTTGCTTCCCAGATTTTCATCTCTCTTGCAAAGCCTTTGTCTTCCATTGATGGCAATGAGGAAGTTGCTACTTGTGTCCCTTAAGGTCTTTAGTTTCTGACCCAAGAATTCATTCTCTTTAATTATGCTTTCTAGACACCTTCTGGCAGCACTGTTTATTATGTACTGTAAAATAACAGACCTTTCTATGGTTAGTATCAGGTAGACTATCAACCAACTGCCTTAGTACTCATTCCCCAGCACTGAGGTCCCCAAATATGATTATTATTTTTTCCCTCTAACCCTTCTCCTGACTGGAAAATATTCACTGGATTTTAGGGTAGGTGGCTATCTGTAAGCCACAGGCTTGTGGCCGTTCTCTGCACTTCTGGGATTGTTTGAATAATCCCGCTTTTGCTTGAAAACAAAATTCTCATTGATAGTCTATTCAGGTAAAGCTACTGAAATCTAAAGTAAAAAAATTTAAAGTCCTGTGCACTGGGATGTTTAACAGCATGTTGGACATCCAGTGATGAAAACTGTCAGGTTTTGTATGTTGCGTTTGTAAGTTGTAAGGGGAAGGAAAATAAATATAAAGTCTATTATGTTCATAACTAAAAGAAATGATCATTCTCAGCTTTGTGAATTCTGAATATTTGAAAAATGAATTTTCTATGTTCTTCATCTAAATCCCTGATTAAAATGTTAAAGGAGATGCAGAGCTGTCAAGCACAGAGCCCTGTGGCATACCACTGGACACGTCCCTCTTTGAGGACACTGATGGGTAAGTTTGCTCTGCCAACTGCGAACCCACTACTACCACTGATAACACATATTTTCATATTGTAAAATGTCTTATTGAAATCAAGGCATGCTGCTAGCGGCATTGGTATGTATAGCATTTAAACAGTCCTAAACCAAGAGAAAAAGATGAAAACAGGGTTAGTTTAGCATGACTTTTTAAAACATTTTGATTTTTTCATTCTTGTACACCATTTTTCCAGTTAAGAAAACTCTCTGGCAGTATAGATAGCAGCTCATGGCCATGGTTCCCTACCTCTCTAGCCCCTCCCTACTCCTATATCTACTTTCCATTGATTGTTCTAATACGGTAAAGATAAAGATTAGAAATGACTTTCGTGACCTCACTGTAGACATTAACAATCACCATTCCTGTCCTCCAAATTCTCAAAGCCATTTGTTCAGCAATCTTTTCTAAATCCTCTCCCTTCTTTGAAGAGATCAACGCCTTGTTTACCAATCTGCAGTTTCTAAAATCTTCTTCTCCCTCTTTCCATTCATCATGATTTTTCAGCCAATGGTGATTCCACAGGCACACTTACAAATGTATTTCTGAATACCTTAAGATGTATTCATTTGAGCCAAGAGACTTGAACTCTTTTAATTCAGTTTGATGCTTTTAAAAATTATCTGTTTCTCTATCTTTGCTTTCAAATTCATCATAATGAAATATTCTTTCTAGTTTGAATATCTTTTTCCTCCATGGAGAAAGAGGAACTAAATTTGGAGGTGATATTAAACTATGTTCCCCAAAGGGTGGGGCTGCCTTTCTCTTGTCCTCTGTCTTAGAGCAAACAGCTCCATGGCATTCCCAACTCACTCCATCTCTTCATTCCTTTTTGGCTGTTTCTGGCATTTTGGCAAATTCCAGCTCATTCTGGGGGCGTTATCCTTCCTTTCCAATACTATTGGTACAAATACATATTGCCCTTTTATTCTGGTTCTTGGATGTTACTCCTTTATACTTGTTCTTGTCACCTGGTACAGTGGAAAATGCCGATACTGGCTATTAGGAGACCTGGCTTCTAGTCTCCCTTCTCACCAATTAGCTCCATGACCTAAGGCAGTTCACTTAATCAATTTTCTTATTTGTAAAAAAGGAAGGGATTGAATTGGATAATCTCCTATATATAAAATTCTTTGGTTGTATCACCATCTTCTCATCTTTTGGACTTTTTTCCCCTTAATCTGAACTCATCACTTTCCTGTATATTCATAATGTTATTATCAAATATCTAAAAATATTTTTTCTTCCATACCAAATAGGAGATTTCTAAACAAAACTCAAAATACAATGGAGTTATCTGATGGTGCCAAATCTAATTGAGTCAAAAGTGCCTTTTGAAAGACAAAGATAATCTTTCTTAAGACAACTGCATCCTAGGACCACTGGCCTAAGAATGAGTGGGCCCTCCCCACTCCCCGTGCCTTCCCTTTGTGCATTACCTTCCACGTCCTGCGTTTGCACAAAGATGTTTGCATGTGGTCTCTCCCATTGGACTGTAAGCTCCCTGAAGACAGGGAGGCTGCCTTTCTTGGTACTTCCAGAAATCAGCACATTGCCTGGCACATAGTAGGTATTTAACAAATGCTTACTGACTGACTGACTGACTGACAAATTTGAAAAAGTAGAGAACACAGAAGAAGTATTATTTCAGGTTGTGGGGATAACAGAGCATAATCTGGAGGAAAGGAAAAACACACTGTACCTAACAGGAAAAGAAAGTTAACTTGTCTTTTGGTCCAAGAGAAAGCGGATGCTAAATGTAGCCAAACAATACAATGGTGAAAATGCATGTAATACAGAACTGAGTTTATTTTTTAAAATTCTAGCTGTCTGCTCACTTACAGAAAGTGAAGTAACCCTTGCTCCCATAGCCTGGAATCTTTCAAGTCCTACCTTGTCCTGTGATGGCTGATTTAGATAGTAAAGATGATGGATGAGCCCCGAGTCCTAGAGAATGTGGATGTTTTTACCTTGTGGTCCAGGGGCTGGTATCTTAGGGCCACTAATTTCCAGAGTCTTTTGAAAATGGCGCTCATTTTCTGCCTGAACCCGCTCCTCACTGTTTTTCCCAGGGGGTTCCTGAGTGTCCGAGATTTCTACCTTGGGTTTCTTTAAACGTTTAACCTGGAATGTGATCTGAGAAGGGAAAACATAAGGAAAAATGAGATCGAGGGGTCAGGGTCTCATGGGTGGTGGACACCTGACCTTAGAATAACTACTGAAAGCAGACAATAAAGCGAGAGCTGTGAAATCTGAGTAACTGTCCACTGTTTACATCACTAAGAAGACTGCAGAGAAAATATTTCATCAAAGGAGCAAAAGCTCTCACAACCTCAGAATCAAAAAGATCCTGCCAAAGAGGATCTCAGCCACAGCCTGAGCAGGAGAGAGATGCAGATATCTAGGTATCTATAATCTTTGTGAAAGTTAACCCGAGCCTGAATTTCATTTATTTAAATAGAAAAATGTCCTCTGATGCCTCCTGGTGGGAATGGAGGTGCCCCTGGACTTCCAAAGGCAATGCCAGCGGAGGCCCATGACCTCCAACCAAACTATGTCTGAGAGAATGGGGAAAGGCTCAGAGGCATTACTGAGGACACAGCTGTCCCTGACCTTGTGATATACAACCATTCCTTCCTGGCTGTTCGATGTTCTCTGCTTCAGCACAGCCAGATGAGGGACACACAACCCTGAGAACACAAGCAGCTACAAGGGGAAAAACCACCTGGGGAACCAGTCTCCAGGAGGTTATAATCTGCCAGAGGGGTCTTTTTTTTTTTTTTTGATGCCTATAGGCAGTCTCAGAGTGAGAGGTTAATTTCCTCCTTTAAGGCCACTAGGAAGAGCTATCCTCCTGCTCCTGCAGCTGGAATGTCCTGTCTTCTTGAATGAGATAACACGTCTCACTTTTACTCTTCGTTGAAAGGTAAGAGGACTATATGTGTACTATGAGACACCAAGTGATTCCTGCAGATAGCATGCTATCTTGAAAGTTATTCTATTTTAAACACAAGGGAGGCATCCCACAATGGAAACCTCAAACTCTACCATCACCCCCAAATGAGACCTGGCCTCAGACATTAGGGCCCCAACCTGACTGCTTCTTACCCACTCTGTCTCATCATCATCATCATCTCCACAGTCGCCAAAGCAGGAGGAGCTGGCTACTCCATCTTGAAGGCCTTTCTTCAGTACTCGTATCCCCTGCAGATCCATACGTCGCCCCTTGACCTCCAGTGCTCCTTCAAAGGCTTCGAGAGGCCAAGCGTTTTCAAATTCATCCACCAGAGCTAACATCTCTTCTGACATCTGGGTGTCACTCAGACTCTCCAACCCATCAGAGCCATTGCTTTCTGCAACCACTGTACCTGAAACCCCAAGAGCCAGCAGATTATTACCCAACTGGACATGATGCCTGTGACATCTCTCTATAACATGCACCCACTGGCTGGTGGCTGGAGAAGAGACAGGTTCCCCCTCCCCACCCCAGACCTTCTGATTCTGCTGGGGGTGATGGATTGATCACCTGATGAGCTGATGGATTGCTCATGAACACCAGGTTACGTTGTGCTGCTGCGATGTGCTGCAGCCAGCAATCTTGATTAGTGTAGGGTAGGGGGTTGGAGTCCTGTGCAAAGTAGGTCAAGGTCATGAGTTTGATTCCTGTGTAGGTTGTTCAGCTTTGCCTTGTCCTATAGCCACAGCCCAAAATGCTAACCTTGGTCAGTCACTTTGCAAACACATGCTGTTTATTAGAAGGGGGTCTGGGGGAAACAGGGGAGGGAGGAGGAGAAACGAAGTGGGGGGGGAGGGAAGAGGAAGAAGAGGAGGAGAGAGAGGGAGAGAGAAAAGAGAGAGGAGAGGAGAGAGAGAGAGAGAGGGAGAGAGAAAGAGAGAGAGAGAGAGAGAGAGAGAGAGAGAGAGAGAGAGAGAGAGAGAGAGAGAGAGAGAGAATGTATCACTTCAAAGACATCTTAACAAAATGGGGAAGAAAAACCACTGCTGATGCTAGATTAGAGGCATTCTACTCAGTTCCAAGTATGAACGGGTCAGTTAGTAAGGTGTGAGAACAATGTTCATTATGCAGCAAGGCTCATAGTACCCGCTCCAGTTCCATCCTGCTTTTGGCTGGTGACAATGGTCAACCTGGTATTTGTAAAGCCTTCCAGGTTTAAATTTTCATATGTTGACAGGTTGTGTTCCTCTAAATGGTGAGCTCCTGGAGGGCTAGGACTCTGTTTAACCATCCTTTGCATAACACCTAGAATAGTGCCTTCCACAGATCACAGGCTGAAAAATCGTGTCTTTGCTGTTTTATTTACTTTAAATAGAAAAGCTGTCCCTGCTGGTGGGATGGAGGTGCCCCTAGGTCTCCAAAGGCAGTGCCATCAGAGCTCCAGCCCTGGCAAGCTCCACTCATAATCACAGCTAGAATGACAGTCCAGGGAGGTAGGAGGGTTGCTGTGGATGAAGGGCCAGGCTCAGAGCCAGGGACACCAGGGTTCCAGCACTGCCTCTGCTGACTGAGGCAAGCTGCTTAACCTCTCGGAGCTCTGAGCAACCCTCTGTGGGTGTAATAGGCAGAGAATGGGCCAATCTGCGGTGATGGAGGTTGTCTCCTCATCTGCGGGTTCTCCATGTCAGTGAAGCCCCAGGTCTCGGCCAGATTCCCCTAATCCTTAATGATAACAGCTGGTACTCACATCTCACAGAATACACATGTTTTGCCATTTGATCCTGACACCCCTGGGAGGCAGGTGGTATTATTATCCCTGATTTATTGACGAGGAAGCCAAGGCTCAGGGGATTTCAGTGATTTCCCAAAGTCACAAATCATGGTGAGATATGAACCCACGTCTCCCTAACTGCAAACCTAGTTCTCTGTGCAGTATGCCATGAGACAGCAGGTGCTTGGAGAGGCTTCTGGTATCGTCCTGGTAAAGGAGGGAATTAACATTTATTAAGAGCCTACTATGTGCCAGACAGTATGCTAAGCACTTTAGAAATATCTCAGACTGGTAACAGGCTGTATATTTTCTGTAAGGAACAAAAAGTTGGCCATGGTGTGTGTGTGTTTGTGTGTGTCTGTGTGTGTCTGTGTGTGTTGCCAATTCCTGAAGGACTGTGATGTATGTTGGAGGGGGACCACCTGGAAAGAAAGCCCCACCACCACACTGCTTGCTAGGGCTTCTGTCAGGGAATGATGCTGCCAATGCCCTGGGAGTCAGGATTGCCGAAAACTTGACTCTGACTTCCAGCATTAAGGTCGATGAGCTGGGTCTTAAGAATACATCATTTTCATTTACTTTCTCAGGGAGATGGGAGTGGGCCTAGGGCTCAGGCCCTGCCTGGAGATACTCCTGCTTGGCCCTGGGTTTGATGCCAGAGCCGAGCTGGGGGGGTCACCACCCTGGGAGCCTGGAGTGGTGGCTTGCTTTCCCCCATAAAAATAATGACTAGCTGGATAGCACTAACACAACTTTGCTGCAAAGAATCTCATTGAACTAGTTTTAAGAGGTTAAAGCTGTAGTGTAACCCTGCCAACACTGTTAAGGAAGAGAATGATCTTTTAGGGGCTGAAAGTTAGGCCGCTAAAGGATGCGGCTCAAAACTTCGGTCTTTATTCAGCTCAAATAATCCTGCTCCAGCCCAGATTTGGGGAAGAGGGAGTCCCTGAGGCTTCAAAATAGCAGGAGATTTCTGGTGTCAGATAGATGGTTGCTAGGAAGGGGCCTTCTGTCTGTGCCTTGTCTCTCACACCCTTTGCGCAGGTCTAGAGAGGCAGTGTGCAGGGTGGAAAGAGCCCCTGCTTCACCATCAGGAGACGTAGGATGGATCCCAGCTCTGCTGCGGGACTGCAGCGGGACTGCAGCCAATGCTCAATCTCTCTAAGCCTCAGAGTATTTTCATCCGCTTTCAAAGAGGGATGACATTTGCACTAGTGAGTAAAGGCTTATTGAACTGAGTGTTAGGGAGAGCATGGGCAAGGAAAGAGCCTCCTGGGGATCTCAAAGCACTCAAGTAAGCCTGGGAGGGGGCGAGGAAGCAGCAAGTTTCTTTGCCTTGTTTTCACGGGGCTAGCAAATTGAGGCCCGGTATCCTTTTCTGTCCCTCCAGGCACCACGCTGATTTGAGCAGGTGCTGTTGGCTACAGCTCTGCCCGTCTGTTCTGGCACAGGAGGCTGAGACTGGGTCCTTCATTTGCCATGAGGGGTTTCTAGAAACCACTGCCAGCAAAAATTTCTAAATGAGGAAACTTTACAAACTATATTTCTCTTCAAAATGGGGTGAGAGGAGGATAAAATCCATCAGTTAAGTATTTGGACTATGTGGTTTCTAGCTAACACTGTGCTGTTTTGAGAGGCAGCTTATCGCACTGGACTTGGAGTCAGAAAGATGCAAGTTCCAATCCTGCCACAGACACTTACCAGCCATTGGAGACAAGATCTGAATGCAGGTCCTCTGACTCTACAGACTGATGACTATATCAGAGATTAGAAGAAGAGTTAGCAAAGAAACAAGATAAGGATTGGTCAGAGAAATGAGAGATGTGCCAAAGCGTAGCTTCATAGAAATCAAATGAGATCACTTTCCAGGAGGGGGTTTGTTAACATTCTGTTTTGCCAAAAGGCTGGGGAAGATGAGAACTGATAAAAGACTGATGGATTTGGCAAAGGAGGTGATTCTGGGGGAATTCTTGCAGTGTGGCTTCTACTGAAATTGTTCTCTTAAAGGTTACCGAGGACGACCTACTTGGCAGATGGAATGGGGAAGCAATGGATGAACGCCACACGTTGAGGGAGTTTGGCTATAGAGAGAAGAGGGTGGAAGAGAGCTCAGGAGGGACTGGGAATCAAGTGAAAGGAAGACAATAAAGAACAAAACATGTTGGAAGTCAAAAGAAAGAGCTCATGGGATCATAGGTCTGGGGCTGATAGGATCGAAGACGGTATCTTGTCCAACCATGTTATCTTACATGTGAGGAAACCGAGGCTCAGGAAAGTTAAGTGATTTGTCAAGGTCACACAGCTAGTAAGGGAGGAGTGGAAGGGGCAGTAGGGTAGGGAGAGGGCAGTCCCAGAGAGGATGGGGAAGGATGGAGACCAGTACACACGTGGAGCACTCAGCTTCAGAAAGAAACACTTCCTTCTCAACTGGAGGGAATAACTATGCTGAGGTACATGCAAAACCTCACAGCAGATGACTTGAATCCTTTTCGTAGAGGACTCCATCACATAACAAGGGATCCCTATGTTAAATTTGAAATATCTAATATAAGATTTTCATTGCAAGCCCCTCAGCTGCTACCTAACATGGTTCAAAAATCAATCATGGCTGCTAACAGGTAATTAATGCTGCCAAGTGTCCATCCCTAATCTTTGAGGATGAGGTCATGAAAACTGGAGGGGAAGGAATTCAGGCCTGGAACAAAGATTGATGGTTTTGACTCACAGATGACAGAACCAGGACACAAAGTGATCTCACCAGGCCCTAAACAACGGGTCAGATCTAATACAGAAAACTTAACCAATCAGCAAGCACGTGTTAAGTGCCTACATATTAGAGGCTCTAGTGAACACTAAATGAATGTGAATGGCTACACCTGGGCTAAAAATAGTATCAGCGTTTATTGAATGAGTGGTCAACCGTTCCACTTAAGTCTGCTGCTCAGGTATCCTGTGACCAGTTCCTGGTACCATGTTTTAGGAAGCACACCGATAAATTGGAATGAGGACAGAGAAGAGTCACCAGGAAAGTGAAGAGGCTTGAACCTGTATAATACAAAGACTAGCTGAAGGAACTGAGGACCCGTAGGTTGGAGAAGAGGCAATTTATTTAGAAGACAGGGGAAGGAGCAATTAGGTGGAGAAGTGGATAGAGCCCTGGCCTTGGAGTTAAGAGGACCTGAGTTCAAATTCACCTCAGACATTTACCAGCTGTAAGACCCTGGGCAAGTCACTTAACCCCAATTGTCTCCCCCTCAAAAAAAGGGAGGGGACAGATGTCCTCAATAACTGACGGGTTGTTATATGAGGGAGGGACTAGACTTATTCCAGTCCCAGAAGGTAGGTCTAGGACCAAAGGAATGCTCGAGAGAGGTGGATTTGGGATCAAAAATGGAATGTGTTTTTGGAGAGCTAGGAAGCCAAAAGACCATTTGTCAGGGATGCTGTAAGCAAAGGCCACATTCCAGGTAGGAGCTGAACTCTTTCAGAAGTCTGAGGTTCTGATTCTGTGAAATCAACAGGAATTGATTAAGGATGGACAGTTTGCTTAGCACCATATTAGATAGGATAAAAGATAAAAAGGAAGGAGAAGACAAGGTCCCTGGTCTAGAGAAAAGGTATTCAACTAAACAAACCTTTATTGGAGGCAGCTGGTGATGCCGTAGATAGAGCTGCCAGGCTTGGGATCTGGAACAGGTGGGTTTAAATCCTGTCTCAGACATTTTTTAGCTGTGTGACTCCAGACAGGTCATTTCACCTGCCTGCCTCAGTTTCCCTCTCTGTAAAACAGGAATAAAAATAGCACCTACCTTCCAGGATCATTGTGAGGAAGAAATGAGATATTTATAAAGTACCTTTCAAACATTGGAAGCCTACAAAAATGCCAGCTACTACTCTTATTACCTGAAACTCCCAGAGACCAGCTTCAATGGTAAAGAAAGAGGTACATGTCACATGATACAAAGCAGGGGGTGGCAAAATACTAGCCTCGGGCCTGTTTTTGTAAGGCTCTGAGCTTAGAATGATTTTTACCATTTTAAATATGATACAACTTTATTTAAAAAGGCAAAAACTATTCTTAGTTCTGGTTGGGCTGTATAAAACCAGGGCAGAGTTGTTGTACTTTGCTGTCCCCTGCTACAGACAGAAATTCTGTTTGAATTAAGGGTGGGCTCTAATGACAATGATAATATTATTAGCAATAACAATGCTGAGATGGAAAGTAAGGTTAGTCAGAGAAGGTTCTTCTGAAGGAGGAAGCGTTAACCTGGGTTTTGAAGGAAGAGTACAAGACGGAGAAGGGGAGAGCAAGGCGCTTCATGTGGGGATCTGATCTGTGCCGGGGCACGATATGGGAACGGCGGGTTGTCTGCGGAGCTCAGGATGGACTGGCAGAGAGAGAGACCAACCAGGGGATGGATGTCACTGTCTACATGTACAGGAGCACGTGTGCACATGACACCTGTACAAATACGCACGTGCGCAACACACACATTAAAGATCGAGATTCTAAGACCCTTGTGGGGAGGATGTGGGAGTCTTCTATTTTCCAATTCTCCTGCCCCACCCCAAATGCCTAGTACAAGATGCTGGCATACATTATTATCAATGTTGACTCACTGGGAGGGGGAGAGATGGCAGGGTGGTATAGAAATAGGGAATGACAATCTATTTGCACTCTACAATAATCATACCATGTGTTTATTAATCACTTTTATGCTTATAAAGTACTTCCATGATCCTCACACTAACTAAGGAAGGTGGTACAAGTATTATTATCTCTGACAGAGAAGGAGCACGATATAGTAGAAAGACAGATTGGCTAGAGATGCAGCCTGAAAGACCTGGGTTCAAGTCCTGCCTGTAACATATCCTACCTGGGGATCCTGGGGCAAATCTCTCAATCTCAAGGTGCGTTAGGCAACCTAGGTTGGCAGAAGGCGTTACCTCATCCAGGAAGTCACTGGCCCAACGCTTCTCAAAGTGTGGTCTGCCGACTCCCTTGAAGTCCCAAAGACCCTTTAGGGGGTCCCCAAGGTCAAAACTATTTTAACAATGATACTAAGATATTATTTGCTTATTAAAACATTCTCATTTGCAACTACATATCTGTGTGAGGCTGGATTTCTTTTATACCTAAGCCCAAATAACATATTGTAACAGATTGAATGCAAAAGTAGAGATGAGAATCCAGCTGTCTTCTATTAAATCAGACATTAAAGAGATCTGAAAAACAATACTACCCTTGCTAAATTGTTTCTGGAAAAGTTATTTTTCATGAAAAATATTATAAATGTTAATGCCCAATGGTTTTATTATTTTTTAAATGAATTAAAGTATATTTTAAAAATGTATGCTTTAATTTTGATTATGCTAAATATGGGTATAACCTGGATAAACAAAGCTCTTTGTGGGAGGGTCTTCAATAATTTTTAAGAGTGTAAAGCAGTCCTGAGGCCAAAAAGTTGGAGAGCTACTGCTCTAGCTCAATGAAATGCCAGATCCAATCTTAATCTCCATCCCTTGGCTGGTTGTAGGAGGTTGTATTCTATTATTACCAAGTGGTATAAAGGACATCATTAATGGAGAAGAAGACTGGAAAAGGAGGCTGTCTGGTGAGTATAGAGGGTGAAGGACAACAGTAGATATTCTAGTGTTGTAAAAAGAATCAGTGGAAGGACTTCAGTTCATTGGCCAGAGAGTCCCTCTGTGAAGTGCTCACACAGACAAGAATCACACAGGATGAGAAGGTATAGGCTCGTGTGTGGGCATGGGGGGATCCATGAGCCATGGATCACCAGTAGAGAGATGCCCATGGCCACACCATGAACCCATCACAGTATCCCAATTTTAGAAATGCAGAGACCAACACTCAGAAAGATTAAATGTCTTGCCTAAGGTCACACAGCAAACAAATTCCAAGGTTGGGAGTCAAATCCGGGACTTTGCCTCCAGGTTTAATGTTCTTTCAATTAAACCACAGTTTGGAAAATAAACATGTTATTTATTAAGCAACTCCTCTGTACCAGGCACCATGTTAAGTGTTTTACAATCTTTATGAGGTAGGTGCTGTTATTATCCCCATCATATAGCTGAGAAAACTAAGGAAGAGAGAAGTTATAAGTGACTTTCTCAGGGTCACACATCTAGTATGTGTGTGAGGCAGGATTTGGATTCAAGTAGTTTTGACTGGAGGTTCAGCATTCTATCCACCTGGAAAGTCAGGGGCAAACAATTTTTGTTAGGCTGCATCATATTTTTAGAGTACCAAAGGAGTTTCAAATTCTTTTTTTAAAGTGAAGAATTATTTCCCACAGGGAATACATCATGCCCTACTTCATCTGGTTGGAGAGATCAGGCTTTTATATAGGAAGTATTCTTTTTAAAGTGAGGCAAACCTCTTACAGGGAAATCATCCCAAACCTCTGGTTCAGAATCCTCCTTCAGTTCTGTTTAAGTGGGTCCTTTAAATGTCAGGTTCTCTGGAAAGGGCCACTGACCCTCAAAAAGAAGGCAGCTGGAGGTAAAGGGCAGGCAGGAAGCATGGCAGATTTGGACACTAATGAATGCGTAATGAGGAAATTTAAGCACTGTATGCAAATTTCAGGCTATAGATCATAAAGGTGTGTGTGAGGGTGGCAGGGGGGTGTGGGGAAAGCTGGAAGCAAATTTGTCATATGGCCAAAAACAAAAATGACTGCCAGCCTAGCAGAGTGCAGATTTGTATTGTTTTTAAAAGGATTTCATCCCTGCCAGTGGAGGTACCTCCATTTTTGGACAGACCCCTCATGAACTGTGTTCCCTTCAAATAGGCCTCAGCCCCATACCTGGAACACTCTCCCTTTTCACCTGTGTCTGTGGGAACTCCACTTTTCTCTCTTCCAAGACTCAGCTCAAGAGCTGCTTCCTTCAAAAGACCTTCCCTGATTCCCATGGATGTTGTGGATCAAAGCCTGACTACCCCACCTTCCCATGAAATTCCTTTGTTTTTGTTTATAGGATCACAGGACTTTAGATTTCAAGGTACAAAGAGTCTTGGAGATCTTTGAATATAGAGATGAAGAAAACTGAAGTCCAAAAAGGTAGTGGCTTGCCTAAAAAAATTATGGGAAGAAGGGTTAGGGCTGGAATTCAAATATATCTGTGTCTGTGATGTGTCCCCTGCAGAAGGATGGAAGCCTCTTGGAGGCTGAGACAGCTTTGATTTGGGTCTCTGTGTCCCATTCAAGCACAAGGCCTAGTCCATGCTGGAGGCTTAACAAAAGCTTGTTGAACTGCATGGCTGAATTCACCTAACTTTTTACATGACCTCAGGTAAGAAGGCAACAGGTGGAGAACTGGTGACTTACAAAGACAAACAAGCATCTGTTTTCTCTTAGAAGCTGCAAGCAGATGGTTAGAATTCATGTGCTCAGAGTTCAAGTTCATCATATTAGAAAGCCACGGTGATGCCAAGCTGCTCTTAAGCCCTCAAATGCCAGAACCACGGCCCATGAACATGCTTCATAAAAGCTGGAAAGATGGAGAGACGGGGGGTGGTGCGAGGTGTTTGTAGAGAGAAGTAAGAACTAGGATTGGAAAGATTAGTGAGAAAAGTGCCTCATGACACCTAGGGATTTGTATTTAAGAAAAACTGCTTCTTCATCTTTATTATTCTTGTGCTTAAAGCTTATTTAATTGGATTTTATTTTTTCCTAGCAAGAGCATAATGAGGCAGAAATGCATGTTATTCTACTTGCCTCTTTTAATCACACATAGGTAAAGGCTAGCTGTTAAGACACTGGGCTGCAAACAAGGCACCACCATCCACTGGATGGCCACTTACCCTCATTGCTGGCCCACTACCTAGGAGGAAACAGACAGTCCAGTGAGTGCTCACCTTGCAACTCAGCTGATCAAGTGATGGCAAAGATCCCAGCTGAGCCTGGATACCTGGTCCTAGTGGGGGACCTTGGGAAGAGCCCTGGCCTGCGTGGGAACCACAGCACTTAGTCTATTCAGGTCTAAGTTGTTTTATGGCTTCACTCTCCAGATGAGGCATCTTCAATGAGCTACGATAAAAAGCTCTTTTAAAACCTGGTTCAGGAGGGAAGCATTTAGAAACATAGGAGAGTCCAACAAGAGACAGTGGGAAGCAAAGATTGGAAGTAGTAGGAACAGAGCTTGCTTTCTGTTCTGTCGTAAGAGGTCCCCTCCTGATTTACACTGCAAGGTGAGAGACTTCCATTGAGAAACCAGGACTCAGAGCTTGGGGTAGACTTTTTCCTACAAGCCCCGTTTGAAAGGTGAAGTTCAACTTACTTTGAAGTCTAAGGGGATCTGAGTCTCTCCCTGAATTCTCAATGGAGATACTGGGGTCCTCCTCTCTTCCTTTCCCAGAAGGGCCATCTTCAGTAGCTCCCAGGGCCTCAGGATTGTCAAAATATTTCTCTCTGCCATGGAGGCTGTCCTGGTTACTCTCATGACAGTGACCTCGAGGATAAGAGACAGACACATTAGAAGTGACCCTCTGGAGCGGGCCAAAGAGAATGCTGCCCAACACCGTGAGGCAGGAACAAAGAAGGGACATGTCCCACTTTTCCTCTATGAGCAAACATAAACACGTTAAGCAGATAGAGATCCAGACTGGATTTTTGCATAGTCCAAGTTTCTGCAAAGTTGTTTTGAACAGTTATAGTTGTCAGGCCGTTGTGCGAAATCAAGCATTCATGGAAAATCTGCATCCACAAAGTTCTGAGTCCCCAGATCTGATTTTTTTTCCTATTTATAGTGAAATTCTAGGCCAAATTTTCTTAAAGCTGAGAGGTCTTAATAAATTCTTTTCATCTGCTATTTATCTATCTCTATTAAAGATGAGAACTCTAAAATTAGCACTGAAGCTACAGAAAATATGATGGATTATGACAGATAAAGGGACTATTCTGTCCTAGAATAAAGGGAGTTCAAGCAATAGAAAGCCAAGAAGCACAGAATGACAGACTTGGGGATGTGGTACGTGTTAAGTTACCTGTAGACATGCTGAATGACTTCATACGTATAAACAGTATCATGTGCTTGACTTCTCAAGGGATAGGGAAGGGGCGGGGGGGAGGGAAAGAATTGGGAATTCAAATTTTTAAAAAATGTTCAATTTTTTTTACATGTAATTGGGAAATATTTAATGAAACAAATAAAAATATATTTAAAAAATCACTATTACTATGAGGAAGCCAGGTATCTATACTTTTTTTTATTAAGAAAGCAGAACCTTTGAAGAATGCCCATGGAACAGTCAAAGTCACACAATCTGGGTGATGACCATTTGCAGAAAAAACGAATGTTCTAGGTATAATCCTAATACTTCCACTAACATTCTGACACATACTAGCCTAGGGAAGCAGGGCAAGGTTCTCACTTCTCCATTTCCTAGGCAAACTGTTAAGACTCTAAGTGACAGAAGTTCTGACCTGCCTCAATGAAGGGCACTTCCACATAGGGAGATCCCTGCACTGAAAAAAGTCACAGATTGGGACAAAAGCCAAATATTAAGGCTAGTCCTCAATCGTGAGGAGTCAAGGCATAAGATTTGAAATACTAGGAACCAATTCTTAAAATAACCAAATGGACACTGTTCTGCTCCACCTAGTCATGGTAGCCATTCCTTGGTATAGCAATATGATGATTCAAAGTGGCAAAGAACCGATCAGCTTCTTGCTGCCACTTTGGGTATGTGTGGTTCAGTGAATAATCTTTCTGCCTAGTTTTAAAGGGTTCTAAAGTTGTCCTATTTTGTTCCACAAGGGAGAAGGGCATTTGTGACTCTGGAGTCACAGTCCAATGAAGGGTTAGATCAGATGGTCTCTGGGGTCCGCTATAGAGGAGAAGGACCTCAAACGTCACTTAATCCAATCCTCACATTTTACAAATGGGGAAACTGAAACCCAGAGCAGACATGATCTGCCCACAGTCACAGAGGTATTGAGTGGCAGAGGTCTTGACTGCTTCTGTTCCAGATCTAGTGCTCTTTCCATCATACCATATATCTCTCCCCCTCCCCCCAATGCTTTACCTGTCTCATGAAGGGAATGGATCTAAGATCCAGCTGATCTGAACATAATATTGTTAGAACAAGGGGTTACCATCTGAGAAGTCTGGGGCATGCATGGGGAAGGATCTCCCCCTATGGCTTAATTCATTGGCAATGACAAAGACGCAAAAGAATGCTGTATAAAGTCCATGCACTTTGATGGGGGTTTTGTGTAAACTGCTTGGGTTAAGTCTTCCATCATGAGATGACTAAACATGGTATGGGAAGATGAATCCAACAAAACCAGATCTATCAGACAGAGCATGGAGACAAGTTCCCCATTCATCTTCTCCCATTATAACACCTAAGAAAGTGACCCAAGGTTATACAGATGACAAAGCTCAGTGGAAATAGGCTGGGAAAGTTGTTTTTGTTAAGAGAACAGGAAGAGAAAGGCTCTCCAAAACAGGTTTTTATTTATTTCTTGAATATTGGCTATGAGTGGTGATGGTAAAGCTGGTTAGAACCTATAGAAACTTAAACAGCTAAGAAGAGACACTCTTGTTACTCTTCTTGTATTTTGGATTCAGAGACCCTTCCATGCTTTGTTCCATGGGGGAAGGATCCCTGACAACATAAACTTGGAATCCAGGAATCCTGAATCTCCAGTTCCAGGTACTTAATTTTTCCAGCATCATTTAATATATTGGACACATTTGGGTTGGTGTTGTGGGAGGGTGTGTGTGTGGTTAACTAATGACCTCCCCAAATTTCTATATGTACCTTGGTCCACAACAACCGAAAAGAGAAAAACACTTTTAAGCCTTGTAGTACCAGAACCTAAGAACGGCTATTGCCACATAAGTATCTCATGCATTTGTGCCTTACTCCCATTGTACTCAAAATTGGAGCCAATGCTTTCCATGGATGTAATATAAAATACACATTTCCCTATTTTGCAGGAGGCTTTAGTACTAGGTTTATAAGGGGGGTGGGGAACATTCTGAAACTGCTTTTCAGTTCTTGTTATGTTATCTGAGAAAATGTCTACACACACACACTGCAAACGGTGGCTGCCTTCTCCTAGAGCAGCACTTCTTAAATTGTGGGTCACAAACCCACATGGCGTTGCAACCCACAGTCTAAAAAATACTGAAGGGATAGTGAGTGACCAAAGTTTAAGAAGCTCTATCCTAGAGGAGCTATCACTGTTGTTATCATTACTGCTGTCAAAATACTTTTCAGCACCTACTATGTTCAAGGCACTATGGTAGGTTGCTGGAGCTCCAGAATTTTATGACAATCTCGGCCCTCAAAAGATTTTATAATCTGGTTTCAGAGTCAGGAGTGGTCAAGAACTGAGTGATATTGTATTTCCCACTAGAATTGAAACTCTTTGAAGGCAAAAACTGCATTTCATTTTTGGTTTGGTATCCTCTGAACTTAGGCACATAGTAGCTGAATAGTAAGAAATGAATGATCATTTAAGTGCTTACTATGTGCCAGGTGCTGTGTTAATAAGGACAAAATCGAAACAGTCTTTGCTTTCAAGGAATCCACATTCTACAGGATGGAGACAAACATGCTCATACTTACATATATACAAAAGAGTATTAAATAAATACAAAATAGTTTGTCAGACTGAATTAGCCATACAAGGTGACATACAAGTGAGTGAGTCCGCAGAGCATGGTGGCTAGGGTTGGCCATGTAGTCCAGAAGACCTGGCTCTAAGTCTTGCCTCTGACACAGACTAGCTGTGAAACGAAGGGCAAAGTATTTCCTCTCCTAATGGCCTGGGCAGCTCTCTAACAATAGCAAGCAATTACACAGTGCTTTAAGCTTTGTGACCCATTTAAGAAGTGCTGCTCTAGAAGGCAGCCACCATTTGCTCTGTGTGTGTGTGGTGCGCGCGTGCGCTTTAAGTTTTGCAAAGTGCTTTAGAAGTATTAACTCACTTGATCCTTACAACAACCCTGGAGGTAGGTATTAAGATTATCCCTATTTTACAGATAAGGAAACTGAGGCAGAGGTTAAATGACTTGCTGAGGGTCATACAGCTAGTATCTGAGGGTAGATTTGACCTCAGATCTAGTACTCTATCCACTGTACCACCGAAATGCCTCTAAGAATTCAAGTTTTACAAATGTTGTTAATTTACATCAGTGGAAGGGGTTTCTACAACTGGAATTTACCCACGGTTCACATCTGTATCAAAACCGAAATATATACGTGCTCATTTGCAAAGTGCTTAGCACAGTACTTGGCACATAGCAGGTGCTTAATAAACACATATTTCTCTTCCACAGACACATCTCACCTACCTTAATGTTTACAGTCTACCTCAAATGCTATAGAAGTTTACAAAAATATAGGTCCAATAACTACTGATCAAGTCTGGAGGAGGGAAAGAAGATTAGAAGGGCCATTTGTCTCTAAGGCTATGCCCTGATGACATGGCTGTGGAAGGCTTCACATGAAGCTAGGTTTGGAGGGCTGGAGGAGGTAGATCTGTGAAAAGGAGGAAATTCCAGGCAAAATGGGGGGAACATTCTGGGTGTATTTGACAGATGAAACTGTAAGTTTAAGAGCAAGGATGTCTGCCTATTGATGGCTCTCTCTCTTCTGCAGATTCCGCTGGTCCAAAGATTCAACTTGTCCCACTACATCCCCTACCTTCTGGTGTGAAAGGGGGAGTACTTAGGAGCATGTGACCATGAACAATTCACTTAACCTTTGAATATGTTTTCTCTTCTGTAAACTGAGGGATAAGAATACTTCTGCCAACTACCAATGGCTGGTAGTGAGAAAATCATTTCATAGACACTGAAACACTATTTCACTATTATTAAGTACTTAAGAGGCAATGTCAATTAGTGGTTAGAGCTGGACCTAGAGCCACATCTGATATCTATTGGCTCTGCCGCCCTAGGCCACTCTCAAAGACAAAATTGTAGCCAGAAGGAGCCAATCAGAACTGTGGAATCTGGAAGTTCTATGGACCAATGAAACCACAGGTCTAGTACCTCTCCCTTTTTAGAGGCACACTATGTGCCAGGCACTGTGTTAAGCACTGAGGGTACCAAGAGAATATTAACAAGAGCCAGTCCTTGCCAGCTCTAATAGGGAAAGATAACACATAGAGGACAGTGACCAGGGAAATTGGTTTGGTTCTGGGAAGGTGGAAAACAGGAGGTGAGGTGGGAGAATTATGGTCTGGGTGGAATATGAAACTATACTCCAGTGTCTAGGGCCAGTCAGGAGATATCATGGGCTAAATGAGTTAGCGCATATACATATATACACATATACATATATACATATACACACGTGTGTGTGTACACACCAACAGAGTTGGGCTCTAGGGTATCAGATCCAAAGTGGATCTGAATGGATTACTGTCCCCTGGAATTACAGATTTTTATTCTAGAACAACTGGCTAGGGAGGGCCAGGTTTCAAGTCTAGCCAGGAAGAGCCAGTTGGCATTCTACCTGACCTCCATGTATCTTCTGAAACTGTTAATCAGCCCTGCTTCTGGCTATTTTCTCCACCCTTGGAACCCTTGGGTTCCATGACCATGCTCTGTTTTGGTTCTCCCACTTGTAGTTTCTCAGTTTCCTTTGCTGGATCATCTTCTGACCAACTGGTATCCTTCACTGGGAAATGAACCCAGGTCCTCCTCAATTCCCACCCAAAACTCTTGTCCATTCCAATCCCCTGACTTGCATGCACATAGCAGGCACTTGATTGTGGAACTGAATTACAGGAGGGACCAATCAGATCGGCTTTCAAAAACTACTTGCATTTCTGAATAGAGAATTGAAGTTAGGACTGACTAAACTTAGTTCTACTACTGGCTTCTTACAGGACCTTTGGTAAGTTACTTAACTTTCTGGGCCACAGGTTTTTCATCCATAAAATAGGCAGGTGGTAGTGGAGGGCTAGAAGACCCTTGAGTTTCCTTCCAGCCCTGAATCTAAATCCTATGAATTCCTCAGGAAGAATTCCACACTTCTCAAAGGCAGATCTTAATCAGGAGAAAATAAAATGAGTCTATTAAATAATAAGAATAATGAAAATGAAAGACATTATGCCCTGAGGGAATCTTAGGTGTCTTCTAGCTGTAAGAAATTTTCTCATGAAAATTACACTCTGACTTGGGTTAAATGACACCAAACAGTCACAGCCACAACTCTCAGCATTAGCCCTCAGTGAAAGTCTTGCTGATTTAATGCTGGACTTTTTCCACCAGCCTTGGCCTCACATCTCTCCCCTGCCCTCCCCTTCTCTTTTCACCATGAAAATTTAATTGGCTTCATCTTTTAAAATCTCTGCAGTATGCACAGCACTTCATGGGTAATTTATAAGCTATGATGCGCATAGGACCCCAAAGCTAAAATTAGCCGTCATGCCTGACATCAGGCCTGGGAGCTTTTTGATGCAGGACTGCTGCATTCTAAGAATGCTACCCCTCAGTAGAGGTAGCCTCCCATCCCCACTCCCTGTGGCCCAGCCCTTCCTACACCTGCCAGAAGGTGGGCAGAACAATTGGCTGAGGAGGATGCAGAGGTGAAGGGTGAGGACAAGCAGGCAAGGAGGCTGGCCACCCAGTTCTACTTTAAAATAGATCACAGTAGTGAGCCAAGAAATAGGCAGCCCTAAAATGGGGGAAAAAAACAACCCTTAAGGGGGAAAATTTACATGCCCATAAGATTAGAGCAGTTAATATTGACTTTCTTGCGTTGACAGCTAAAAAAAGCCTGGGAAAGAGGTCTGGCGTGCTTTGGGTAAGCAGAGTGCTAAATATAGAAAGTCAAA
The DNA here is from genome assembly GCF_028372415.1 of Notamacropus eugenii. Taxonomy (NCBI): domain Eukaryota; kingdom Metazoa; phylum Chordata; class Mammalia; order Diprotodontia; family Macropodidae; genus Notamacropus; species Notamacropus eugenii. Next base: position 7,805,619 of record NC_092877.1, read on the forward strand.
TTGCTAAATTCTTTACTCCTGCTCCTTCGTTGTCTGGTGGAGAGATGAAGCAGTCAAGCGTGTGCCCAAATTCTGGGCACTTGAGCTGTCCAGTCAGCTGGGGCCTCAGGGGGCAGCAGGTGTTTTCAGATCAGGAATAAAGGTGCCCCTCTGGGTGACCGGACGAGCTCCCCTAGGGAAGGCAGGTAAGGAAGCAAGGACACTCGGAAAGCTAACCATTCATCTTAGAGGCATGTGACTGTGCATTCGCAGACTCAGCCCTCTGGCTGGACAGTGAGGGAAATCTGCAGTTTGGTATCCCCTTGTGCCTAGGACTTTCTGGAGTAACTATGGGGTTCTAATGAAATGCCTTAGGGAAAAAAAACACACTAAAACAAGTACTACTCTAACGCTGCCAGGCTGCAAACAGAAATGCCCGTTTATGTATCTTGTTTAGTATTCCTTGGGAATAATAAGATGACTGCAACTTCACTTATGTCTGTCTCCAAATCAGGCACTTCTAACTGGTTACCTTGCTGTGTGTTCATGGGCACATCCCCAAACCTCTCTGTACCTAAGTGCTTCTTCCATAAATCAAGCATACCACCAAACAGGCTTTGGGAAGTTAAACAGAATTTGGGATCCCAGATGCTGATCTGAAAGGTATCTCAAAGATCATCCAGTCCAATTCTCTCATTTTTTTTTAATAGACAGGGAAACTGAGGCCCAGAAGTTAGGCGATGTATCTAAGGTCATGCAGCTAATAAACAGCAGAGCTGGGACTTGAGCTCCAGCCCTCAGGATTTGAATTCAGGGCTTTTTTCTAAATTACCACACTACCTCTCTCAATGCACAATGGTCTCTAGTAAGGAGAAAGGCATAATGCATCCTGTGGCTGAGGAGAGAGGCAGTGTGGCTCAGTAGGAAGAGAACTAGCTCTGGAGACAGGAGCCTCAAAGTCCTCTTATGTGTGGGTAAATGAGAGCTTTCCTGGGCTTGTACCTTTACCTATAAAATAAAGGGCTTGGAGCTCTATGAACCTAGTCCCCAAATAGACCTTTTTCAGATTACTGTGCTTCACTGTTTGTAAAATAACCTCGGAAAAGTTCATGCTGGTAGAACTGTTAGGGACATATCCTCTCAAGCCAATTCTGTGCACAAAGACTTGGGGAAGAATATCTTCCACAGCCCTGATCCAAGTATGTAAAATTTGTTAAAGAGACTGGCTTTCTTCTCAATCTTTTTGGTGGAGGAAAGGATTCCATAGATAGAATCAGAGAATTCTGGAGTTGGAAAGTGGACCACCTAGTCCCAATGACCCATTTTGGAGAGGTAAACACCAACAGCCAGAGTGAATGTGATGCGGTACATGGTTAGTTACCCAGCTATTAAGTGCCAGATTCAGGGTCAGGTCTCTGGAGACTTTTAATTCCAAGTCCAGCACAGTATGCTTGGTGCTTTGGAATTCTTCAGGGCTGATCTAGTTAGAAAAAGGTCACATGCAAACTGAGATGCCTTAATTTTTTAATAAAAATTCCTGAGGACTCGCTTATTAGCATGGTACAGTGGAAACTGTCACTAGCTCTAGCATCAGAGGACCTGACACATGCCACCTGTGGTACTTTGGCCATGTCACTCCATGGACCTCAATTTCCTCATTTATAAGGGGGCTGGACTAGGTACTATCTAAAAAGATTAAAGAATCATACATCTCTCCTTGTGCTGTGTCTTCTTGGTAAATTAACAACCACTATAAACTAGCCCCCTTTACCATCTATCTACCTCACTCAAAATCATTAGAGCGGTCCTTGAATGGGATACCTAATCAATATTTTTTTTTTGCAACATAGGGACTATGTCCAGATGGCAAATCAGGAACATATTCTCTTCCCCCAAACCCAGCATAGTGGTCACCTGATGTGCCAGGGGAAGGAAAATGATTTTTCTCTAGTCACCTCCAGCATTTCTAGGTGCAGAGGTGGTAATAAGTTCATCTCTATGCTTCTGTGGGGGTAGAAAGAAACAGCTCATGGGATTACGAAGGCAGGATCTTAGTGATCACTCAGTTCAACCTCTTCCTCTAAAAGATGATGAAATGGGCTTTTAGGAGATTAAGTGACTGGCCTGAGGTCACTCAGTATATAATAGCACTAAGAGCTGAGACCAAAGCTTTGATTCCAAATCCAGTGTTCTTCTCCAACACTAACTAAGGTCAAACTGTACCAAGACAACTTGAAATTTCAGAAAGTTGGTTATGCTGAAAATTAGCCTTGTGATACGTGCTCTGGATGCATCTAACTTTACCAGGATTCTTTCGTTGGGACCTGGGGAGAAGAAAATGAGAACGGCAATAATCAAAAGGCTCACACTGGGCAGGGGACATCCACTGGCCTTCAAGAGGCAGGATTCACTGGTTTTGTTTTAGGTTGGGGTTTTTTTTTTGTTTTTGGCCTTTGTGCCCAGCACACAGTAGGTGCTTAACTGCTTTTTCATTCATTCCCTTACTGAGGGCAAGAGAGAGAATATTTGGAGAGGTATTATATGTCTATATTACATCTGCCACTCTGGATGGCCAATGTGGCTCTTCTTTCAATTACAGATGGTTCATCTCATCCATCTGATCCTACAGTGGGGTCCTGACATAGAAAGAGTTAAATTCTTTTGCCAAGGAAATTGGGGCTTGGAGACAGGTTTGACAGTACTGAAGGCAAGATGTAGGAAAAACAGCCTAGCAGAGCTGGTGTGATGCCAAGAACTCTGGATTTGTAGGAAGAATGTCTGGGTATGATTCCCAGTTCTGTTACTTGCTACCTCTGAGGCTCTGGGCAAGTTACTTGTCTCTGGGCCTCAGTATTCTCATCTGCAAAATGGCAGGGCTGGACTATATGATAATTAAGACCCTTTCCAGCTCAAATCTATAAACCTAGGTTAAAGGTAGTCCACCTGAAAAGGTAAAGCTGTAAAGGGCTCAGTCTCTTACATCCCTGACTCTGAAGGCTTATATTCAACCCTACAGCCTCCTTTCTATTATCTCCTAGAGAAGATGTCTTTGAGTAGGAGTTCTGGTACATTCAATTAGATACAAGGCTCAGTGGGGAAAAATGCTAATAGTCTTCCTCCATACATAGTCATGTATGCCTTTTTATAGTATTTCCCCCTCCGTCCCACCTACCCTTAACTGTACTGCACTCAGATTATGCAGCTCTAAAACGAATTCCTTTTCTAAACAAGAAGGTAACCTAGTAACACTTGATGTTAACATTCCTTCTGTTTTTGTTATTATCTGAAACTTTACAGCAGTGCTCCATTGCACACAACTTATGAGTGAAAATGTCAGTGTCCAGAGTTTTTCAGCCTGGATTTTAGAATAAATCACAGAGACTATCTCTCTCTCTCTGCGTGTCTCTGTCTCTGTCTCTTTCCTTCTCTCCCTCTCCTTTCTATGTGTCCCCCCTCCCTTTTCCCTCCCACCCAATGCTCACAATTGTTCCAGGTTTCTTTACAGACTTTTCATTAAAAAGCTACCAGGGAACTTCTGCTATGATAAGCAAGTGTTTTGTTTTTTTTTACCCACAGAGTTAGCAGGTACCTAGTGTCATGAAAGCCTCCTCTAGAGCAATTCAACACTCTGAAAGGACACGATTGCAGAAGGCAAGGAGGTAGAGTTTCCAAGGATGAAAGAGATCTAACTGGGGATCAGCCACATTACAACATCAAGCTCTGCTCAGAAGCTTCCCCTATTACTCTAGCATCAGAGCTCAGTGGGCTAGAACTGCTTGAACAGTCTACGGTGCATGGAGCAGCAGCCAGTTTGCTGGTGACTTGGGGCAGGCCACTCCCCCTCTCTGTGCTCAGTTGGGATGCTTGGATCACGGGCCATAATAACAACTGCCATTGATACAGTGCTTCAGATCTGGCCAAGTCCCTAGGGCGGGATATGTTTAGAAATGAAAACGATATAAGAATGAGATCAACACAATTTCAGTCTGCAACTTGCGTTACACATATGATCACACCTGGTCCTCACAAAAACCCTGAATGCTAAGTGCTCTGGGTTTGATTTTCCATCCCCATTTCACCAATAAACAGGCTGTGAGCTTAGGTTACTGTCCAGGATCATATGTGTCTGAGGTGGGAGGTGGGCCCAGGTCTTCCTGACTCTCAGCCCTACACTCTAGCCACCAGCTTACCCTTCCTTTCTACTACATGGCAACAAACACAACTACAGGCTTTTGGATGAAATCTCTATGGGTGAGGATTGCTAAGGTCCTGCATTTCAGTGAAAAGGAAAGCGTCTCTTGGCCTTGTGTTTGCCCAACAACTATTGCCACAGAAGCTCTGTGGGAGGCTTTTACACAGTGGTTACCTACTGCCTGACCTTAAAAGTGTCATGTTGGGGAGGTCAGGATTCAGCACTGGGCTCTCACATTTTTAGTGGTGTAACTGGTTTAAGAGAGAGTCTAAAACAAGTGAAAAAGATTTTCATGGTCTAAAATCTGCATTGGATTTTCTGCCTCTTGCTGTACAATATCATTCTTATAGCTGACATTTCACTGGTGAGGTAATGCCAACAAAATACATCCCCCACAACAACCAAGAAGCCTGTTGTTCAAGTATCATTATTCCCACTTTACAAGATGATGAAGCTGAAGCTCAGAGAGGGAGGGTTACACATAATAAACAGGAGAGCCAGGACTTGAACCTAGCTCTTCTGACTCCAAATACAGTTCTCTTTACCTTTCCACACAGGATGGGAAGAGTCCACTGTGCTTGACCATCCAACCTCCTCCTCACCATAGTTGCATTGTATTTGGAAAAGAAGTGCGAGACAGTGGACAGAACACAGTACTTAAATCCAGGAAGACCTGAACTCAAATCCTGCCTCACTCTTATGAGCTGCTTGCCCATGGGCAAGCCTCTCACCTTCTGTAAGGCTCCTCATCTGTAAAACAGGAGTGCCAGTTGTAGTGCTCACCTCGCAGTGTTGTTTTGAGGGTCACGTGCTCTGCCAACCCCAATGTACGACACACATGCCAGCGATCACTGTCTTTATGTTCACTGCATTTTGTTTGGAACATCACAGGCATTTAACACTGGTTCAGTGATTATTATTCAGGGCTATTCTTTCACTCCATTTCAGAGCAATAGACGTGTAGCTAGGTACTGTGGCAATTTAACTGACCTCTTGCCAGTTCCACTGTCCTGCCTGTGCCTAAAACAAGAGTAAAGCACAGACTGCCAGATGCAGTGGAAAGTGGCTCTGGAGTCACAGGTCCTGGGCTTCAATTCTGGCTTGGACGTTAATGTCTTCTATGACCTTGGCCAAGCTCTCTGGGCCTCAAATTTTTTCACCTGCAAAATGAGAAGGTTGGACCAGAAGCTTTTGCGATCCCTCCCAGATCTAAATCTAGGATACTCTGGACAGGTCCAACTGGGAGAGGCTGTGATGGTAAGTAGGTGGTAGGGTTAGAACCTAATGGAGGGCAGGCCAAGGAACTGCTCTGGTGATGGGAATTAAACTGCCTGCTGCTGAGTCTGCATCCAGATCAGGCTATGAAACAGGCAAATTTAAAAGTTAAACAGAACCTAAGATTTTAAAGGTCTTCTTTTCTCTATAGGGACAACATGTGCTGGAGAAATAAAGAAAACAACTTTCTTTTTGCAGATAGCTAGATTTCTGTAATCAGGCTGACTTCAGCACCTAGGACAGCTCACCAGAACAAGAACTTCGGAGAATGTTCCTGCTGTCCAAGGCCAGTGTTCTGTGGCATGGTCAAGGAAGAAGGGCAGTGGTTTGGAACACTCATCAAAGTCACTGAGGATGGTGCAGGTGAAAGGATGCAAGTGTCTGCCAAGAAAATCTCTGAGAAGCCGTAGTGGAGGGGGAGAGAAGCACAACCCTCCAACTGAACGCTACACACATTAAACCACAAGGAGATCCTTTCTTTCCTTTCTTTGGGGTCAAAGAACTATGAAAGACCTGGGAGAGCACTCAGTCCAGCAACTTTTAACCTTGAATCTGTGAATTTATCATTATAATTATTTTTTGATAATTGTATTTCAATATAATTAGTTCTCTTTGCAATTCTACACATGTAAGAATGTTCTGAGGAGTCCGTAGGCTTTACTAGGCTAAAGGGTCAGAAGATTAGAAACCTCCGACCAAATCGAAACTCCTCATGGTATAGATGAAGCCCTAGAGGTAAAATGATTCATCTAAAGCTACAAAGACAATAAATGTCAGTGGTGGGATTTGAACCCTGGAATAATGATGTGGAGAGTCTATTACCAAATAATCCTTTCTGACCTTGGAAAAGTGAGTATTAAGCAGCAGCACTTAACCTAAACAAAGCAAGTAGCCTTGTTCTCTCTGTTCTATACTTTTCTGCACTGGACTACATAGCTTGGAGTAGGGGGTGGGTATCTAATACTCAGAAGCACTAATAACCAGAAGTTTTTTCTTTCTTTCCTATTTTTCAAATGATATTTCCCACTATAGTACAGCTTAACTAAGCAAATTCTCCAAGTACTGGGCATGCTGGCTGAATATTGTTCAGTCTGACTATGACATTAACTGCTCTGTTTTCTCATCTGTAAAAAAGGAGGTTGGAACAGAAGGCTTTCTAAGTCTATAGTTCCTGCAATCCCATATCCACTTTTCTTTCTACTAACACCACCTTCTCTCCTCATACCCTTATTGGGGTTATTAGCACTAGAACAGAAATAAGTGACAAAAGAAAGGGCACTTTGAGATAAAACCCAGAGTACTCAGGGATGACTAAGTTACATGTGAGTCTTCCTGCATCATGTAGTACTCTCAGCAGCATGATTTGAACATAACCTACCAGTGGTTGGTTGCATGTTTTCCATTGACTTTGTAATGGGCACAGAATTAATAAGTGGCCATCTGTAAGTATTCCTAAAGTGTACCTCAAAATTATAAAGGTACCCTGAGGAGCAAAGACATACCTGATTTACCCACCTCATCCTTCCAAAGTATTTTATGCTCAATCATTGTAAAGACTACCCAAAGAATGGTTTAGTGCTAGGTGTGTGTGTGTGTGTGTGTGTGTGTGTGTGTGTTTGTGTGTGTGTGCGTTCCTCTAGGTCTCTTCTTCTTGCTACTATGTGAATTTGAGGATTGCTTGACATAGAGCTCATTCATATTTACAGTCCCAAGAATCAAATTAATGTTTATAGATGGCTTAAACATTGTGTTTGGCAAGGATCTCACATTTCAAGCTCCAAGAATGAAATTAATGTTTATAGATGGCCTAAAAAGTGTTGGCAGACTCGGTCCCCTTTCCTATCACTCAGCCACCATCAGTGCAGAGAAGGAGGCACCAAACAGAACTAAGGGTCTTTTTGGTTTTTTCCTTGTTTCATGAGTTACCTTAACTAAAGAATCTATCACCTAATGTCCAGCTGGGACCATGCCAAAGCCTTTGCAGTACTGCAGTTTCGGGCCTACTGGAGCTGACTCCATTAGTATAATCTCTGAAAAACCAGTCACCTACACCCTACAATGAGGCATCAGAATGGGACTTGTGGAAGTATTTGGGGAATGTTGGGTGCTTTGCCTTCTGACCTGATACAAATATTTTGGCAGGGACAGTCAAGCCTGGATCAAGTTGGCCCTTCATCCTACTTGTAAAAAATGAATCCCAATAAGTTCCTGTGGAAAGCTTTTCCAAATGGAGATGCAAGAATGTTTTAACTGAGTTTAAATTTAGTGATGTTTCACAGGGTTTAAAACGTGGTTCATTTTCATAGTGAAGACACAAAACAAATGCCTCAAGTCTTCTTTCTTTGCAGAACAGGCAGTTTAGAGCACTTAAAATCCCACGGCTCCATCACTAATGTCCTTTCAGTAAAGCACCTTTTGGAAAAGAGGTGAATGGAACAACTGCCAACTCCTTCTCTCCAATTAAAAAAGTGTTTTTCAAGAGTTTGGGACCAAGACAAGCACTCTAATCACGCTTATGAAGAGCTGTACCTAATTACCAAGTCCATGGGGCTCTTTAACAGGCAAAAAGTATGGCACAGTATTTGTTGACTACCAACCTAACTACATCCTCATCTTGTGTATGTCCTCTCTGGACTTCCTTGGAATCACCAAGAAAGGGCTTCACTAAGAGTTCCCTGGAAGCATGTGGCTTAGCTGCCAGCCTTAGACATGCTCCTGTGTTCTTCAACATCACACATGCTCCAACTCTTGCCATTTGTGGTTTTGAGTCAGAAAAGAAAAAGAGTAAAAGAGAACTGTTTAATCCTTCTATTCCCAACGACTCCTTTCCTTGGCTCATGGCAGAGACAGGGTTCCAGTACTGCAGGAGCAGCAGGAATTGGGAGGGCTTGCTCAGCACTGGTTGCCTTGTCTGATGCCCTCCTCCCTTAAATGTGATTGGCTCATTTTTTCATGTTCATGACTTTGGCTCTTCGTGACCTACTGGTGCCAGATAAGCAGAGGCTGGCAGTTAATGCAATTTAAGCAGCTTTGAAGAAAACCACTAAAGGGACAATTTGGATGGCAAAATTCTGGATGGGTTCTAAAAAGGTGCTTAATGAGAAGATGAGACAAAGACTGTGCGGAGTTAACATGTTTGTACTCCCTCTGAAAGGGGTCTGGAGATTTTCCTGCAGGGCCATGAGCACAAATGAAATGGCACAAGAGGCTAGAGAAAGGAATTAGGCTGAATTTTCGGTAGCAACTACGAATGATGGGGGAACATCCTGGCAAGTGTGTGAACACACACCTACAACACAGTCTCTTTCAAACATGAAGCCAGTTGGACAGAACTTTTTGATGGATGCCTTTCTTTTAATTAGGCTCAACTGCTGCTGGTACATGAAGTCATGGAAATGAATACCAATGCTATGCATTTACTGAATGGACTTCGAGGCTGGTGTTTGATGAACTTATTAAAAAAACACTCGTTTCAACTGGGTTCTCAAAGTACACCAGCTGCTTTTTTTTGTATAAAAAATAATTTAAAAATGCCAAACATGCCTACTTGTGTAGGATAAAGGCAAACTTTTGAGGCCATAAAGGACAGTGCCATAGCACTAAAAACCATCTTTTCCTCATCTGGAAGAATCACATCTCTAAGAGACCCCAAGTCAGCTTCTTGTTCCATCTTTGCACAAACTTGTGATGCATCTTCCCCTTCAGAGGACCCCTCAGCTCAAACATCCTCTTCTACAGGAAACCTTTCAGTGGATGCTGCCTCCCTGGCCCCTCATTACCTTGCAATTATTACGTGTGTGTGTGTATGAGCACATACATATTCTATCCTGATACAAATATAAGCTCTTGGAGAGTAGGGACATTTGAAAAATTTTGTTTTCCTAGTACTTAGCACACAGCAGATGCTTAATAGATGCTGACTGATTCCATGAAGCTTTTCCTCATCCCCCCAGTGCTAGCACCCCTTTCCCCTATCCCAAGAAATTACTTGGTGAGAATTTTCCTCCATTTTGTGTTTCCTTTCCTGTGTACATGCTGTAGCACCCGTGCCCATCAAGTAGAATGTAAGGTACTTATGGGTATTTCCATCTTTATATTCACAGCGTCTAGCACAGGGTCATGGCAGGCCCTTAGTAAATGCATGTTAAATGCTGAATAAATGGAAAAATCTTGATATTACATAATGAGGAGTCCCCCTCCCCCCAAAGCAATATTGTTCTTATGGAATGATCTGTGAGAAACTGAAGATAAAAGAAAAGTGCTATACCATTAATCTTAAAAATAACGTTAGATGGATATAATATATAGCATTCCTCCACCTCTGCTCCTACCTTGAGGATGAAGCAGACCTGCAAGGGTCAAAAATACCTGTTACCACACCTAATTTTGGTCTAACAATAACGAACATCCCCTTTATCCCTCCTCCACCTTCCCTCTTGTCAGTAGATACAATGACAGTTTGTCCTTTTAATGACATGGGTATAGAAACCATGGTGAGCTCCTGGTGCTGTCTGGGAATGGGGCCCAAAACACAGAGAACAATGTCTAAATTTAACTCTCCAGCCCTGTCAGCAGACAGAAGACTCTAAAATGCGACTGGAGATACCTTTCACCGGGTGCCCTGGTGCTACATACAGAGTAGGAGGGGAAGCAGTCCTGTGGCCTGAATTTCAGTGAAGGCCTTGAAGATAACTTGGGTTTCCTTTCACAGAACTGAAGGCAGAATATATGTCCATGCGTTATGAACTTCCCCCAAATGAACACGTAAAGGTACCTTGAAATGACTGCTGTTTCCTAATTCCTTATCCTCCAGGGGAAGGGTGGCAGTTTATAACTGGGTGACAGGCAAGAGTGCTGCGTCATCCTTGTTGATGAGGACCACTTCAAAGTCACCTGATACTAACTTCTCTCAGGTTTCCAAGTTCTTTTTCTGTCTTTGATGGATGAGTTGTCAGTCTCAGATACCCCCAGAGTACTGACTACAAAGCAAGGCCACTGTGAACCAGGTGAAATAGGTCCAGGTTAAAGAGAACCAAATTACTCAAGCTGTTTAGGTTAAATGCTGCTGCTCAGCCAACCACATACTATCTCATGTCCTTTATTATTGGGGGATCTGCAAAATCCTTCCAATGGGTGATTCTGTTTGGAGTCAGAAAGACCTGAATTCAAATCCCACCTCAGATACTGATGTGCAACAGGGCAAGTCACTTAACCGTTCTCAGTTTCAGTTGCCTTATCTGCAAAGTGAGGGGTTAGCGATGGCCTCTAAGGTTGATGCCAACTCTACATCTATGATCTTGTGATTCTCTGGGCCTACTGGCATTAACATGACCTATTAATGGTGCTTGTTATAGGGCAGCAAAGTGAGGTTGATACTTGTTGAAACTACTGAATCAGAGTCACTTGGGTCACACGGTAATAGAAAGATGGCGTGTGGATTTTACTTTATTTGTCAAGGCAGGTAGTTGTAAAAATTCAGGTACTGTATTAAAAAAAATTCAAGCAGTTTCAGAGATTACTGCCAATTTTAATGAAACATTAAACATGGGTCTGATTTTGCTGAAGATTCAAAATTATGAGGAGGGAAACTGTGTCTAAGATGTCATAGCTGATACTTTCACTGACCTTGCTTATCACTACCTGTCAGCTCTAACCAACAATAAGAAATAATATCTGTGTGGATCTTTAGTTTCTTTTCAAAATGTTAGTCTTAAATTGGTATTCCCCAGGAAGGTTAAGTAATAATCATTTTTTGCAAAACCCATAATTGTGCCTAACCAAGGCAATACTTAGCAGGGAGGATCATTGATAATAGGTCTGTGAAGAAACAGAATACAATGTACTGAGTATTAGATGGTGAGAGGTTGGAATGTCTATTGAATTTAAGAGTGCTTTGTGAAACTATCACTCTATGGAAAGAAGTTACCTTGAAGATCACAGGATTCAGAGTGAGAATTAGCACAGGACCTTAGGATCAAAGCCTTAAGAGCTGGAGGCCACCTAGCCTAACCTCTCATTTTATCAAAGAGGAAATTGAGGCCCAGTTAGCTTAACCTCTGTTGAGTAATTTGTCCAAGGTCACACAGGTAAGGAGCAAAGCTGGAATTGAAGCTAGTCAGGGTTCTTTTCCATGGCAGATCACCTAGTCGGATCTCCTCCATTTACAAATGAAGACAGTGAGGCCCAGAGAAGTTTGATGACCTGCCTGAGTTCACAGGGGGAAGCAAGAAAGCAATCCAGTCAGCGAGGTAGGGCCGGAACCCCGTTACCCTCCACTTCTTGTTCTCGCGCCACAAACATGCTCACAAGCAAAAATAGGTAAACAGGTCAGCAGTGAAGTTTCTCCCTGCATCAGTATTGGACTTGGCTATTTCTCTCAGTTGTCTGTATAGACTCTTATTTTATGGAAGTCTACAAAAGAATAGCAAGACGAGCTAAGTTACTTAAAATGGAGACAGAGGAAGGAAATCATCTTGCAATTTTAAATTTTGTGGGGGTAGAGTGACATGTAGGCAGAATTAGGATTAACCACTCTAGGAGCCCAGCCAGGGAATCCCTGCAGAAAATAAATGTGATGATAAGCCCAGGGTGTGAAAGCAGGCAAGGAGCTCTGGGGTGCTGCCAAAAGTACACTTTAAATACTCCAAGATTTAACGAGGGGGTTTTCCATTATTAAAACACTACCAAGGCCTCTGCAGTTAAGGATTCATTCTACAGAAGTTGGGGATTTTGTAATAAAATACAGCCAATTACTGAAGTGTTCATCACTGGAGTTTCTAGAAAAATCTTGTCTGCTTGAGATACAAGGAGGTCAGAAACTCTAATGACAAACAACACAGTCAAAGGTGAGATGACACTGGGCTTGGGTCATGAGATTGAAGTTGGTTTTCCAGCAGTGTGGATGGGTTTGCTTTGGCAAAGGCAGCAAGGGGAGGGGTGCTGAATGACCCCACATCCAATCAGCACACAAGGTCCTTTTGGTGCTGGAACCCGGAAATAAGAGATGGGCCTTCTTCCCTTGTAAGGCTTTAGGAGGATGGCAAGGAATGGATGATGAAATGAAGACACTTTTTCTTTAGAGAAAGGAAGGACTTACACAAAATCCTTCATGAAGGACTCTAGTTTTGTTCTTCTAACTCTGGAACTACTGGAATTAATCTAAGATATGACTGAATTAAAAGTAAAGCAGCAATAGTTTTGGGAAACTGGACTTTTGAAAGAGACTGAAACTATTTCTCCAACTGAAACGACTTAATGAGAAACGTATTTAAACTATACAGCACACTGCTGAGTCACAGTGCAGACTGTGAAGACAGGTGTGGCAGTGGTTCTGGCTACGATCCTCAGTGGACTCAGAGGTCACTCCCCTGGGCTTCCCATGCATCTAAATCTAGCATTCCCTAAAGCTGGTACTTAAGAGAACAGTGTTCTAATGAGCAGAGAGGTGCCTTGGAACCAGGGAGATCTGCATTCAACTCTGACTTCAAGATACAGAATGGCTGTGTGACCTCAGGTAGGTCATTTAACCTCTCAATGCTCTAGGCTTGAGGTGGGCTGCAGGTGGCCCACAACATGCCCAAGTCCGGCCTGAACCAGATGAAAATGTAGTCCCTGACTTTAATGTGCTGATATATTAGTTAAAAAAAAAAAGAGACAGAGAAAAGAAATACACAAACTTGTGGTTTTCTAAGTCAATATGTGGCCTGCAGACATCCTTAAGTATAGGTAAGTGGCCCCCTTTGGATTAGTTTTTTTTCTGAGGCAATTGGGATTGAGTGACTTGCCTAGGGTCACACAGCTAGTAGGCATTACTTGTCTGAGGCTGGATTTTTACTTAGATCCTCCAGACTCCAGGGCCAGTGCTCTATCCATTGCACTACCTAGCAGACCTCCCATCCCCCATTCTCCTTTGAATTTGACACCAGTGCTCTGGACCATAAGCTGCAGAGAAGGTACAGACTTGCATTTGTTGAGGGAGTTTCCCTGTTTGGAAGTTCATTATCCCAAGGAAGCCCCAGGTCCATTCTCCCTCTCTGCCTCTCCTTAGCAGTTACGTAGAGACTCTGGTATCTCTGGAGGGATTTTAAAAATCTCAGGTACCAACAAAGTCAGTTTCTTGAAACCAATGCCCTCTGCTAAATAACCTCATGGAAAAGTAAGCTTGCTGTAAAGTAAGAGACAGGCTTGAAGAGCAGTATTTGTGTGAGTTCAGTATCTTTTTGCAGGGTGGGGACTACTGGGTGTGACACCTCTGGCGTAGGGACTCCCAGGGAGAAAGCTCCCTTTGCCTCTGTCCACAAAGCTGGGGGTTACCTGCTCTGTAACTGGAGGTCTTCAGAGCTGCCTGTGCTACTACAACACTACAAGCCTTGGGAAATCAGCCAGTCAGGATGGGGTGGAGGTGGAACTGGAACAGGGGGTCTTCACCACTCCCATTCTAGCTCTTCACTAACACTCCACGCTGCCCCTTTAGAGTGGCAACGTCTTCAAAGAGGAGACAAAGGAGAATCAATGAGAAGAAAGGAAATGTGTCCGCAGAGACTGTTCAATTGCTCCTAAGAAGCTGAAGGGTAGGGTGGCCCAGGAGGCAGACCTAATATGAAGCCAATACACCACAAGGCCAGCTGTTCGGGCCTCAGCACAAAGCCCGATGGTGTGAAGAAAAGCTTGGAGGTGGTCAAGGTCACATTCCAAATTTTGGGGATTGAGTTTCTTAAATGATGCTTTGGATGGGGCCCCGTCAGTCACTGCAACGTCTGCATGTGCACTAGATGGTCAGAGGGACCTTCCCCCTTTCCTCTTGACCTATGAACTCTGCAGTTTCCCAGGGACCCATCATGTGGCATGTGCTGAGAGAAGACCTACATTTCTCTCCTGCCACACCTTCACAATGAAGATGAGGACCCTCGGAGTGTTGCTTCATGACATTTTCATGGCAATGATTTAGAAGTACTTTGTCAAAGTTAGAGGAATTCCTCCTCGTGTAAGCTAATCAGAAGTTCTAATCAGACCTCCACACTGGCTTGCATGACTTTGCCTAAATGACCTCCCCACATCTTGGTTTCTTCACCTGTAAAACAGGGTTTTCTCTCACTCTGCTCTACTTGATATGAGGTGTTTGTGAAGGAAATAACTGAGAAAATACTGTGAGCTCTTGGGCCAAAAAAGGTGCCACAGACATTCAGGGTATGGCAGACAACGATCAGTACAACATTCTAGGAGTGTGATCCATAATTACACCACCCGAGCTGTGTTTCAGTGACCGGCCGAAGGACCATGACGTGGATGGTCTGGTTCTAGTGCACTGAGGATGGGCTCTGGGGACTTTTGTGGGAAATGATGTTGACTGAAGCAACATTCCCCAGGCCTCTGCCTGCAGACCCACTCCAGTTTGGTGTAGTAGGAGTCTGGGGGCGCTGGGATGGAAACTCAACGCACCAAACCCCTTCACTAGCAGCAAAAGGAGGTGGGCATGTTGGTAGTGTGCCAACAGTCATGAAATCATTTTTAAAAGAAGCACTAGGATTTGTTTTTAAAAAGGCAAACATCTACCTTTATTATGAAGAATCTGGCAAACAAGGACCTTTGATAGTAGGTAGAGTGTGTTAGGCATTCCACAAGAGGGCACTAGAAGGCAGGACAATTTTTTTCCCCAAAATTTGGATCATTTGCACAAATGCTTTAAGCAGCAAGCACTTTTGGAAATACAGAAACAAGGGCGAAAAACACACAGACTAAAATAATAGGCCAGAAGGCAATGAAACGAGTTATAGAAAGAGAAAAGATTTATGTAAACAATAAATTTGAATATGGAAACACTGCACTATAAGAATACATTTTGATGAAATGCAGACAGGGTAAACAAATCACCTGCACACTAGATTGGAAAAAAGCACATGCACATGACTGGAACACACTTGTACAGTTCAGCAATGAAAGTCCGCATGGATACATTATACTGAAACCCACACATTGTGCAGTGGCATCAAGACATCCAACATCCTGGCACCATAAGCTCAGAGCAGGTCTGCTGAGAACAAAGTACAACATTCACCCACAGAGAGAACAGCTATGGCCTACGAAAAATCATGGGCCACGTGGCTCAGGGGATGAGAAGCCTGGGACGCAGGAGCTGCAATGTCTAATGTCAGGCTTCTTTGTGGCAGACCCTTCCCTAATGCCACCTCACCATCTGTAAAAGCAGACAGGATAAGCTCACCGACACAGCTAAGGTCAAAAGATGAAAGGAGGAGGTGAAGAATCCACGCCAGGCCTATCTGCTTGCTATGTAAATGCTTATCAAAACGTGTCCCTTCATAAAACTGGCAACTTAAAAGGAGAGATGAGTGTGGCCTTTGAACCAGAGGCAAAAGAGGTTTGTCTGACTCAAGAAGAGAAGTTTAGGTCCCTTTAAATGTTGACTGCTCTATGGAGAGGTAGGAATTAGGGGCTGGGAAGCCTTCTAGGGTTGCCCAGATTGACTGACATTAGTAAACTTCCCAAAAGTTACAGTTTTTGAAACACTCAACGGAATAACTGTTGTGACTACTGCTGCGGTAGAACTACAGGCTGACTGTTAAACAGCACCTGGTCATATAATTCCTTTGATCATGTCCTGCATTTTCTAATGTAACAGAAATTGTGCAGTACTTAGGAAACGAAGCAGTAACGTGCAAATGCTACGAACACGGTGGAACACCATGGAACACTGCAGACAGCTTTAGCCATGGTTGAGTCAAGCCGAAGGATCTGATGAAAATATCAAATAATATTGTATGATGACCATTAGGAAAATATCGATATCAACATTATTATCAACTTGTGTGGACTGCTTTCGTCACCTCTAGACCTCTGTCCAGGTCCTTAGTTCAATCCTTGCTGACTCTTAATCCTCATACTTACTTCTAAACCTCCAAGGACCCACTATTTCACTGGGTTGGTAAGGCCCTCCACTGATGCAGATGGAAATCCCTCTATCCCTTAGATGGGCTTCATGAGTTGTTGTGGCCAAAAACTTTTATCACCTGGTGGTCACTCTCCTAGTGATGAGCCTCCAGACTTGGCTAGGTTGGTCCTTGTGGGAGAGAAACCTAGACTATTCACAGATCCATGCATTATACTTTCAGTCTGTCAAGTATGGTGGAGCAAAATTGTCATGCTTATATAGTTTTTAAATGGTCAGTTCTAGATCATTAGAAACGTAGGTTATTAGTTTTTTTCCTTGATTTTTTTGGGTAACAAGTTGTCTATCTTTCCTCCCTCCTTACTGTACAGTAAGACCTCTTGGGCCCTGAAATATAGCTTTTACTTGATGTTAAGTTTTTAAAAGTTAGTTCATTAAAAGAAAGGGGGAGACAACGAGTATGAAATGTGCTAATATTTTGGCTGGTTTGTTTTAGGGTTCACACATCTTATCCATTCCCTAATTTGGGAAACAAAAACAAGGGACCCCATTCCATGATATTTTCTGGTTTAAGTCTGAGAATGTGATCAGCTCATTTCAACATACGCGACTGATGAAACTGCGAAAGACTTCGTTCGTCAAATGGAGACAATCACATGTTTCTCACAATCGCCAAACTGAAACGCTTATCAAAGTCAAAGGGAAGAAATTCTCACTTTTGCCAAAATGACAAAATTCAAAATGGCTCTATCACATTCTTCTTTCTAGGATCTTTGAATTTAAAGCAGTGATATGGCTATAAAAATGATCTACACCAGAGAGATTTATTTGGTCTCTGATTAAGGCTGAGAGAGAGATGAAAACAAACAGAATTCGACTGTACAGTACAAACACACGATGGAGCTGGACAACGGCACTATTCTCCAAAAACGCTGAACCTGTAAAATAGTTTCAGGAACAAAAGTTTGGGAAAATCATAAAATAATTTTGCATTGATTTGGGCAGATTTTTATCAGTAATCCGAATCCCTGCTAATTCTTTCATAACATTTTAAGGTAATTTATTGGCATGCTGAATGAACTAATTGCAAAATCTCTTTATGGAGGCTAACTGTACAGATAGTACAATACCCATTTCCCTGTAAAATCTGTACAAATAATTGACGTGTGAAATCAACACAATCTACAAATATTTTAATTTCTACTCCCTCTCCATTAAAATGCTAAATTTATATTTTCTCAGATGGCATACAATATTTATTTGTTTTAAAAAGAGCCCCAATAAGTATATTTGGGTTATCACAAACATTTAGGACAATAGTTTGGAAGACTATCAGTGATTGTTCAAAATTATTAAGTGGTCAGAAAAACAATTCAAAAATGGGTTTCCAAATTGATTTTATTATTTGGGTCTTAAAATGCTAATTTGACTGCATGTAACATAAAAATAATTTTAGACCCAGGATGCATACATACACATATTAGAAAAAAAAAAACCCTCTGCTTTTGTATAGTGAAATGTGGCTGAGGATTCGGTTTGAAGGTTGTTTTTCCCCAACTCTCATGTAATGATGATCAGAGAGCCAAGAAGTTTGTGTGTGTGTGTGTGTGTGTGTGTGTGTGTGTGTGTGTGTGTTTTCATGCGGGGGCATGGGTGTGTTGCTCTGGATCTGGAATTTCGATGATGTAGGGAACCAGTGGCACAGAAATTCCCACCTTCCTTGTGCTGAGCATGGTGCCTGGTCCCAGCAGGTGCTTAATAAATGTGTTTCGGCTTGACTGACTCAGACAGGCATCTGGTGTGCAACTGTACAGTCTGAAGAGGTCTGCCTGGGGCCCTGACATTCAAGGTCACGCAGGGAGGACCTGACCCACAGCGTCTTCAGGCAAACATAGCAAGTTACTAAATCTTCCAATTTGGCCAAAAAACAAACAACCCCCAAAGAAAAAAGAAACAGGCCAAACCAGGCAGCCAGAAGACAAATAGAAACACCTGATTCTCAGCATTAAATGACAGCGCTGAGATGTTCCTTTGATGAATCTATCTGGTCAGTGAGGTCTCCCACACCCCTTAGGATGGCTCAGCCTGAACAGAGTAGGTACAGAAAGGAATGGGGCTCATTCACGTGCCAACTATAGGAGCCTGGCTTCTTTAAAGCTAGTTCACTTTCTTAACTGTTCAAAGAGCAAGGTCAGTGGAGTAACTGAGAAAGGGCAAACATTCAGTTAAGGAAAATCACAGACTGAAAGGATGTTTCCTGTCCACAATGACAGTCATTTACAAACCTTAAGAAGGCTAGGGTGGAGGGCCCTAAAATACTGGTTGTGGCAGAGTCTGGAAGCTTTCCGAAAGGCACAGCGAAACAGGATGCCCAAGACCTGTGTTCTAGTCTCAGCTCTGCCACTGACCAATGATGTGACCCTTAAACTTTCTAGGCCTCAGTTTCTTTAAATGGGAAAGAGAGATGATCATCCTTGCCCTATTTCACAGGGCTGTTGCAAGGATAGATTCATGGCATAATATCTGTGAGTCTTGGGAAAACAGTAAAGTGCTAAATGAACATCTGGAATTCTCATCATGATCACCTCCAGATTTCAGGTCTGCCAATACTGAGACTTCTCTTTGATGAGCCAATAAAAGCCTGGCTTCTGAATTCACAAGAGGGCCTGTCACCTCCTTACACATAACCAACGCACTTCATATTAACCTCAGCAAGGGTTTGCTGTGAAGGCCAAAATGCAAAAGGAGCATCTGAAAGATGAACCCAGGGAGAGTTCCTCCTCCCCCTCCTCTGGTCACACTCTGAATGCGCTTATTGCTGCGACTGGTGTCGAGGCCTTAGGGACTCTACACAGACCTGATCTGCAATCCTTTCCTGTGCTAGGCAAATAAAACTTCTCAACATCCTTCGGGAAAAGTACAAGAGCAAAGCATTTCCTTTCTTGTCATGGGAGGTGAGAACTAGTGAGAAGAAATGTCAAACAACTGAAACGCTGAGGCAAAAGCCTTCCAGTCTCTTCCGAAGGGGAGACGCCTTTTGGAAAGTGGAGTCACTGGATGCACCACAGAGGGACGCCAGAAAGAAAGGGCCACTTGTGAGCAGCTCAGCGCGAGAGTGAATGACTGTCCGTAAGGCAGTTCTCAGGCATCCGAGACGTGGAAAAAGCCAAGAATGTATCCTTTGGGATTCCAAAATATCCCACATTCTGGCACCTTTAAATTCCTGAGTCTTTTGCTTTCTTTGGATGCTCAAAAATACAGTAGCATTTTAAAGCTCAAGTACAGTTCTCACTTAACATATATTCACAGCACATAGATTTGCCTCCCCAAAGGTCTCTCTGGATCAGGCTCAGGCTCCAGCTGCAGTGCCCTGTGCCAGGGGTCCTCCATACTAGGCATAGAGCCCCAAGAGAGGAGGGATAGGTCTGTGGAAAGGTCCACTTAACGTCACATGAGAACCGGCCATACTACTGGATTGCAGTCTATAAACATACTAAGGAGTACTATATAATGGAAAAGCACATGGACTGGACTGGAGTCAGAAGATTTGGGTTCTACTTCAAATTTTGGGGTGAGGCCAGGTACAAATCACTTAACTTTTCCGGGAGTTGGTTTCCTCATAGATCAACTGAGAGTTGGCCAGGGTCATATCTAAGACTGCTTCCAGTTCTACAATCCTAGGACTGCTTTACACAGCAGGGATTCTTCACACTGCCAGTTTATCACTGCTTTCCATGCATCCAAGTGACTACAAAAAGTTCTTAGTCACTGATATGACATTTGGTTCTGCTTCTAACCAAGCTCGCCAGCTGTCTATTTCTTTTGCACTCAGATACCCACACACATTTTCAAAATTTAAACTGTGAAAGGCCTCAAAGATAAACAAAGACCAACTGAGCTAGTGGATCTAAACAAGAAGAAAGTAGTGGTAAATCCATCATTTTAGGATCATATATCTTCCTATAAAGTTGGCTACAAATAAGTCCGTGCTCAAGAATCAGAGCCCGCTTTCAAGTGTACAAGGAAACTGGCTCCCTCATGTTTTTAAGAGGGTCCCCTCAATCATGATTTATACAGAATGAAGATGAAAGCAATAAATGATTCTCCATCCGAGTGGAAGCATTAAAGTGACTCTGATGAATGAGCTTGCACCAGAGCTTTCCAGTTTCTAGGCATGAATTCAAGTTCAATTGTCTAAGGCACCCTAGGCTTTCTCCCTGTCCTCATACACCCACCTCCTGTTACTGGAGGGAGGAAACACTCTCCCATCACAATTTATGACATTAAAAGAAGAAATGGCAACCCTCAGCTTCATCCTTTAAAAGGCAGGGGCTAGGGTTTGCTAAGCATTTCACTGTTCCAGGTGGAAGACCTGGGTTCAGGCCTCACCCCCTAGTAGCAAAATTTCCAAAATTGTCACAATTATGGTCATCATGAAGAGCAGGGAACTCTCAGGAGAAAAACCCCCCAGCCTGTCCATCCCAGCAAGACTGGCAGGCAGGCCAGCCAGCCTCAGCTTGCCTCCCGGCCAGCACTTGACAGCTGCTTACCACTGCACGCAGATGAGGGGGTGGCGTACAGAAACGGGTAAAACTGCATGCAGCGGACCAGTTTCAGGCTGCCTTCACACTCCAGGCACCTGGTCGTCACGTTCAGAGCCTGCCGAAAGGCCTGAATCGCCCCACTGATGTTCTTCAGAGCAAGATAAGCATTTCCTAGGCTCAGAAACGTCAGGGGCTGAAAAGAAAGAAAAAAACCCCAAAGTCAATATGGTTGGGAATCCCTTTGTTCTTCAAGTTCCAAAACACCTACTGGGCCTCTTTCCCCTGGAAAGCACAGACTTCCCAAGAAAGTATGGCATCAGTGGCCACTTCACTGGCACTGGCTGTTCCTAAATGCAGGATGGCAGGGGACACCTTATTTCTAATGAGCAGCTAACAATCTTCATTTGTGAGCTGGTCACCTTTAAAAAACACTCCATCCCTAATGTTCCTGTGATTAAGTAGGTAAATCACCATTTAGAAGATGGTTTCAGAGAATGTTGACATTTGGGCCTCCTGACAGACAGCCTCACAAAAGGCACGAAGCACGAACTGTTTCACCAGAGTCTTCCTTTTCCTTCTAGCTTTGCCCACAGAATGAGAGGCTGGACAAGAAGGGAGGAAAGCTGAGAGAGAGGGCCATCTAAAATTCCATCAGGGGCTTGCTTGCTTCGTCAGTGCATCACTCTATGCCAGACTATGGCGTTACTACGCACTTCCTCACTGGAAGGAAGCACAACTGAACTTCGAGCTGTTAATTACTTCATGCCCTTTGCTCACTCTTCTTCCTCCAACAATAATTCAATTACACAAAAGTGTGATGTGAAAGCAGAATCTGTGCCATCAGTGATCCAGTTTTACAGCAGTAAAGTGATATTTAACATGCTAGGGTTAACTCGTAAGAAATGTCTCACTGTAACAAAGCAAAGGACAGCAAAACTCTCCCAACTTTAGCTCATGCAGTGAGCACTGTTCTTTTCAGATTACAGTTTAAATATTATATAGTGGTTTAAATCCCAACCCACAATTACGCATGACACTCAGATTTCCAAAGCATCTTCAGAGTTTGCATAAAGATCCTAAGTGCTACAATTAACACTTAGTCAGAATAATGACCATGCTAATGGGCTGGGGCAGTCAATGATTTCATTAGATGGGAATTAGCATTCATGGCTTGCCTTTGCCTTATTATTTTAAGATTCTGTTCTGTTTGGAGAAAAAACAGTTGCCTCACACCTCCCCTGGAGTGTCCCAGTGATGTGACCTTCCCGAAGTATTCATTCATGCACGATGGAGGGGACCGAGCGGCTGCTCCACTCACTTGTGCTCAGTTTCTGACCTACAAATGAGCCTGCACTTAACTGACTGGAGATAGTTTTCATTTTCAAAATAGCCTTCTCCAAGATCATACATCCTGTCTCATTTGCCATATTGTTTTGATTACTCAATTTATTGGCAAACTCTACAGCACAAGAGGCAAAAAATTTAGTCCCCAGAGGCTATGTGGGAGCTCAGTCTGGTTAGCAGAGGCAGCGCTGTATTCTATATGTTCAATATTTTTTCCCTGAAGTCTCCTCAGGTAACATCCCAAGGAACTGTCAAAGCAAATGTAGCACCTTCATCTACATCTCATCAAACCTATGCAGTTTTTCTTGTTCTCCTCTCCTATTCCTCCTAAAAGAAAATT